>NC_051392.1:46471625-46481625 GCF_015228065.2 Penaeus monodon
GCACGCACAAACGCACGCACAAACGCACGCACACACAAACGCACACGCTCTCACATACACACACACACGCACACGCACACACACCACACCACACATCGCTGTATATTAGAAGCGTCGTCAATTGAAAAGAAAGTCCGCATCATGATCTCATTAACCTCGTAATGCGCTTCTCGTGGTCATTTTCTTGTGTCTTCGCTTCATGCTGTGTCATAATTATTGACGAACTTTTGGCCGTGCTTGCATTTGATTAACCTATTTTTTTCTTCCTCTTTTAGGTAAGTAGCGGCCGTGACCTGATGACGGATGACCCCCTCTCCACCCCCCCTCCGTCCTGACCCCCCGCTCTACCCCCTCTCCGAGCCCCTGCCCATAGATATGTGGGATATTTGGGCCTTTCAGGTGAGGGCTGAAAATAGCGCGCGCGTAAATCACCCAGGATTGGCAGTGCGTGTGGCGTGTGTGCGTGAGAAAGAGTGAGTGGAGTGTGGGTGAGAAAGAGTGAGAGTGAGTTTGAGTGTGAGTTGTGTGAGAGTGAGAGCGTGAGTGAGAGTGAGAGCGTGAGTGGGAGCGAGAGCGTGAGTGAGAGAGAGCGTGAGTGAGAGAGAGCGTGAGTGAGAGTGAGAGCGTGAGTGAGAGTGAGAGCGTGAGTGAGAGTGAGAGCGTGAGTGAAAAAGAGTGAGAATGGGAATGGGAATGTGAAGGAGAGTGAAAGTGATTGTGAATGAGAGTAAATGTAGATTGAGTGAGTGTTTTGGCCTATTGTGATCAAGGAGTATATGCCTCACATGTCTAACAAAAGAACATTAATAAAAAAGTCTACATCATTCTCTCTCACCTATTCAAAAGTGGGTATAGGCATTGTGTTCAAATATTCACATAAATCGACCTCTCCTCGTAACGCACAATAGAGACCAAAATCCCACGTTATGTGCAATCCAGCTATTGGCCGGATGTTGCCTGACATTTTCCACAGGCTGAAGGCATATTGTTAGGTTCTTGTGTGGGATACTATTGTTATCTAAAAGCAGCGTGTATTGTTCAACAAATCGTACTAAAAAAAGGTCGTGGTTTATGCGGGATGTACTGAAGAGAATGAGAATTTTGTATATTTATTCATCTTATAGTTGAGTTCGTAGTGTTACCGCTAGGGTGGGTTGGCGATGCCCATTTTGCGCGGGAAATGTGGTTCGCGTCACGTGAAATTGGATTACGGCGATTATTGAGTTGTGTCTCGACCGTGAGAATAGAGCGGGTAAAACTGAATGGTTTTGTCGTCAAAGTTGCTAGCACTGAATGGGTGCAATGTCAAGTGTGAAGCAGCATTAAGTAGTATTGGGAAAGTTGATTATCGAGCGAACGAAAGCGGGTCCCGAGAGAGGGGTGTGTGTGTACACATTCGTCAAGACTGCGGCCAGAACTCTAATATCGCCGAGCGGTGGACGAGATAATGAGCCACCAAAATGATATTCAGGGTGAAGGACTTCCCGGAAACCTTGCGTCGGACCCTAGCACTTCCCTTTGCCCGGGGCTTCTCGGCGCCAAGTGGGGGGGGGGGGATAAAGGGATGGAGGAGGTGAAGCATCTTTTCCCGCTCGGTTTCGCCGCCTTGTTGCTTCGTAATAGGGAGATATCAACTCTTTTGTGATGAGACCGGTTCGATTACAGATAAAGAATAAAGCTATCTTTATAGGAGCATTTCATATCTGTTCTTAAAGCCCGAGTCATAATTTGAAGCGAGGCAGGTGTAATACCTGTGCAAAAGCAGCTGTAGGAGCGGGCGTAGCGTGGACTTGCGTTGCCATGGTTACGCTGTCGGCGTCTCGGGCGACAGCTGGGAGGCGTGGGGCAGACCCACTTGTTTGTGTCTGTCTAGACATGCTCCCCTTTGACCAGATTCGCGTTCGTGTAGTCTAGACTTAGTTGCTTTTTGAAACTTAGTTTTACATTTAACACGCTATATCTAGTTTACCAGAATTTCCGTGTCTAGGTCTTTCACCTCTCCGTCCGTCTCCCATCCCTCCCTCCCCTTCCCTCCTTCCCCTCCCCCCTTTCCCTCTCCTCCCTCCTCTGCACGTCTAGTCACTTATGCAAGATTTATATGTTTAAGTCTTGGAAATTGAGGATTCGACCCTCTTCAGGCAGCCGTTACATCAAAGGTCAGCTTTGGAATCGAGTCCCAGAAACTACCCCCTCCCCACCGCAGACTCTTTAGAAACCGAATCCCCAATCCCAGTCATAGAAACCAACTGAGAACCGAATACTAATTCCGGAAACGCCCCCCTCCCCCCCTTAGAAACCGAACCTGCAACCCCCCCCCCCTTTCTCCCGATCCGAGAACCCCGAAGCCCCGACGGAGGCCCAGCGGTGTAGGCGAAGCCACACGCCGCCGCCCCTTGGAAGCCGCGGCCACACGCCACCGCAGGAAGCAACGGTCGCGGGCGCGGGGCTTGTGTCATGCCCTACAGGACCGCCACATGTGTCTAATTACACCTGCGAGGGATCGATGATTATATCCGGTTCAGGCTCCCCGCCGGAAGTTGCCCGGGCCGGAGTTCGCGGGCCGGTGAATGTACCTGGTGCATTACGACCTGGGATGGGCGCCGTGGGGGTGGGGGAGGGGGGAGGGGGCTTCGGGCGCGCCTGGCAGTGCGGGGTCGCTTGCTGGGTGGGACCGTGAAGTGGGCGTTCTGGCGTTGCATTATTTTCTTTCTTCGTTTCTTCTCTCTCTCTCTCTCTCTCTCTCTCTCTCTCTCTCTCTCTCTCTTTTCTCCTGCCTGTCTCTTGTTTCTTCTCTCCTTCCTCTTCTCTTTTCTCTCGTCTCTCTTCTCTCTTCCCACTTCCCTCCTCTTTCTTCTCGTCTCTCTCCTCTCTTCTCTCAACTCCTCTCCTCTCCTCACCTCACCTCATCACCCCCCCCCCTCTCTCTCTCTCTCTCTCTCTCTCCTCTCTTCTCCTCTCTCCTCTCTCTCCTCTCTCATCCTCTCTCTCCTCTCTCTTGTTTCTTCTCTCCTTCCTCTTCTCTTTTCTCTCCTCTCTCTTCTCTCTTCCCACTTCTCTCCTCTTTCTTCTCGTCTCTCTCCTCTCTTCTCTCAACTCCTCTCCTCTCCTCACCTCATCACCCCCCCCCCTCTCTCTCTCTCTCTCTCGCTTTCTCTCTCTCTTCCTCCTCCCTCCCTCCCTCTCCTTTCGAGTTGAGCACAAACGAATGTTGCATATATCCAAGTTAACCTAGTTGGCTGTATGCAAAACAAATGGCATTTGAAACCACACCAACAGCAGACAAACATTATTATGCTTCTCTGAAGATTATCCATTACTTAACCTCACCACACCTCTGTCGCTACCATGCTCAGAGCTCCGGCATTGCCACTATCATGCTCATAACCCCACTATTGTCGCTACCATGCTCAAGGCCGCAGCATTGTCGCTACCATGCTCAGAACCCCACCGTCGATATTACCATACTCAGAGCCCCGGTATTGATACTACCATGGCCATAGCTACAGTATTCTCGCTACCATGCCTAGATCCCCGGCATTGCGATGCAAGTGGGAAGCCAGTGGCCCAGGCAAGCAGTGCATCCTCAGGTGGGTGGGTGGCTATGCCTGGTCACGGCTGGGCACGGAAATCAACGGTCCGGTGAGCGGCGGGGACGAAAGGGTAGTCCACAGGAGGAGGGGAAGTTTGCTGAGTCATCCGGCAGTTCCGACCGCACCTGTCGACGGAGGGGGGGGGGCGAAGGAGAGAGAGAGAGAGAATGAGAGAGAGAGAGAGAGAGAGAGAGAGAGAGAGAGAGAGAGAGAGAGAGAGAGAGAGAGAGAGAGAGAGAGAGAGAGAGAGAGAGAAAAGCAAGCAAGCAAGCAAGCAAGCAAGCAAGCAAGCAAGCAAACAAGCAAGAAAGAAAGAGGGGTATGAATGAGAGATAGAAGGGGGAGCGGGAGAGGGAAAGGGAAAGGGAAAGGGAGAGGGAGAGGGAGAGGGAGAGGGAGAGGGAGAGGGAAAGGGAGAGGGAGAGGAAGTAAGCAATGGTGAAATAAGAAGAAACAGAAAAGTAGAAACATGATAAACGGCCGACAAATTCGTAGACAGGGAACACACACTCAAATCCACGCACACCTAGAAGCGAGACAAAGAAAATTCGAAAATACTGGAAGAGGAGGAGAGGGGCGTGGAGAGGACAGACTGCAGAGGGCGGGTGCCAAGGGGCGTGCTGGCTGTGACATGCAGGTATTGACTAGGTAAAGGGAGTGGGCGTAAGAGGGGAGGGGAGCGGGATGAAAGTGGGGTAAGGGTGGAGTGAAAGAGGGGAAGTGAGTAGGCCGAAAGAGGAGAAGGGAAGGGGCGAAAGAGGGGAGGGGAGAGGGTGAAGTGAGCAGGACGAAACAGAGGAAGGAATTAAGATAATAAATGGGGTGAGTAGAAAAGAAAGTCTGATAAAATGGGGAGAAAAGATAAAAAAACGGATGAAGTTAAAGTGATTAAGATTCAAAAGTGATAAAAGAGAGGAGAACAAGGGAGAAGAGGAGAAAGAAAGGAACGTGGACAAAGCAAGGATATGTGACTCATGCAAAGGATCTGCATTACACAGGAGAGCTTACAATGTAAAGCTTGTGCCAGACCGGTAACACTATTCCGGACTTTATATCTGTGTTTGGATTGACGTGTGAGGATAGAGTGTGGGCGTGAAAGAAGAGGAAGAGAAGAAGGAGAGGGAAAGGGAGAAAGAGAGGGAGAGGGAGAAAGAGAAGAAGAATAAGAAGGGATAGGAAAAAGAGAAAGAAAATAAGAAGGAGAAAGAGCAGGGAAGGGAGATGGAGAAGGAAAGGGAAGAGTGAGTGAATGAACGAACGAACGTGAGATTGAACGTGAAAATAATGGAATAAGGAAAATAGACGAAATCGAAGAAGGTCACGTTGAGAACGGAGAGTGAGAAAAGGAGAAAATCTTGATAGAGCATTATTTAATGAGAATCAAAGACAGAGAGCTGGGCTTGGCTTGCCTGTCGTTGACATTAAAGTTGGAGAAAAATAGGGGGAAAGGGGGGGGGGTAGAGCGGGACTGGATAAGGGGAGATGAAACAGGCGCGTAGGAGAGAAAGAGGGAGAAGTGGAACGAGGAAAATAAGAGAAACGGAAAAGACAACGGAATAGAAAGAGGAAAAATGAGAAGAAGTGGAAGGGATGTACAGGAGAGTCAGAGTCAGAGTCAGAGTCAGAGTCAGAGTCAGAGTCAGAGTCAGAGTCAGAGTCAGAGTCAGAGTCAGAGTCAGAGTCAGAATCAGACAGACAGAGAGGGAGAACAAAAGAAAAACGAAGAGCCGAGAGGAAAATGTGTGGCAGGAGTGAAAATGGAATGCATTTACCGCAGTGAGTATTCGGGCTCAGGCGACAAATTGAAGCAGACCAGAGCGCAGGGACTCCAGGGACCCCAGGGACCCCAGGGACCCCGCGGAGATCACGGGGACGTAGACCTCAGGAGGACGAGGAGTGGGGGAGGTAGGAAGGATAGGGTAGGGTAGGGGGGGTAGGGTAGGGGGGGCAGTTACTACACTTCAGGGGATATCAGAACGACACCTCCACGTTACCGTTGTTTGGGCGTGACACCGTGAAATTAGTAGCGTGTCCTCGTCGGGGAAAAAAAATGTGGTGTAACTTTCATTAACCTCCTACTCCCCCCCTCCCTCCCTTCGTCTACCTCCTCTCCCTCCCTCTGCTCTTCACTCTCGATGTCTTATTGCCTCCTCTACCCCCTTCCCCCTCCTTCCTCCCCCCTTCTCCTGGGCATATAGGCACGGGTAATGGGAGCAGAGTGCAGGTGGGTAAGGTAATTACACCCTGTTGTTAGGCATGCGTCGCGCCGGGCTGAACAGGGGATGGGGTAGGGATAGGGGAGGGGAGGGGGTAGGGATAGGGATAGGGAAGGGGAGGCGGGTAGGGGGTAGGGAAAGGGAAGGGGAAGGGGAGGTGGCAGGGGGTGGGGAGAGGGGAGAATGTCGTTGAGGAGGGGGAGGGGTGGGGGAGGACGGTGGTAGGGGGGAGCGAGGGGGAGCGGACAGTTGGTATTCTATAACAGCGTTTTGTTTGCGGACCTCGCAGTATGTTCGAGATTTTTAACTTGATTTTTGCACCGAATAAATCGATTGAATATGCATAATTAAATCGAGAGGGACCGTCTCCCACGGACCCTCATGTTGTAAAAAGAGGAGGGTTGTTAAAGAGGGGTAAAACTTTCACTTGATGACCCTCCCCCCCCTCGCTCTCTCCCCACTCCCCTCCTTCACCCACTTCTCGCGAAGAGACGAAGGGAGAAGGTTAAAGGCGCCCAAACGCCCTTTCCAATCTGCTCGTCGCCCACGGGGGAGCTAGGACGTGGGCGTGAAGGAAGTGATAGAAATAGCGGGGCTTCAGTTTTTCTTTCTTTCTTTTTTCTTTCTTTTCTCTTTTTCTTTCATTCTTTGCCGTCAGAGCTATCCATTTGCTCCATGCCTTAACTGTCTTGTTCGTATTTTACATTATTTTGGTCCTTTTTTTCATCGTAGTTTTGAAATGTTATCCACTTTCTCCTTTGCATGCTCCTCGTCCTATTCCTTTTCTTCTGGTTCTTTTTTTTCTTTCCTTCTTATATATTTTTCCTTTCCTTTTTTTTCTTTCTCTTTCTCCTCCTCTTTCTTCTTCTTCTTCTTCTTCTTCTTCTTCTTCTTCTTCTTCTTCTTCTTCTTCTTCTTCTTCTTCTTCTTCTTCTTCTTCTTCTTCTTCTTCTTCTTCTTTTTCTTCCTCGTCCTCGTCCTCGTCCTCCTCCTCTTCCTTTTTTTCTCCCTCTCCCTTTCCCTCCCCCTCTCCCTCTCTCCCTCTCCCTCTCCCTCTCCCTCTCCCTCTCCCTCTCCCTCTCCCTCTTCCTCTTCCTCTTCCTCTTCCTCTCCCTCGTCCTCTTCCTCTTCCTCTCCCTCGTCCTCTTCCTCTTCCTCTTCCTCTTCCTCTTCTCCTTGTGACCGTGGCAGTTATTTAATTTATCTCCGTCTCTCTCGTGTCTGTGCGTTTGTCGCGGTGCTTGAAGTGCGAGCGCTGGGCCTGAGAAGCCACATTGTCCGATCGCCGTTCAGGAGCCAACAACGACCCTTTTAAGGAACTTCTCCCCCGCTAAGCCTCGGCGCCGGACAGAACGCGAGGACAGCGAGGAGGTAGATGCGATCGTGGATGCTGCGGTTCATCTTGGCGCGAGATGCCGGGAATCGCGGAGGTGGAGACAACAGGGGAATTGTTAGGGCGTCTTTGTGCGAGTCCTTGTTCCTTAGCCGAGGTCGGTCGCTCACTCACCTGACGAAGGAGTTTGTGTTTGTGATTCTGGAGTGGCCGGCCTGCTTCTCCGGGGCTCTCGTGGGCTTCGCTTCTCTGACGCACGATTGTTTGTGATAGCACTTTAATCCGCGTCGACAGTCATAAAATAACTACGGAATAACTACAGAAGTAACAGTAACAGAAATATTAACTTTGATAACAACAGAAGCAACAATAACAAATATTTAATTTGGTAATAAGAGCAGCAGCAGTAACAAAAATATTTACTTTTATAGCAACAGAGGCAGCAGTAACAGAAATACTTACTTTGATAATAACGGCAGCAACAACGGTAGCAAAGATAATGCTAAATGAGATTATAATACCATTAATTACAAAAGCAGCAAAGCTAATATTAATTTTAATGGCAACGATGCCAGTGATAAAAAGTTGTCTTTGATATGCAGTTACCCATCGGGGGAGGAGAGGAAGAGGGGGGGGGGGGCCCGACCCGACCGACCGACCGAACTCGACCGACCGGTGTGCTTGCCTCGGCCGTGGGACGTGAATCGTGGCTAAGCGTTTCGGGTTTTCGCTTTCATATTCGCAATAAATTCAGATCTGTTCTTTATCCCTCTCTCCTGCTCTCTCTGTGGGGGCGTTCCTTTTTTTTTCCATTCTGG
Source organism: Penaeus monodon (assembly GCF_015228065.2). NCBI lineage: Eukaryota > Metazoa > Arthropoda > Malacostraca > Decapoda > Penaeidae > Penaeus > Penaeus monodon. The sequence continues at coordinate 46,479,583 of NC_051392.1, forward strand.
CGGGGGGGGGGGGTGAGATTCGTATACCGGCTTCTCGTTAGAGCGCCCAAAGTGGGGAGGGGGAGAGAGTAGAGGGAGAAAAAGGGAGAAGAGGAAGAAAGTGAGGGTGAATAGGAAGGAGAGATAAAAGGAGGAAAGAGAGAGGAGAGGGAGAAAGAGAGAGAAGAGGGAGAAAGAGAGAGAAAGGGGAGAAAGAGAGAGAAAGGGGAGAAAGAGAGAGAAAGATGGAGAAAGAGAGAAGAGCGGGAATGAGTGAGAGAAGAGGGAGAAAAAGAGAGAGAAGAAGAGAGGACGAAAGGATGCGTTCTAAAAGTTGAGAGAATGTGAGTTTGGTAGAAAGAAGAGGAAGAACGACAGGGGGGAGGGGTTAGGCTAGGGGGGGGGGGAGTCTTAGCTCATTCGAATCTTGTTAATCACTTCTCCCGTATAAAGCAAACAGGAAATAGCTCTGGACGTGAAAGCTAATCGATTTTCCTGCCTGGGAAGATGTTTGCATTGGAAATATGTCGATGGAGGAGCGATAGGAGGGAGAGGTGAGAGCGGGAGAAAGGGAGAAGATGAGAGGAAAAAGATGAGGTAGAGAGGTAAAAGAAGGAGGTAGAGAGAGAGGTTATGGGAAGAGATACGCATGGAGGTAAGGTAGATATGGAGATAAGATCTGGGAGACGCGGAACTTGATAACGAATGAGAGAAAGAAATAGAAGACAAGAAAACATGTAGCAGAAGAAAAATAAGTGAGAGCAAAAGACAAAAAAACAAAATACATTCAGACAGACAGACTAACAGAAGAGAAGCCAACCCGCATCAGCATAAACATCCCTCACTCCTTTCGACTTTTTCGTTTTTTTTTTTTTCTTCTTCCAGATTTAGGCCTAACCCCGACGACATTTGCGAGCCTACCGGAGCCGCTGATGATGGGGTGTCAGGGAGCAAGGAGGGGAAAAGGGCGCCTGGTATCGGCCAGCAAAGGGCCTATCTCCCTGACCATCTGACCTCGGCTCCCACGGCCTCAGGTCAATTTGGGGTGGGGGGGGGTAGGGGGTTCGTGGGGGGAGGCAGGTAGAGTGTAAGAGTAGATTGGAAAGGAATGTAAGGAGTTGGGGAAGGAGGAAGGAAGGGAGAGAGAGAGACGGAGGAAGAAGAAATGGGAGAGCTTGAAGAAACGGGGTGAGGGGCATAGTACGCGGGGTATCAGGGGAAAGGGTGAAGGGTGTTTAGGGCAAAATGGAAGGTAGGGGAGGAAGAGAAGGGGTAGAGAGGGAGAGATAGAGAGGGGATAATGAGCATATAGAGTCTTGATGATGTGGTTGCGCTAAATGCCGTGGTGATGGAAATGGTAATAAAGAAAAAGTCCGTCCGTCCGCCGGTCCGTCCGTCCGTCCGTCCGTCCAACCCAACCCAACCCAACCCAACTGAGCCCCATCAAACGAAAGCAAAAATTCATCTTCCTCTCCCCCTCCCCCCCTCCCCCCCTTCCAGAAGACTTCCCCTGGTGCTAGCATCGGATTTTCGTTCCTCGTGAGATTAAGAACGTAAAGTTTGCCTTGTGTTGAGGTGGAGAGAGAGAAAAAAGAAAAAAGATAAGATGGAGAATTTCCTTGGAGGGTAATGAGATGGGGGAAGAAGGGAGAGAGAGAGAGAGAGAGATGAGAGATGAGAGATGAGAGATGAGAGATGAGAGATGGGGAAGGAGAAGAAAAGGGAAAGAGGGAAGTCAGCAGAAACAGGTGTAAAGGAGGGAGGAGGAGCAGAAGGTGCAGTGATTTAGGGAAACACGAGAGGCAAAAGAAGGACGTGAAACAAAAAGAAAGCAAGAAACTGCCAAAAAAGGAAGGAAAGGCATAATGAAGAAAGATGCATAAAAAGAGAGAATAAGTGGGTAAATATGATGAGGGAACTAAAAAGAAACGTGATGAAAAGAACGGCGAGGAAAAGGGGGGATAATTAGGGAGGGGAATGAAGCAGCGTCGTAGCGAAAAGGTGCTAACTGCTTTAACTTACAGGTAAAGGAAATGCGAAGGAGGGAGCGATAAATAGGGGAGA
>NC_051392.1:46491625-46504287 GCF_015228065.2 Penaeus monodon
GGGGTGGGCGAATGGTTGAGTCGTAGATAAAGGTACAGGGGCTGAGAGAGATGGTAATGGAGAGGAAAGAGAGAGGGAGTGGGAGAGGGAGAGGGGGTGGGGCAGGGAGAGGGAGTGGGAGTGAGAGTGAGAGTGAGAGTGAGAGTGAGAGTGAGAGTGAGAGTGAGAGTGAGAGTGAGAGTGGGAGTGGGAGTGGGAGTGGGAGTGGGAGTGGGAGTGGGAGAAGGATAGGGAGAGGGAGAAGGATAGGGAGAGGGAGAGGGAGAGGGAGAGGGAGAGGGAGCTAGATACGAAGTTGCGGCTGAAGCAGGGGGAGTATGAGTAAGAGACGAAGAGAGTGAGGTGAAGGCGAGGGAGAGCTGTGAAGGGAAGAAGAAAACGATGGCGAGGAAGAGGGAGAGGGAAAGAGAGAAAACGAAGAGAGAGAGAGGGAGAGGGAGAGAGAGAGAGGGAGAGACAGAGGGAGAGAGAGAGAGAAAGAGAGAGAAAGAGAGAGAAAGAGAGAGAGGACGAAGGCACGTACGGAGAGATAGGGACAAACAGAAATAGAAACCGATACGTAGAGAGACAATAGAAACCCAAACAATAACAACACAAAAGAAGCTTCAGGTGACAACTACCTTTAATCCCCTGGAAGGGACATACCAGAAGGATGCCCCCCCCTCCATCCCTCCCTCTGTCATGCTCCTCTTTTTTATTATTTTTTCTTTCCCTATGCCTTTTCTCCTTTTTCTCCTCTTCCTCCTCCTCTTCTTTTTCTTTTATTTTTCTCCTCCTCCTCCTCCTCCTCCTCCTCCTCCTCCTCCTCCCCCTCCTCCTCCTCCTCCTCCTCCTCCCCCTCCTCCCCCTCCTCCCCCTCCTCCCCCGCCTCCCTCTCCTCCTCCTCCTCCTCCTCCCCTCCTCCTACTTCTCCTTCTCCTTCTTTTTAATATGCTTCTTTATTTTTTTCTGAACCTCCCTCCTTCCCTCTCCTACCCCTCCACCGCCCATAAAGTAATCGAGCCCCCATATTGGCTACGTTGTGGGACTCGCCATAAACATTCAGGGCAACTTTTACACTCACTCACACGCACATGCGAGCACGCACGCTCACATCCACATCTAACCCGCATTCAGTCCTTGTTACCCATAAGACACATCCAAACATACATCCACACTCATCCCTTGTTACTCATAAGAAACATTCACATCAACAACCCTTGTTACTCACAAGACACAGTCACATCCACATCCATCCCTTTTACCCATAAGAGACATACACATCTATGTGCCTTGTCTCCCATAAGAAACGTTCGCATCCACATGCCTTGTCTCCCATAAGAAACGTTCGCATCCACCTGCCTTGTCTCCCATAAGAAACGTTCACATCCACATGCCTTGTCTCCCATAAGAAACATTCGCATCCACATGCCTTGTCTCCCATAAGAAACGTTCGCATCCACATGCCTTGTCTCCCATAAGAAACATTCGCATCCACATACCTTGTCACCCACAAGACACCTCCATATTCACTCCCAGTCCTTTGTCGGTAATACTTGTTGCGAAATAGTATCGGTTGCTGGTGTTGCGTTTCTGATCTTGGCTCGGTTGCAGTGGGCGGGTTGAAGTTCCTTGGTGTGGTGGTGCGATAGTGAGGCTGATGGTGTTGGCATGGGGATACTCGTGTTCATCACTATTAGTGTTGTGTAATACGTGTATTAGGAGAGTTTGTTGCGTTTTTATTTTATAATTGTTAGAGGTGGTGAGTGAGATTAACGATAGCTTTGAGTGTTTAAGGAATAATGACATTAGGTCGTAATTCACAGGGAAATTATGCGTAATTATGGTAATGAGAATCATAATGACAATGGTATTGGTAGCGGTGATATTTGTTTTAGTTGTAGATAAAATCACAATCAACTTTAGCCTTTTTTATTATTATCGTCATCATCATCGTTACGGTTAGGCAATTACCTGCCATGAAATCGATTTTAATTAAATACCGCAAAAAAAGATTAAAAGGGATTTAAAAAAGTGGGAGAAAAAAATAACTTAAGGAGGGATAGAGGGCTTACGAGAAAGGGGGGGGCGGCAGGGTGAGATAGGGTGTCCTTTGTCTGGCCGGAAGATCACACTTCACCCTGCCTCGCCCTTGCTTCCCTGGGTACATAAGGGTGACTCAGTCCTGGCGGCGCGCATTGGCCAGGTGAATCAGGGTTGTTGTGGGGTGGGGGGAGGGGGAGGGTATGCGCGTTTGTGGGTTTGAATGTGGCTGGTTGTGTGTGTGTGTGTGTGTGTGTGTGTGTGTGTGTGTGTGCGTGCGTGTGCGTGTGCGTGTGCGTGTGCGTGTGCGTGTGCGTGCGCGTGCGCGTGTGTGTGTCTGTCTGTGTTTCTGTTCGTGGATTTGTGAAATAGTCAGATTGTGAGACAAAGAAAAAAAAAGTACACACGTGAAAAAACATCAACTTTTGACCTCTGATATTGCCAGGGTTCAAGATCACGTCCCTAATTACCGAACCTTTGGTATAATTATAATCCCTCGTCCGCCCGTCTACCTGTCAGCGTCGGGCGGCGGGCGATGCGACACCTCCAGAAGGGCTGTGAGGTACGAGTTGGAGTGAGAGTGAGAGTGAGGTGACAGTGAGGTGTAAGGGTGACTTAGGCCTCGACGGGGGGTCCGCTTTTTACCTTTGTGTGCTGACGTGTTTATTTTCTGAGGTTCAGTTGGGGTTCAGAAATTCGTCGCTTTTCCCAGAGGGTAGTCGCGAACTAAGATGTGAACGAGAAATTAGCGAGAAAAAAATATATACTCTTCCTCCCCTCGTTACTAAGTTCACACTCCGCCATTCTATTCACCGCTCCTAGGCCTACCGACATTAAAAGCAGGTATACATATATCAAGGAGTGTCCGGAATCGTACCCCCTCCTCCCTTTCCCCTTCCCCTTCTCCTTCCCTTTCCCCCTCCCTCTCCCTCTTCCCATTCCCATCCCCCTCCCCATCCCTATCCCCATCCCCATCCCCATCTCCATCCCCATCCTATCCCCATCCCCTTTTCCCTTCACCTTCCCCTTCCCCATCCCCATCCCCTCTTCCCTTAGACCCCCGCGGAGGGATCTGTGAAATATGTAATCATCGTGGGAATCCAGATGGGCGTAGGCTTTGATAGGCCTCTTTGTATATAATTGGCCATGTCCTATTCATGATGTATGTAACCACTCGAAACCATTGTCTGCTGTGGGCTGGGCTGGAGAGAACGGCCAATTACGTAAATAGGTTTTATAACTGTTTATTTATTTATTTTTTTGCGATTGATACGATTATTCATCGTTTATTGTTTTTTTTCTCTTAAGAAGGACGGGGTTGTATTTAAAGGGTTTAAAGTTGAGAGTAGGTTTATATGAGCTCATTATTAGCTCTATATATATATATTTTTTTTTTTGGTAATTGTGCGTAAACTGTGTCTAATTTTGTAACTGTTCTCGACATACTTGAGCAGGAATCATACTCTGTAATTTTGGTTTCGGGTCGTTAAGGAAAATGAGGTAATCACAGAGACATATGTTAAAGTGATGGGATAGAAGAGACAGAGAGAAGAGAGAGAAAGAGGGGTAAAAAAGGAGGAAGAAAAGGATTAGAAAGAGAGGAGTGAATATGAGTGACAAACAAGAGGAGCAAATGAGGGAAGGGAGAGGAGGGGAAGATAAAGGAGAAGAGAAGAGAGAGGAGAAGAGGTGGAGATGAGAGAAAAGAGAAGAGAGAGGGGATTGAAAAGGAAGTGGGAATGAAAATAAAGATCCTTGTTAGGTACAAGGACCTAGTTTGTAGAAAAAGGATGTATTACCTCTCGGATGAGTGAGCCGACAAGTGTACCGCACAGCCCCTCCCTTTCCCCTCTTCCCCTCTTGAACCTTTCCCCTCGCCCTTTCTCACACCCTTCTCCCTACTAGAAGCCCCGCCGCCGCCCGCACGCTGATTAGCCACCCTTCTCCTCCTCCCCTCCTCCTCCTCCTCCTCCTCCTCCTCCTCCTCCTCCTCCTCCTCCTCCTCCTCTTCTTCTTCCTCCTTCTCTCCTCCTCCTCCTCCTCCTCCTCCTTCCTCTTCCTCCTCCTTCTCCTCCTCCTCCTCCTCCTTCCTCCTCTCCTCTTTCCTTCCTCCTCCTCCTTCCTCCTCCTCCTCCTCCTCCTCCTCCTCCTCCTCTTCTTTCTTCCTCCTTCTCTCTCCTCCTCTCCTCCTCCTCCTCCTTCCCTCCTTCTCTCCTCCTCTCTCCTCCTCATTTCTTCTCTCCTCCTTCTCTGCTCCTTCTTCCCTCCTTCTCTCCTCCTCTCTCCTCCTCCCTCTTCTTTCCTCTCCTCCTCTTCTTCTTCCTCCTTCCTCCTCCTCCTCCTCCTCCTCCTCCTCTTCTTCCTCCTTCTCTCCTCCTCCTCTCCTCCTCTCCCACTTCTTCTTCTCTCCCCTCCTCTTCTCCTCCTCTTCCTCCTCTTCTTCTTCTTCCTCTCCTCCTCCTGCCTCCTCCCTCCTCTCCTCTCCCCCTCTACCTCCTCCCCCCCCTTCCCTCCCCTCCCCCTCCCTCCTCCCCCCTCACTCACCGAATTGCCTGACTAGAACAACCCAATTTCTCTTCTATTATGAGGTCTTTTAGCATTTTCTAGGAATCGGCTGTCCGCTTTCGTGTCTGACTTTCATTTCCTTTCTCCTACTTCACCTTTTTCTTCCTTCATGTTGTTCTTCGTTTAATTTTCTTTCTTAATGATCTTCTATCGTCGCTTCCATCTTCCTCTTCCTCTTCTCCCTCTTCTGTGGTGCATCCTGTTGCGGGTCCAGTCTCACCCACTATCTAGTGCCCATGCCCGTGGCCGAGTGCCCCCCCCCCCCTCCGGACAGTGCCTGGCGAGACTCAACGAGTGCCACATGCCCGCCGTTATCGCCTCACCTTTCGTGTTATCGTGTGGGCTGAGGGCCTGGGCGAAGGGCAGGGTAGTTTATGTCGTGTTTGGGTGTGTGTTTGATTCCCTCGTGGTGATGCTGGCTCTTTGGATTCCGTTGGTGGGGTCGTTTTGAATGGTGGGGATAGCTGCGGGCTGCTGTTTTCATGGGTTGGTTGTATGGTTTTGTCTGTGTTGTATGGCAGTGGCTCTTTCTCTGGTTTGGTTTGTGTTTGTCTCTTGCTGTCTCTCTGTCTCTGTCTCTCTCTCTCTCTCTCTCTCTCTCTCTCTCTCTCTCTCTCTCTCTCTCTCTCTCTCTCTCTCTCTCTTCTCTCTCTCTCCTCTCTTCTCTCTCTATATATATATATATATATATATATATATATATATATATATATATATATATATATATATCTACCTCTCAGTCTCTCAATCTAGTTCTATCTCTGTCTGTTTGTGTGTGCCTCTTTCTTTTACACAGTCTCTCCTATGTATCTTGTCTTAATGCGTGTCCCTCATTGTCTATATCTCCTTCTTTCCCCATTCCTTCTTCCCCTTTTCCTCCCATCCCCATTTCTTTCTTCCCCCTTCTTATCCAACTATCCCTTCAGTCCTCCCCCCCCTCCCCCCTCAAATCCTTTCCCACATGCGATTGGCATTTCTATGGAGTCTTCGCCGAGTCAACCGTGCGCGTTATCTTAGTGTTCTGCCCGTTTTGCTTTATGGCTCTGTTCAAGTAGGTGATTTCTGGCGGTTCAAGCGACGCCTGCCAAATATTGAGGCCATCAGAGTGGGGACGGGGAGGACTGGGGCGGAAGGGAGGGGGAGGAGGTAAAGAGGTTGGTTAAGGGTGGAGAAGTATGGGTGAGGGGGGAAGGGGAGGCCAGACGGGTGGGTTTGGATTGGTTTGGTATGGTATGATGTGGTATGATTTATATGATATGTGGTATGGTATCGGAGAGCTAGTAGGGGAAGGGAGAGGAGGTTGTAAGGAGATCGAAAGAAGTGGAACTGCCTATATAAATAAGAGGGAGAGGGAGAAGAAGAAGGAAACGAAGAAGGAGAAGAAGAAGGAGAAGGAGAGAAACAAAGACAGAGAGAGGCAGAAAGACCAAACACAAATTGTGGCATAAATCCCATGACCCAGCTGACATGCCGATGCCAAGCAGTCTATGCAGCGTCATCGCCGAACGGTCCTTAATGTTAGTGTGTGAAGGCAAATCGCAGGAGGAGGAGGAGGGAGGGGCGGGGGGGGGGGCGATGCAGTGGGGTCAGTTGGGGTCCTGAAAACGGGGCACGGGGCACGGAGGGCACGAGATGAAACGACATTGCGGGTTACGCGTTAAGAGTGAGATGCATTGTCCGTTATATTCAGTGTCCTGTTTTTTGAGGTCGTCGTGATATTGCAGACGCATTTTATTTATTTACTCCACTAAGTTTTGTTCTTTATTAATGTTTTGTTTCAAAAGCCAGGGTTTGTACCATTTACATATTACTGAATGGCGTGTCTTTATTATCGTCTCTTAACTGTGTATTTCTTTTCTTTTCAGGTAAGTGTCTCCAGGGCGATGGCAGGGTCTGGTGCGGCCGTTGACAGCGGGCGCGACGGTAGGAGAACGAAAGGGTGATGATGAAGAGGGACAGGGAGGGGTAGGGAGAGGAAAAGGGAAAGGGAGAGGGAGAGAGATGGGGGGGGGGAGAAAGAGAGAGATAAAAGGAGGTAGAGAGAAGATGAGGAAGAAATGGAGGGTGAGAGAGAGAGGGAGAGCGAGAGGGAGAGAGAGAGAGAAAGGAGGGGGAGTGAGAGAAAAGAGATAGCGGGTGAAGAAAGAGAAATGAAGGAAATACGTGAGAGAGAACGAGATAAAAGAAAGAGGGGAAGAGATAGAGGACACGAAGAGATGAAGAAAAAACGGAGAAAGAGACCTGTCTGAGCGCAGTTAATTAAAGCATCCCACACCGGCTAAGGAATCAAACCTGTCAGCGCGAAGAATCGATAATGACTTCCGCCCACGCCGAGCTTGACTTTTTTTTTTTTTTACTTTTTATAGCACACACATACATGGATGGCATCGTCCACGCCCACGATACGAGGCGATGTCTACAGCATGCATACTGAAGCGCGCCCACAAGCCCTCTCGATCGGTCTCCTCTTCACGCCCACGACAAACCTTCTCGGGAGATACTGATGAATTTCACTGTTCGTGTCTACGCCCATTTGTGTGTGTCCTCGTGTCTTCTCCCTTTGTAGCATCTTTGTGTAAAGAGAGAGAGAGAGAGAGTGAGTGAGTGAGTGAGTGAGTGAGTGAGTGAGTGAGTGAGTGAGTGAGTGAGTGAGTGAGTGAGTGAGTGAGTGAGTGAGTGAGTGAGTGTGTGTGTTTGTGTTTGTTTTGCCCCTCCTGCTATTATTTTTGGATTTGTTTGTATTTCTTGTTGTCATTTCCTTTCCTCTTGAGAGTAGTTCTTTCTTCCGTAGTTTTCTTCGATTCACCCGTGTATTGAAATCCTCCCCTACCCCCTTTTCGTCTTTTTATCTCTTGCAATGCGCAAGGCTTCTCTGTCCCACAGGTCGATTCAATATTTGAAATTATCTGCTGCGTCAACAGATTGGGTCATTGGCAGAAACGCCTTCAGGCCCCCTAACATTGCGCACAGAACCTCAGGTCTCGCATAGCAACTTCCCGTCTGTTCCGTAGAACCGCATTCAGGTGCTACTCCTCCTTCCATCCTAGCAAGGCGCATCATTTTTCTGTTCTTGCAACGCATTCAAGTCCCCGTAGCATTGCACAGAGTCCTCTGTCCTCACTCACCCTCTCTCCCTTCCTTCCCCCTCCTCCTTTCCTTCCCCAGTCTCCCCTCCTCCCCCCTCCCTCTCCCCTTGTCCCTCATCCTTCGCTGACGCCCACATCCTCTGTTTCGAGACAACTCCCACGTGTCCTCCATCCTCCTCTGCGTGGCAGCATCACTCGGCTAAAAAAAAAGAAAAAAGAAAAAGAAAGAAAAAAATTCTTGTTACCTCTTACTTAAAGGTCCAATTTCCTTTATTCGATAAGAGTTATTGAATGATTGCTGTCTCCTCCACCCCCCTCCTTTTTCTTCGATAGACATCTTTATTATCCTTTCTTTTCGTGTATAGTTTTCTTTCTCCTTTTCATTGTTACTATTTTTTAAAGGCTTGTCCCATTGGCGAGCGATGCCTCCTGTGAATTTGCTTCGAGATGTGGTTGAATTTTCATTATTTTTTTTTTTTTTTTTGGGGGGGGGGGGATTTGGGTCCGTTTTCAATTCGTGTTTTTTTTTATTGGTTGTTTTCTTGCATTGTCCTATATTACATAGAATTAAGAGAGTGGCGAATGTTTATAAGTTGCGTTAGGAAATCTATGAATTTCTCCATGCACGTTCCAAGTGAAAGTCCACTGTGCTTGGATGTACAGGTGTGCTTTTTGTACATAACCGTGGCCTTCATTGGGGAGTGATTTATTTGTGTTTCTTTATTCATTCATTTATTTATTTATTTTTGAGTAATTATTCGATCAAAGAAGGAGCCTTGTGGGCGCTTTGAAGTCGTACCTGTGGCTGGGGCTTTGACTCACTTTTCCCTTTAAAGTTCCCCTTTTGAAAGCCTCCTTTCGGGAGCTCTCGGGCAGGTGCTTTTTGCGAAATACTACGCCTTTTTTCCCTTTATATTTTTTTTTCCCCTTCTTCATTCTCGTCCTCGTCCCCCCTCGTCCCCCGTCCTCCCTCGTCCTCCTCCTCCCCCGTTTCCCCCTCCCTCCTCCTCCTCCTCCTCCTCGTCCTCCTCCTCCTCCTCCTCCTCCATCTCCTCCTCCATCTCCTCCTCCTCCTCCTCCTCCTTCTCCTCCCCCTCCTCCTCCTCCTCTTCCCTTTTTTCTCCTTTCTTCTTTTTTCTCCTCCTCTTCCTCCTCCTCCCCCCCCTTCCCCCTTTTTCCTTTTCCCCTTTCCCCCTCCTCTTTCATCCCTTTCCCCCTCCTCTTTTTCCCTTTCCCTTCCTCCCCTCCTCCTCCCCCCCTCCTCCTCCTCCTCCTCCTTCTCCTCTTCCTCTCCCCCCTCCCTTTTCCCTTCCCCCCCCCCCCCTCCCCCTCCTCCCTCCTCTCCCCCCTCCTCCTCCTTTTTCCCCTTCCTTTTCCCCCCCCCCCCCCCTCCTCCTTCTCCCCCTTCCTCTCCCTCTCCCCCCCTCCTCCCCCTTTCCCCCTCCTCCTCCCCCTCCTCCTCCTCCTCCTCCTTCCTCCCCTCCTCCCCTCCTCCTCCTCCTCCTCCTCCTCCCCCTCCTTTTTCCTTTTCCCCCTCCCCTCCCCCCTCCTCCTCCTCCCCCTCCTCCTCCTCTCCTCCTCCTCCTCCTCCTCCTCCTCCCTTCCTCCTCCCCCCCCCCCCACTCTCCCCCTCCCACTCCCACTCCTCCCACTCCCGCTCCTCCTCCTCCCACTCCCACTCCTCCTCCTCCCACCTCCCTCTCCTCCTCCTCCCACTCCCACTCCTCCACCCCCTTCCCTCCCCTCCTTCCCCCTTCCCTGTACCTCCTCACTTTCCCGTCCATCTCTCGCTAACCCAGATCCTCGCAACAGCTGGTTTAGCGATAAACAGGTGATTAGGACTTGGTTATGACGTTTGTGGGATAACAGGGGTAGGGGGGGGGGCGACGGGGGCAAGTATTGAAGAAGAAAAGAAAGAAATAATAATTATGCTTTTTGTGTCTATATTTCTTGGAATTGTTGCGAATAAGGGGTCATTATTGAGAGAACGCGGAGGAATGTGGAAAAGTTACGTCACAATGTATCAGCTGATTCATTGCAAGATTCTCGGGATGACAAAGTACAACTGTTTTCTTATTTTTTCCTCTCTTCTCCTTTCTTCCTTCGTGTATGATGGAATTTAATTGGAATTATTGGATTTTCGCTATGTTTATTTATTTTGTATGATTATTATTATTTTAAATCACCAAGGAACGGGAGAGGGAGAATGGGAGAAAAAAAAACCCAAGAAACTGAGAAGAGAAAAAGTCCTCAATCCTCACCCAATCATTGCAAAAGGGTAGAATAATCCCCCCCCTCCCTCCCCCCCTTCCTCCCTCCCCTCTAACCCTCTCCCCCCCTCTCCCCCCTCTCTACCCCTCTTCCCCCCCTCTCTCTTTTCCCCTCCCTTTTCCCTCTCTTCTTTCCCCCCCCTCTCTACCCCTCTCCCCCCCCTCTCTCTCTCCTTCCCCTCTCTCTCTCCCCCCTCCCCCTTTCTCTCTCTTCTCCCCCTCTCTCCTCCTTCTCCTTCTCTCCCTTTTCCCCCTCTCTTCTCCTTCTCCCCTTTCCCTCTCCTTTCTCTCCTCCTCTCCTCCCTCCTCTTTTTCCCCCTCCTTCTCCCCTCCTCTTTCCCCCTTTCCCCCCTCTTTTCTCCCTTCTCTCCTCCCTCTCTCTTCTCTCCTCTCTCTCTCCTCCTCCCTCTCCTCTCTTCCTCTCTCCTCCTCCCCCTCTCCTCTTTCCCTTTTCCCCTTTCCTCTTTTTCCCCTTTCCTCTTTCCCCCTTTCCCCTTTCCTCTTTCCTCTTTTTCCCTCTCCTCTCTCCTCTCTCCTCTCTCCTCTTTCCTCCTCCTCTCTCCTCTCTCTCTCTCTCTCTCTCTCTCTCTCTCTCTCTCTTTCCCTTTTCTCTCTCTCTCTCCCCTCTCTCTCTCTCTCTCTCTCCTTTTTTTTTAAAATGCGTGTATGTGCACGCGCTTTTTCTTCATCCTTCTGTCTGTATGAATTATTATATATTATTTTTATATAATAATATATATTAAATATATATATATATAATAATATTTGTATTATTATGGGGTGTGGCGCGGGCGTCCGTCCCGGCGGAGAAGGAGAGAAAGGGAAGGAGAAGGAAGGAAAGGAGAAGGGAAAAGGAGAAGGAGAAGGAGAAAGGGAAAGGGAAGAGAAGAGGAAGAGAAGGGGAAGAGAAGGAGAAGGAGAAGGAGAAGGGAGGAGGGAGGGGGGGAGGGGGGAGGAGGGGGGGGGGGAGGGGGAGGCGGGGGGCGTTGGAATGCAGCGGCGCGACGGGATTTCGGATCCATGCTCGGCGTTCCGATGTTCTGAGGGATGTTCAGAGGCGTTCCCTTTCTTGCATCTCAATTCTGGAAGCGCTGCTGGATGCGCTTTGGAAGCTCGGTAATTATGGCTGTTATTGTTCTTGCAGGGTCATAGTTATTATTTTCTTCCTGTTGCTGTTTGGATGACTACGTTTTTACTCTTTTTGGTGTTAAACGATGTATTCAGGTCCTCCCGTGTTCTTCGCGTAGGAGTCTCTCGCTGGCGTCCTGCGCGCTGAGTGATGGCAGGCGGCGGCGCCCACGCTCCACCCACGTCAGTCCTTCACCTCACACGCTCGCCCGCCCGCGCTGCCGTCCCCTCGGCTCCTTCGCGCCCCATCGCCCTCTCGCACCTGGCGGGGCAGCTGGTGGGCAGGTGGCAAGGGGGGAAGGGGGGGGAGGGCAGATGCGGCCAGGACACCTGTCGGGTCGCGGTCGGTGTCTTCGCCGTCGTCTTCCGCTTCTTCTGCCTGCTCGCCATGGCTTTTAATTGTGTTCATTATTATTCGATCGTCTTTATTGATTCACCAATAGGATGAAGCAGATACGAAAGACTAAGAAAGTAAGCACTAAGCGGGACCCAACCTGAAGGGGAAGCCACTTGCCTTTCCTTACCGCGATTCACAATATCTTCTGCTGCCTCGCGTCCTGCCAGGCCATCAGTCACGTTGATCTGTTATGTCGTGCGCGTGTCTGTCTGTCTTCGCGTGACCCGGGAACATCAATTGCTGTCACTTACAGCACTTGAGATATGACATTTCCCGGATCATCAACTGTCAGTCATGTTTCCTGACAAGTTGGAAGATGCCAAGGGAGTAGACGGGCGCTTATCGATGATTGCTTTCGTAATTTCGCTTAATAATTAGTGATTATTAGGATTATAAGTGGTTGTTGCATTGATTATCCCGCCGATTTCGGAATATGCCAAGGGACAGGTGGCGATAGAATGGCAATGCGTAATCAATCGCAGATGGATGGCGTAATGATTGACATGTCTAGTCTGCTGTATGCTTATGGCGAGTGAGTCATGCCTTGAGAAAAGTTAGTTCTCGGAGGACAAAGAACTTCGGTGAACTTTTTGTTTTTGTTTTGTGTTATCGAGGTGTTTTTTTTTTTTTTTTTTTTTTTTTAAGTGCTCTTTGCTTTTTGTTTTTGAGTGATTGATTATGCGACAGGTAGGGAAATAGAGGTAGATATGTGGACGAAGAGGCAAGATATATATGTAGATGTTTATGCTTATTCTATTTTTGTTATTGATGCCGTAGTTCTCGCTTTCGTTCGCATGAAAATTTCGCTTCGAACACGAGCGTGAGGATGACAGTTTCTGTATGAGATATTCGCGGGAGGCGCTCGCTCGTTTCACAGTCCCGTGGCTCTTGTGCATCACCAATTGGCGTGCTCCTCCGGCCGCCCGCACGCCCGCGCCCTTCCCGCCTCTCCCTCCTTTCTCCCGCTCGGCCGCTTGGCTCTTTCGGTGCCTTTTTGACGCGTCCTCTTTCTCCCTCGTTCCTGCATCTGCGCCTGTGTATTAAAATTTAATTTGCACACGCACACGCACACGCTCACCCGCACACGCACACGCTCACGCCACACGCTCACGAACGCACACGCACACGCTCACACGCACACGCCCGTCACCGCTCCCCCCCCCGCCACACGCACACGCACACGTGCACGCACGC
>NC_051392.1:46506887-46524387 GCF_015228065.2 Penaeus monodon
GGCTTTGTGCATCCTGGCAGAGTGTTGTGGTGACTTTGAAGGTTCCTTATGCGATTTTTTTGTGTACATTGAGAGAGAAGATATGATAATATAGCTATTAGTGTGTTCTTTGCTCCTGACTTAGAAATCATGACTTTTTTTTTTATAACTGGTGTAACTTTGATGTGTTTTTCTCATATACTAATGATGTAGCTAGAAAAGGGCTGAAGAAATTGGTACTGATACATATCAGAAATGTTATTTATTTGAGACAGTTTAATGGGAGGAAGGCTTTTCTTGCCTAATAAGTGATTTTCACTAAATTATGCAGAGGGTTGTAAGTCATTAAGACCTCTCTTAAACTGACAACAGGGGAGGGGGTTGGGGCTAAAGTTATTAGCCTTGGAAAAAGAATCTCCTTGTGGTGTGAAAATTTATTGATCCATGCTGAAAAAAGAGAGATAATGGTATATACATCTGAATCAGTGTGAATCAGTTCAGAAAAAAAAAAAAAAATAAAATAAATAAAATGCCTCTCTGGAGCAGCATCTGGACCAATGAAGCACACACTAATGAAGATTATTTTGCACCAAAGACACTCCTCTCTCTTACCCTTTACTCCACCTATAAATCACAGCTTTAGGCACTTCACAAATGTAGTTAAAAGAATGCTATGCTTGTCTGATAGGGCAGTGTTATTGTTTGGTTGCTGTTTTCTTTAGTTTGTTAAGTTTTTTTATTTAGTTAAAAAGTATTTACATAGATTTCCATGGCAAATTTTGGCTTACATGTGATTTTGGCTCTTGATTTTGTATCTTTTCATTTCTTTTACTTTAAATTTTTGGTTATGTAAGATTATGTAAGTATTAGTAATGGAGTATTTGTTTAATTTTGATCATGAGACCCATTACTGTTACTTAGTATTTTTTTCTATAAAATAAAAATGTGTAAGAGGCTAGTTTATATAATTCACAGGATCTAAAGTAATGTTATCCCCATCCCTTGAACAAAAGAGAAAGAGAGAGGGAAGCAGGGAGATGTAGGAACACAGAAATGTCAAGTTGAAAAATATTTTCCCGCTGTATTGTGATATTCACTTACACTTTTCTAGAACATACATTATTATTACACAAAGTTCAACTGTTTATAAGTATGTGAGATGAAGTAATCTATCTCTGTTTATTGTATTATTAAATGTACATTTGCGTGTAAGCCATTTTCTTTTGTAGGTTGCTAATAAACTTTCCTTCTTTTCTAGGCAAAGCTAAGAGCAGACCAACTTCAATTTATTCAGTTGAATATAGGTAAGACATTTCACACTACAGAAAATGGTATACATTACATAAAACTTCTGAAATGGATATTGATTCTTCCTTCCAAGACTTCTGATTAGATATAATCTTGAAAGATATATCCTTGAGTAATGCTGGTAGGGGCATTCCCTTTCATATTATCAGTGTTTTGTGAAAGTAATGTCTTATTTTTTATTTTGTTTAAATCATGTCTGTGTACGTATTGGCAGTCTTTTGATTTTTTTAACTCGACTTTATTCTCTTACATATGGCTTGTCTTGAAATATTGTCACTAACATATTTGATTTTCCTTGCAGCCCCCAGCGTGAAGGTAGTGAGTCTCCAGACTTAGGGCTTGAAGAGGGCCCATATCAACAACCTATGACTCCCCGACGAGTTAAGCGCCAGAGCCGACACCGAGCCTCTGGCCGGTCACAAACTCGCAGTACGCAAGGAAGGGGATCCCAGCGCTCCCGAAGACATCAGTATCTTAACCCTGTGAATAGACTCATGGACAAGGCTAATGAGTCTTCCACAAGCACTGACTCGTATCACCCAGCGCCTGGTTCAAGGCCTCCCACTGGGGGACGGCAGGGTCATTCCAACCCTATGTATGTCCACTCCAGGCCAAATTCCACTTACTCTATGAACAGTTCACCCCCAGGCCAAGACCCTATGGAACGGCCACCCTCTGTCCATTCCTCATATTCCAATTACCATGGTCAAAGGCCCTCAATTAACCCCAATCCATATGGCAGGCCACCTGTTCAGACATTGACAGCTGGTATGATTGGTGGATCTAATCACCACCGATCCAATCGATCCATGATGCAGCCAAATGGACATGTAAATCCTACAGGAACTTTAGGCTCCATTCGTAGTTCTGTTTACAGTAGTACTGGTACAATGAGATCCGAGAGGGAAAAACCTCCACCATACATGTTTGGTGTCAACTCAGAGACTGTCATATGACTAGACAGGACCGGACAGCAGTGAAGTCGTCCAAGTCATTGCCTGCTGTCCAGTGTGGCACACGGTAGCTTTAGATCACCTTGTGCCTTTTGGTATTTTCTACTGCAGTGCTAAGGTGCACTTTTATCCTTTTTTTTTTTTTTTCTCTCTGACTCATTTGTTTATCATAAGTGATGAATGTCCTCATTCCTCGTTTCAATTTTCTTTTCTTGTTTTTTAGAATGTGAGTCTATGTCTGTGATGATCCAAAGATATATGTAATGTGAATATATTCAGTTTCTGTATTTGCTCACATGCATACCATAGGACTGTGTTCATAATCCTAGCTTCTTGCACAACCTCTTAATTTCTCAGTACTTTTACTTTTAGATACCAAATGCTTTGAAATGTCTTCTACAATGCACAGTAGCTTAAGGTTGTACCTCTAACGCGTTAACCTTTAAGGTGGGTATGAGCCACTGCCGTCTTTACAGTCACTGCCAGCAGTATATAAGACAATATTGTGTCTAAGTCACATTATTAAGTACTAATGATGTTTGGTTCACTGTGATAGAAGCCAGCATTTCTGTACTTGATTACATTTATTACTCTGTGGAATTGAAATACTGTGTAGACATTACTTTTAGTGTAAAATGTGCATGTGATATCCATAAGAATTGGAAAACTATTTATTGACTTTGTCTTGTGATGATTGTACTATATTTTATGTTTTGATTTTAAACTCTTATTTTCTTCATATCTTTACTCAGAAACAGCAGCAGCATTTTCAATTTTATTTCCTCCATAAATTTGGAGGAATATGAGGGGAAAGTAATGATAATACCTTTAAATTAAAAGTAAATTATTTAAGACTTAAGAAAGTGTAATGCTTTCCCAGGTTTCAACAGACATTTTGGGTTTCTTTTAATATTTTTGAATGGTAATTTACAAGAACAGTTGTTTTCCTATATAAACCTGCATTGGTTATCTAAATTGCCTGGACTACAAGTTACGACATCTGGCTTAGTTGTCAGGAAATGATGATCAGATAAATTCCAGAGGGAATGATTGCCATGATTTATAATATATGTATACACACCTCACTAGAGCATTACATGTATGCAGACTCACATAAGCACATCTAGAGGATACATGACTTCACTCTGAATTAGTGTAGGAAGCACATATTTTCTTTTGTAACAATCATTTGAAGAAATACATTTTGTCTCTCAAGCATTTTGTGTGTAAAAATTGGCTGCATTTATAATCAAAGTTTGGTTTTGATATCAGATGCCAAATGATTTATGATCTCAAGTGAACCAGAAAGTTTAATAATTGATGCAAACTTTTAAAAATTTTCTGGCTTTTTCTCCCACTGCTGAAAGTAATGTTTCAGCTATGCACGTGTAAATTGTAAATATATGTAAATGTGTACAGTTCTGAATATTTTATGTAAATAAAGCCACTTTTCAGTGTATCTCTATGGAATATTGAATGATAAAAATGACACAAAATAAAATAAATGATTTTTATTTATGATTCTCCAATTACTTCCTTATTATCTTCTTGGGTTTCTTACGTCGCACATTCATGGCAAGTGGAATTGCCTTGTCCCTGTTCTTGTTCTTCACATTAGTTACTTCATAGAAATTGCTGCCAACCTTCTTCCTCTTATTTTCTCGCTCCAGTCTTCTCCTCTGTTTTGAGGTCATCTGGCAAATGTGAAGGACTCTGCCTTCATCATCCACATGTTTCTTCTTCCTCCTCAGTTTCCTGTTGCTTGTTACTGTGAAGGAGCCAGCAGGTGTGCTGACTTTCTCTGTTTTCTCTTCTTCATCACTAGAGAGCTGGTCTACACCCTCCATTTCTTCCTCTTCCTCTTCATTGGACTCCATGCTCTTTTCTTCTCCATCTGGAAGGCTTTCACTTTCACTCTTCACTTCAACATCTTCAGCAGGTGTATCACTGGTCCCTTGATTTCCCTTATCTTCACTGGTTTCAACTGTATCTGAAGCAATCTCAACTTTGATGTTATCACCTTCCTCTCCTTCTTCCTCAATTTCCTCATCATAATCTGGGATCTCCATGTTATTATCTTCCAAGTCTTTCACATCTTCACCGGAGTACTCGAGGGTAAGCTTAATTTTGCTGAAGTCCTGAAGAACAACAGGAGCATTTGCTAACTCTGCAGCCTTCTCTGCTGCCTCCTCCTCCTCCTGTCTTTGTTTGATCATCTTGGCCATTTCAATATTTTCTTCTTCTTTGAGCTTGGTGAATGTGGATGAGTCATGGCCAGGGGGGGGTACAAAGTATGGAATTTTGCCACGCTGCCAGTCATTCAGAATCATTTTGGACACCGTGTTTATGTCAGGTTCGCCCCCCTTTAACAGTTTCCCAGATCGTCTTGCCACCTTCTCAATGAGCTCTTCTGGAGTGGCCCATTCATGAATCTGAAATAAGGTTTGCTTTCTATCAGACAAGTGTAATATTGGTCAATTACATCATATAAAAATTATTACTGAGTGGTAATGCATAATCTCACAATGCTTTTTCTTCACACAGACATATCCAAATAAAGATTTTAGGAAATGGCTCTTTTGTGTTACAAGGTAAAACTTTGATCTATATTCAATTTTTCATTAAGAACCATGAACGTGATTTAGTACAAAAAATTATCTTATGTATGTGTCTCAAACTCACTCACTCTATCAATTTTTCTCAGTCATACCCTCTGCATATAATCAATTAAATTTACATTAGTTCTGAAACACACAATACATTACTCACATCATAAGTCTTAGAGATGTATTCCCTCTTCACTCGTTCTAATATAGGAGGAATGTAATCAAATGGATCCTTGAGGTATTCAGTTCTGACAGTTCCTTTTAATACCATGTCAGTCGGAGTCTCGTGGGAAGGAGGAACCACACCAGGACAGTCAACGAGGTATATTTTGCGCATCAGTGAAATATACTGCCACACTTTTGTTTCTCCGGCAATGGGAGCAACATTGCAAACCTGAAATGAAAAAAAAATTATACATTTTTTTCAAACTCATTTTCTCAGATTAAAAGGAGAAGTGAGGAAGAAAAAATAAAGTGCAATGTCATTTCTGTGTCATCATCAGTATCAAATATCACTTAAAAGAAAAACAAAATGAAAAGAAAAAGTACCTTCTTAGCCTTCAGTGAGTTAATAATTGAGCTTTTCCCTACGTTGGGATAACCAATCATGCCCACGCTGATCTGCTTCTTGTCCTCGTGCAGCTTCCCAAACTGTCGCAGGAGGTTGATGAGGGCGCCTTTGCCGTAAGGATTTGTGATGGAGGAGTGGAAGGCTAGGGATGGATACTCTTGGCTGAGGATGGCTACCCACTTCTGGGTCACCCATACTGGTACCAAGTCAACCTTTACATTATGAGAAAAAAGAAAACTCAAATTTACGTATTTCTTTTCTTTTGAAGACCTAATTGTATCCTAGTTTGGGCAAAGCATGAGATAAAAGGGGATTCCTGATTTATCTGTAACTTACCTATCAGCAGACTTTACCATCCTCTCTCTACATCTCCCTGTTCCAACTATAAATATAATAGATAATGACTTTCTTTTTAACCAGAAGCCAATTCTCTCTTTATCTAGGAGAAATAGTACCTAGAACTTTAATGTTTTTATTAAACCCTTAGGAAATGCAGAGTCTGTGCCCTGTCTTCACCCATAGCTTAATATTTCAAAGTAACCAAAGGCAAATTCTGGCCCTTGATATTTAACCCAATGCCGACGGGGAAAATGAATAAAAAATGAGGAAAATGCTGTGCTCATTTTTTATATTTTTGTGAAATGTCTCTGCACATAGATGGCTCTGCTAGTGCTTAGCCATAAAGGAGTCAATTAGTAGATCTTGTGACCTTACCTGATTTCACCTTTCCTTGTATTGGCGGGAAAAACAAATTGTTTACTAGTGCTATGAATATTGATGTTGTTATTTTTATTGTAAACATTAGAATTAATATGATGTTATAAACATTAGTAACAGCAAAATAAGATAGCATAAAATATTTTCAAAAATCAACGAAAAGAATGAACGGGTGAGACAGGCAGTACTCGTAACTGGCTCATTGGTGACTTAGTACAAGAGTAGCCATCTCTGTGTAAAAACAATTAAACAAGTAAACTCACAGTGGGCATGGCATATACGTACATCCCATGCCCGTCGGCAAAGAGTTAATTTTACACACCAGAAGATATATATTTCACACCTATGTTAAAATTACCTCACATTAGAACTGAAAAAAGACCAAATATTAATAGATTGCCTAAGAAGCATAGGCAGGCTATGAATATACAACACCTGATAATCAGAGGCCATAAAATAATAAAGCATATTATATAATGCAGTTAAACAGTATATGTAACGGTAACGGTAACAGAAGAAAATTTTCAATAAATAAATAAAATGCACATGATAAAAGGATTGCAAGGAAATTATTACTATGCCAGAAGGTGGAAAACTAGCCAGTTTTTGACAACTTACCTATGACTGTCAAGCATATGAATCTATCCAAAAATATGGCAGTGGATGATTATTCAACAAAATGCTAATGGCTTAAATGTGATTAGTGGTCCCTAGATATTTCATATGTGGATATTATTTTTTTTTACAGTAAGTATACAGTTTTGTGCTACACATGTGTATTTCACAATGGCATGATGATTAAGAACAGTTCATACTGGCAGCTTCCTATATCGCTTGAAATGCATATATTTTGAACAAGGATATATTGTGCTATAGTCAAATTAAGCTATTTCACCCTAAGAATTCAGTTGGGCCATCTCAAAACAGTGAAGTTACTGGTGCCCTAAAAATGCATCTTCATAGACATCACATTCTCTGCTGTCATTTTATTACTTCTTGAAGAATGTACTGAGTTATTTTCAATAACCAAAATATTTAATTAGTATTCAGGATAAAAAGTGAAATACACATCTTCATGCAGAGCTTGTCCATAAATTTCCTGAGAAATTATTTTGATAAAAAACATATTTCATGTAACAAATCATCCTACTAAAGAAAGGTTTCATAAGTAAGTATTATCATAACTTCATATTGGTGTCTTTTATATAAAATAAGAATATTTTGTTTAGATTTTTCTCTTTATTTGCTTCTGAAAGTACTGTGGATTGACTTTTAACCTGCCACATTTTGCTCCAATGTGGAATATTTAGCTCGTGTAAAAATTGTCAGCCACAAATGTGGTATCAGAAGTCTAAGCAGACTGATGTGGTCTGAAGTCTTTTTTAAGCATACAGCTGTAAATATTAACTTTTTTGTTTTATTAATCAATAAGATAGTGCTCCATATTTTCTACTGTTTTGTTAAAACTTCATTTTCTCCAGATCACAAAAATACTAAATGGCAGCTTCACCCCAATGATCCAGATGACAATGTGGAAAAATCTGGCTGGGGGTCTGTGTGACGGAAACTTTTTATCATGAGAATTTTGGCTAAAGGCTGGGGTGACCGGAATGAGTTGCCATGAGTGCACAAAGCTCTTGGAGGGTGATCAGACTCAGTGGACATTTGGGAAGGGGTTTTGCATTATTTCCATCTATAAGCAAGCATGGAATGTAAGCCACGACTGGAAGAGCACCAGCTCCAGGGAGGATACCATTTCCATGCTAAGGATCCTATTCTTGCCCATTGTGACCAGCAGCTCAAGTTACATTACATTACATTAAAAAATGTTACTTATTGTCACTAATATTCCACAGATTTGTGGTCAATCTAGGGAAATGATATGGAGTCTGTGTAAGGAAAGTAGTCTATTACCATATCAATATACCAAATCAAATGGCAAATAAGCTAAATATGCTTATGCTCAAAAAGATATCACAACATTACAAAAAAGAGGCAAGGAGTCTTGACACCATCCATGTGTGTTCATGTGCACCCTGCCTAGAAGCCACATGCAGTCAGCAAAGCACCCAGGGTTAATCTTATTTCATTTCCCTGCCTGCTTGCATCCCTATCTGCATGAATATGCACAACTGCTTTCACAGCTAAAAGTATCAATTTCAAATTACTCACCTTATTCAACACAAACACTAAGTGTTTATGAGGTTTCTCCGTTCTCATGTATTTCTCAATCAGTTTGGACCTTGTACCCATTGGGTCTCGAGCATCCAGAACCTGTATCACTACATCTGAAGAGTCGATCACCTTGTACAGCTCATTCCAAATACGCTTACTTTGGCCAGCCTAAATGAAGAAAAGTATTAGAGAAATTAACATACAAAATGTAAATAACTGAAAACCCAAAAAGTACTGAAAATGGTTCACCCAAAAATAGCAACACGAAGTACATGATACAGAAATGTCAAATATAAAACATAAAAGATCTGTAAAGCCTAGATTTTAGGTGTGACACTTACCTTCATGAACCATTCTGGTGGCAAGTCGTGACTGTCTGGCTCCTCTCGCACAAGATCACCATCCTTCTCCTCATCATAATTTTCCAGCATATCATCAGCTTTTTTGGCAAAGTCTGCAAAGTTCTCTATCTGAAAGAATTGTACAAGAAGCTGGATTTATACTTTATCAATACTGTTGGACTCTACATAATGAATGTAATATACAGCAAGAAAAAGGGTATACCCACTACTATGGCTTACTGTTATATGATACTTACCCTGATTAATGCTACAATGCTTCCCCTAATGATACTTCACTAGAATTCTAAATACAATGAAAAATCAAAGAAACTCATTCTAAGCCTTCAAAATTTTCTCATAAAATATAAAAAACTGAACTCAAAATTAACATTCTAAAATTTTATTTCTTATTTTCAATACTCCTCTTTCTGACATATTCACATTGAAATTGTATTTCATATAACAGTTACAGAAAATGACAAGAGCATTATCTGGTGGGGTGACTGTACTATGCTCCCATCATAATGTTGACTTTAGCTGTGCCATACAGTTTAGACATCTGTGATATATATTAGTAAATGAATAGTTCCTGCATGACAATCTGACAGAAGAGGGAGGGAGAGAAATTAGAGAAGAAGAGACATACACAATTGAGCGGGAGTGTATGGCGCAAGAAGCAGCAGAAAGGGGTGAAAAGTGGAGGAGCCAAGGAACACCAAGATAAGGTAGAGGTGTGTGTGTGTGTGTGTGTGTGTGTGTGTGTGTGTGTGTGTGTGTGTGTGTGTGTGTGTGTGTGTGTGTGTGTGTGTGTGTGTGTGTGTGTGTGTGTGTGTGTGTGTGTGTGTGTGTGTGTGTGTGTGTGTGTGTGTATGTGTGTGTGTGTCGCACACGCGCATATATACATAAATAACAACCCTCCATGACCAGGACTCGAACCTAGGTCCCTCCGGATATGAAACCGGAGGCCAATGCCAAACCAACCATATCACATGACCCACAAAAAGGAGTGTGCAACTAGGATCTTATTAGCTCCATAGACATTACCTATCTACCCATACTTGAGTAATGATAGCGAAGTTTCACGCTCACTCCCTGTGGGCACTCGGTGGAAATTGATTAAGCAATTCAAATCCTAAGTCAGATGTACTGAGGTATATTTATGAAAGATGGAATAATGCAATGCCGCACTGATATTGATAAAAAACAACCCTCCCTGACTAGGACTCGAACCTAGGTCACTCCGGGTATGAAACCGGAGGCCAGTGCTAAACCAACCATGTCACACGACCCACTAAAAGGAGTGTGCAACTAAGATCTTACTAGCTCCATAGACATTACCTACCTGGCCTCCGGTTTCATACCCAGAATGACCTAGGTTCGAGTCTTGGTCAGGGAGGGTTGTTATTTATCAATATCAATGCGGCATTGCATTATTCCATCTTTCATATATATACATATACATACACATACACACACGCATGCATGCACGCATGCACACAAGCACCATGCATATCCTTTTTCTGTAGCTTAGTCCCATTTTTATATGGAGTTACCTTGATCAGGTTATGACAGATATTTTTTATTGCCAGATGCCCTTTCTGACACCAACCCTCTCTATTTACCCAGTTTTGAGACCAGCACTAACTTGGGCTGATTTGCACACTCAGTGGCTAGGTTCATTATATATATATATATATATATATATATATATATATATATATATATATATATATATATATATATATATATATATATATATATAAAATAATGCACACGACAGAAAATTTAACAAATCCAAACCTTACCTTAAAACTAGGCTTTTTCCTCGTCTTCTTACTTCCAAACACTGACTCGTAAGGCTCAGTGTCCAAGATGTGAACACGTGCATTCTTGGCCTTCTCGTCGAGCAGGGATATGGGCAGGGTTGTCTTACGCATAATCACCTGTTGTACACAGAAGGCAATGTTTTTGATAATTTTGCAGAAACTGAGTTATCCTTACCTAGAACTTTACTGTCTGTACTCCGTCACAGGATGTTATGAATACCAACTACCTTTAATTATACATAAAACTGTTTGAAATAAGTTGGCTGACCATTTGTGATTTCAACTATATAGAAACTAAAAGTTTATATTTCGTAAAAACACATGTAATATGACGTAAATACACAGCCAAAGAAACAACATTTTACAACCCATCTTCCACTTCTGCTATAATGTCTTACACAAAATCAAGAAGTTACATGGGCTGAAATCGGACAATCAATTCAATAATCAAAACAAGATAAAAATGCAGGATCCCATAGCCCTTCTAATAAGTAAATAGGTGTACAATAGCCTCCTTCAATTCATTACATTAAAGAACATTAAATATGACAAAACAAACGAAACCAAATATATATAAAAATGAGGAAGGAAAGAAAAAGGACAGACAGAAGAGAACGACTCAAGAGAATAAGAAGAGCCTATCCTACAAATAAGAAAAACAAAACTGCTTTGATACCTGGTAAGGATCCCTCATAACCTTCCCCATCTCTTCCTGGAACTTCTGAAGGGACTGCTGGCCAATGACCTTTGTGTTGCCGAACCACTTCTGGTTAGGCTCCACACGGGCTTGTGTTCCTGTGGTTGGGTGGAGCAATTAAAAGCATTATGAGTAAAATTATAACTAATGCTATTTTGATTATGGTTCTGAACTGAAATAAATTTCCCAATCACAAAAAACACTTATCCCTTATCAATACAGAAATAAACATAAACATGCATCGTTATCAAGAATACTACCTAAATCCACATTCCTCATAGAAAAAGAAAATATAGCAATCCCTCTATACAAACCTGGGGCCACTTTGTTCTGAAAAGCTGCTGCCTGGACCAAGTGACCTTTCCTGTTGTACCTGGCCTTGCCGCTTCGGTACATTCTAAGCCGTTTGATTGTGCTTCTGTCTCTTGCATGGGGTGCGCCATTTAGCTTTACCTGGTGTGTGAAGGAAAATGGAAAATGTGAAGAAGGTAACAGGTTTATGAAGAAAGATAGGGAGCGGTGAAGGAAAAAGAAAAGTGGAACTCTTTATTAACATTTTTGTTATCATCTAATTAAGTACAAAACAGTTGGAGACAACTTAGCACATAAAATGAATTATAGTTTAATAGATCTGTTCTAGTGACAAGTTCTAAAAAATATACAAATAAGTTAAAGAACTGAAGTACATTAGTCTCCCTAAAATAAATAGAGAAAATACAAATACTGAAAAAAGTTTCATTAAAATTTTACAGGAACCTCTCCTTATCTATTTCTCCTACTCATTTTTTTCTCTCTTCCATTCTTGCTCCCTCCCAGTCTCTCTATCCCCGACACCTTAGAATATGTACTGTTATCTTTCTAAAGAATGCAGGACTTACTTTGTCTGCTGGTCGGTCTGGGTTCATGGAATGCACACCCTTCTGAAAGCCTTCCTTCTTCTTCGCTCTTCTCACTGTCTTTGCCATTTTGAAGTGGTCCTAGTTTACCTCTAGAAATTGAAGAATGAGTAATAATGGTAAGTATTCAAGAAAGAGACAGGTGTGCACATACAAACACAAATGCATGTACATATTCATACATGTGCATGCGCACGCATGCGTACACATGCACACACACAAAAATATATCCACTCAACCATTTGTCTATCCATATCAATGCATGAATAACCATCAATACTATTATCACTCTACTGCTAAGCAAGATTCCTGGCTATCAAGACTACATTGCAAAGGTCAGGCATGGATTCTTGTCACCGCACATGAGTGTTCCTGTGTGCCCAGCCAAAAAGCCACCTATCAGTAAGTCTAATGCCTGTATTTTGGGCCACCTGTAAGCAGAGAAGCATCCAGATCCATAGGGTCAATCCCAAGTGCAATTAGCTTCTTTTTTATGTTTATTCTCTCAATAACATTGAGAATTGTTCACAGATACAGAAAAATAACAAATAATGGCAAGAAATGGACCTATAGTAACACTCACAATTGTATACATTAAATAAGAAGTTTTACCAGGGCAAATTTTGGTTTTTGGCACTTGAGCATAATTTCATGAACCAGATAATGTATATTTCATAGTCATGTCTCTAATACAATGAATGTCAGTGTTATACAGATGAAACATGCATGACCTACCAGCAAGTATGTACATTACAAATGCTCTCTCATACCAGATACTAATTAAAGCAGCAGCAGCAATTAGGAAGTCATATCAATGACCTTAATACTAAAGGTTGCATAAGGATTCAAGGTCACATAGTTGGTGACAAACATGGGATTACCATAAGAATAAATTAAGAGCAATAAATTATATATTACAGGTCAGCATCGTACTGTACTGAAGAATTACATGTGTTAATCAAACACAACAGTTAGCAGCATGTAAGGTTAAAAAATTTATCACAGTTATCCACCATGTATTGGGGAGAGATTGCAATGACTATGTAAATAAAATACATACAAAATAATTCTTTTACCACATAAAGCAACAAAATGTATATTTAGATATATCCACAAGTATCTAAACAAATATACAGTAAGAAGACAATGATATACCAAGAAGTACTTCTGTTATATAATAGTATGGCATGTGGAGGGTGATTGTTGGATGAGGAAAAGATCTAAGGCTTGGCTGGATGAAATGTGCTGCTCAACATCAGGATGACTACCTCACACTCACTAATTTCATTCACAAGAACAAAGAGGTAAGAAAATATGACTGGACATGGGAGTGAAGGTATGAGGGATGGTATCATGAGTGTGGCTGACAGAAACTTGCCAAACAGTACCACACACATTACTGGACACTATGTTTGCCTCATTCATAATGAAAAAAAGTTACAAGAAAACTCTGACCAGTTTCTAAAGGCCTCTTATGATTATGGTGAACTGGACCATGCACACATTCTGTGACAAGCAGATAAAACTTTTTGTGTTAATTAGTGCAATGGTGAAAACCACATACATTTTGCGAGAGGTCTCCAACACAGACTCAATCTCAGTGTTTACACATAATGGTACAGCATTTTTTCAATGCTTGGCATAAAATTAAGGTAAGTGCAATTGCCTTATATCTTTTAGCCTATAACTATAGTAGACTGTGTTATCATCAATAAGCCCAAGTCTGTACATTTACACTGCATTAACAGATGCTTGTGAATCATTTTCAATGATGGCATTAATCTTGTGGGATATAGCATAAAGATCTGTCCTGTGAAACTCTGTTGTAAATTATACATGGATCCTATCCTCAGCAGTTACTCTGAATGCTCTGGCATAGGCCAATACCTCCAATAAATCACTGCCACATATGTTCTAGCACGAAAAAGCTTGTAGATCTTACAAGCAACTTATTGTCAAATAAAAGACTAGTTCAACTAAAAATAGGTTACCTGATAAAAAAAATAAGGTACCTGCAATAGATCTTTTGATCCTTCTTTGGTAATAAATTGATAACTGGCTTTCTGTTCAAACTGGTACAACTAATTTAGAAAAAGATCCATTTATTGGGAAAAAAAGAATTCCTGGACATTTAATTTTTCAAGGGACAATAGCCAATGTAAGCTACTCTTACACTGCTTGGCAATCACATGCAAAGACAGCTTCATGTTACTTATTAATTGGATCATTGTGAAGTTCAGTTATCTGCAGCAGTTCAGATGGGATGCAGCTGTAACTATTATTGCACTGCACACAGTATGGCATGTGAATTAGAAGTCTGGGTTAATTTCTAGAATAGGTCAGCATCTTAAAATCCATCAAATTTGGTATCAATGGACCTCTACTTTAATTGTCCAAGAGAATTCATAAATAATTCCAACATGAATGTCCAAACACTCCCATAAGTTGAGACTGCAAACAAAGTAATGGATGTTTAATACTATTATGTTGAGTCTCTACCTCAGCTGAGTTGTAACATCACTCATGAGGTACATCACTCAGACCTGCTTGTTTGATGTGGAGGTTTTGCATTTCAGGTGGTAGCACCCCTAACACAAAAACATAAATACCATATAATTCAGCCCTGCCATTCCCTACTGATACCACATATCCTCCCCACCTACTAGGGATCTATCAATAACAAATTCAAAGGAGTAATTCTAGAACATTACTACCCTTTCCTACAGGTCTCTAAGCCTATTGGATGGGGAGGAGTTGCTAGCTCATAAAACAGAAGACTGAAAAGAAAATGACCACAAGAGTCATTCTAATCAAACCTAACATACAGACTTTTAATCTTGTCAGTGAAATTCATGTTGCCATAGGTGAAAACTGGTAATGGTTCTAAATGGTTACAAGCACCTAATCACAACAACACTAGTACCGATGGGTTCCTCTCACCTCTACTACTCATCATATATGTCTCTTGTGCAAATAGGGATTTTGCCACTGAGGCCCCCCCCCCCCTACCGAACAATTTCTGTACTAATAGTAGGGGAGGGTGTAATGGATAGCAGGGAAATTGCTGGGCAATATATAAAGATAAATGAGCTGTACAGCACATATATGAGATGAAGGTCACTTCCTTAAGGGGGCTGCTAACCACCAACCCCTGCCCGGGAACACAGGCCATTATAAATTTTGTGTATGTTTTGACTCCCTGTGATTGGTCCTACATTCCATCGTGCTATAAATATATGGAGGATTCTTTGTATTTCCAGGGCAGGGGATGGAGCAGCTGTATCTCTTTTGGGGGTGGACCTACTTTGTGCATTTCTTACAAATTTGACCTCATTATTACCCTAGTAACTTTGATTATGGAGTATGGGGAGGGGGAAGGGTTTCCTGCCTGTAATAGATAGCTTGACAGATATTAAGATACTTTTCATCTATGGTATTTCCTTCTCAAGTAGATAAGATAGTTGTGAACCACAAAATACTTTAGTATGCATTTACAGGAAAATATAATGACACCATCTTCAAGAAAAGGAGAAAAATACACTCAATGGTACAGAAAATAATCTATGCAGGCTAAGAATAACATCAGAAAGAAAGAAAATAGGTTGCAACAAATGCCATGAAAAGTAAGTCCACAGCAATCAGGTGGGGGTTGAGGGGTGGAGCCCCTGATAGGGAAATACAGCAGTAAGGTGCGGGTCTGGAGTAATAGGGATTTTGTCAAAAGGGAGTGAAGGCATTCAATAACAATTACTAAAGCTTTCACCTATATTTATGGTACTGTAATGCATCGCCTCGTGACTATTTTTACAGTCACGTGTGCGCAGTGTGGAATTCTCACTCCACAGCAAGGTAGAGCGACCAACCAACACAGGGGAGCACCCAATGCCAAGTCTGTCTGACGCTCTCTCCTGCTGTGAATATGTGGAGGATTCTTCATTTTCCTGGGCAGGGTTTGAGAATTCCACACTGCGCACACGCGGCTGGAACTCCCGTAAAAAACGGCCAATAGACCTCGCATTACATTATGGTAAACACAGCCACAGCTTCACCAAAAATTTTGCAATGAAAAAAAAAAAAAAAAAAAAAACAGGGAGATTCACACATACTACACCATAAATAACTGAAACAAGGAATAATAACAAAGGTTGGAAGATTTTTTTTAAAAAATTAAACATTACCAAAACTACATCCAGGACAATCGTAAATGTCACAGAATTATCAAATATAATAGTAAATATAAAAATACCAGAGTGGCCGGGTCATTGGGCCGATCCTCTCTAACATTTTTCCCAAAGATAAAATACAAACGACCTCTAAAATATAAAAACATAATGATGTGAAGCAACATTATCGTAATAAACTAACTAAATAACCGGTTTATAATCAGAAAAATAATCATATAATGAAAACATATGATACGTTCTTTCATTAAACTTTAAGCCGACTAATCAACCTATTAACTTTAATACATATTAATTCACGACCACATACCGACACAGATAAGTGAATTCATCATAAACAAATATAATTTATATTAGAATACACGAGAAATACTTACAAAGAAGAAAAATATGATGGTACAAAACTCCACTTTTTATTTCTGTTTACAATGTTTACTACACGTGTTGTTAGTGTCAAAATCTCTCAATAGATGGCGTGCAGACGATAACCCAATTTTCAGTGGGATTTGTTTCCTACATTTATATCACAGTTGCTTATATCAATTTTCGTTTTGGTGTTTGGTGATATTTTTATTTTTAGTGTGTTTTTTAAAGCTTTATTGAACATTGTTAGACGGATCTATACTATTAAGTTCGTCTGAATATTTTGATGTCTAAATTTCAGTTGAACCCACTACCTTTCCATTCGCATTTCGTAGTATATATATCTTTTTATCACCCGTGTATTTCTACTGTGTAATTGTATATTGAAGTAATATTCATGTAATAAATATTAACATCAAAATTCTAACATTAGACTGTATAATTACTAATAAAAACTACATTAAGTAGTGTGATATCACGTTTTAAATAACCAGTAACTATGTAGAAAAAGTATGAATGATAATGAATATTTTCACAATACAAGAAGATATTCATTCCCATTCATACCTTTTCTACATTTGTCAACATGAACATAGTTCAAATAGTTGATTAATGTTAAGTGTTACTGAGTAATGTATGAAATATTACCATTAGTAACTATGTTGATAGATAATTAGTGATATGTATTCTTATGAAGGTACCGACTTCTGCTTGCAATTACTATTACGATTACATGCAATACAATGGCTAAAGTATGGATGTATATGAGACATTTAATTTTTGTAAGTGTAAGCTGTACAACAGCAAGGAAACGAATCAGACTCAGTATGCCCCCCCCCCCCCTCAAGTGCCATTCGAAATATCTAAAAATGCTTTCTTAATATATA
>NC_051392.1:46531887-46539387 GCF_015228065.2 Penaeus monodon
AGTTGATTACTATTTGAGAATATCTGAGCAGGGGTAGAATTAAGCAGTCTTGTAAGGTCAAATAGTATATATTGCAGCTTATTTAAACGTAGTGGAAAACATGGGATTTAGAGAAGGAGGCGAATAAAATTGAATATCTTGGCTAAAATAGGAAAGTATGATTATGTTAAATATGTTAGATAATGATAAATTGGGTGGGATGCAATTCACACAGTATAAAATGGTATGTCATGAGATATGCAATATTTCATATTTATATCCCAGATAAAAAGTGCAGCAGCAACAGCAACATCAACAAAAACATCAAGAACACAACCAAGACTACTACTCCTCCTACTAATGTTTTCACTACCAAACAACTACTAATACTACTAAAATAACTACTACTAGCCCACCCACTACTGTTATTAATATTACTACTAACACATTTACTACTACATACGCTACGTTTACTACTACTACTACTATTACTACTGAGACAATTCTGTATGGCCAATTCCCATCCCCATCTTTCTACTAATACCCACTATTATACTGAGAGAAGAGGATTTAGTACTACTGTATCTAA
Organism: Penaeus monodon; assembly: GCF_015228065.2. Lineage (NCBI taxonomy): Eukaryota > Metazoa > Arthropoda > Malacostraca > Decapoda > Penaeidae > Penaeus > Penaeus monodon. Next base: position 46,532,456 of record NC_051392.1, read on the forward strand.
TGCTGCAAAATCCACTATTGTTTTTTTGTTATTTCAGAAAATAAGAACGAGCAAGGGGAGGAGTAATACTGATTATCACCCTAAGAATTAACATTGTAGTTTCTTAAAGAGTATTCGAATCATCCAAAAAGGATTTAAAGAATGTATGCATAAGTAAGATTATTACGCAAATCAAGGTGCAGAACAGCTGAGCATATACGAAATCCGACTGAAATCTAAAATGTATGTGGTAATTGTGCTGAATGAGAGATTTTAGGAATCTCTTAGGAATTATTATTATTATTACTATAATAATTATTATTATTATCATTATTGTTATTGTCATCATTATAGTCCTTTTTAACATTATCATCATTATTATTATTATCATTATCCATCTTATCATTAACGTCATCATTATTATTATTATTATCATTATTATTATTACTTTCATCATTATCATCATTAATATTATCATTATTATGATTGTAAATATTTCTACCATTGTTATTATTATCATCATCATCATTATTACAATTATTATAATTATCATTATTATATTCTCACTATTATCAGTTTTATTCTCATTATCATCATTACTATAATTATCTTTATAATATATTTTATCGTTATTACTATTATCATTATAATTATTACTCTTATAATTATTACAGTCATTATAATAATAATAATAATATAAATTATTATTCTCAATATTATAATTTTTGTTGTTATTCTCATTAATATTACTAATATTATCATTATTACTATTATTGATATCATTACCATTGTTACTATTATCATTATTATTGTTGTTATTATTTTCATTGTTATTGTTAACATTATTATCAATAATCAATTATCAATTATCAATATATTACTACACCGTGATACATTGGAACTACTTTTACACTTACAACTATAGCACTTGGTCAAGGACATCAAGCCACGCCCAGTAAGACAACTTAGCACGATGATTTCTCAAAAAAAAGTGAGGAATTATTAACATTGGAGGAGGCAGACTACCTGACCTATTTCCTACGAGATAATAATTGGATTAATGACACTGTGATTAGTAGTGGTATTGATGACGTGAGGTATATGTGGGACTGGAGTGATGTTGAAGAGTTTGTGGCGTTTGGTAAATTCTAAAATTCGTAAAACAAAGGTAAACCTCTTCATTAATTAAAATAAGCAACACGAAACATGAAATGCAAACGCAATAAAACAACAATATAAAATAAGAACACTATAAAAGAATTTGAAGAAAAGTTTAAGAACCGAAGCATTAAAAAAGAATAGATCAGAAAAAAAACGAATAATCGAAATTAAACAACGACAAAAAACAACAAAGAAACTAAACAGAAAAGAAGAACACAAACAAAAAGAAAATAACACTAAGACGACCCAGAAAAAAAATGTAATACATATTGCTTTGCTTGCTTGCTTGAGATTTGCGAAGTTCTGGCTTCGCCCGGGCCTTTCACTTATGGCCCGGCGTAATACAGATCTTTGTTTTTTCCATTTATATAATCGTTGCTCCTAGTTCCCGTGGCCAAAAATGTTCTACACTAGCTCTATAACGCCTCTAAAATAAATAAACATGACAATTGCATAGCCTCTGGTTCTATTTTAAAAGTTTTAAAATTTCTAATATCCTATTTGTATCCTTTATTTTGCTGGCTAAAATATTTAAATGGCAAACTAGTACAAAGAAGTGTAAGCATAAGCACAAATAAAAGAAACAGAAATAAAATAAACGGTGGGTTAAAATCATGAGCTAAAACACGAACAAAAATATGTACAAACATGCATATGAAACCAATAAAGCATATTAGAATGAACCAATAAACCAACTAAAACTCAATAAAACAATTAGATAATATAAGACGGTAGATAAAATAGTTAGATACTATAAAAAGGGTTATTATTGCCATTCCTCCTTTGAGAGGCGTTCTTGCCCAAGAGATGGCGCTGCACGAAAAGATGGGGTAACCCACTTAAAAAAAAAAAAAAAAATCATTCAATACATTACTAATGTTAATGGTAAGTATGGAGATTCTTTAAAGGGTAATCTGAAGGGTAATAATAATAATGATAATGATAATAGATGCATCATTGATAGTAATAAATATTATCATTGCCATCGTAACGATAAAGATGATAATAAAAGTGATAATAGTAATAGTAATAGAATAATGTTAATGATAACAATAATGATAATAAAGATAATGATAATAAAACTGATTATGTAATAATAATAATAACAATAATAATGCTAAAATCAATAATAATACTAATAATGATATTAATAATAATTATTATATTGTGAGGTGTTCTATACTCTGTTGCAATTAATATATATATATAAATATATATATATATATATATATATATATATATATATATATATATATATATATATATATATATATGCATATATATATATATATATATATATATATATATATATATATATATATATATATATATATATTTTGTATATATATATATATATATACACACACACACATATATACATTGGTGTGGATTCACAGTGTCTAGATGCGTTGTATAGCGTGAAGCATAAAGGCACAAACAAACAAGCAATAAAGACCAAGCATAATCATAATAACTCCTTGACGTTCAGCCTGTGGGATTCCCTTTGGTATCAACTAGATCTCTTTTAGCTTTCATATAAAGTTATTATGGAGGACAAAGTAACAATTCTAAAATTCATCTTAAAAACTCATTTAATACTTATTAAAATTTATACAAAAACGTTGGTTAAAACCGCTCTTTACGAGTCATAATATTATAGTTGAATAAAAAGTAAAGCAATTATGATTAATTAAGATTAGTGAATAAACTTTAGCCATGTGTATGGAACAAATAAAGGAAAGGATCACATCCCACTCCTCAGAAAAACGAACGTCAGCACACAGAACGTAACTTTTCTCGGTGTCGTGTCGGAATAATGACATAGCTGGTCCAGACTGAGTATATTTCGCGCCGTTTTTGGCGCTATTTATAGTGTTCGTGACGTCATGAACTATGTCACGAACAACAATAACAATAGAACAAATAAAAAGGCCGAACAAAAAGGCTAGACCCCCAAAAAGAGCAGGAGCGAGCAAGCGAAATCCGAGCACGGTCGAAAGACGGGAGGCGAGTGGCGAGGGGATGCTCTTGAAAGCCCGTGATGAGGAGGACTAGGACGTCACCTTGCAATAATAATGATAATTATTATAAAAGTAATGATTATGGTAAAAATAACAACAATGGAATTAAAAGGATAAAAATAATAGTAATAATAATGATATTAATTATAATAATGACAATAATAATGATAATGATAATGATAATGGAAATAATAAAATCAATAATTATAAAAGACTCATCATCAATAACGGTATGCTCATGTTTGAGCAGCCGTGGACCTCTCCACCTTCCTTCGCCACTTAACTCGATCTTGCGCTTTTCTTTCCACTTGTACCATCGTCAGCCCGCAAATATCTTTGATGTTGTCGCTCAGTCTTGTCTTCGGTTTGCCTCTTCCTCTGTTTCCTATCACCATCCCTGTCAGCAAGTCTTTCTCAATACTTTTACTTCTCATCACATGACCAATAAACTTTAGTTTCCTTTTGTTCAAGATGTCCAACAGCCAGTCTTTACAATTTATTTTTCTCAGCACTTCATCATTCGCTTTCTTTTCTGTCCAATTAATACGTAGTACTCGTCTGTAACACTACATTTCAATAAAAGACTTCTTCTTCTTTTAACGGTAGGTTCATGTCTGAGCCGCCGTGGTCACAGCATGATACTTAATTTTTTCATGCTGTGATGCTCTTGGATTGAGTACGTGGTAGGGTCCCCAGTTCCTTTCCACGGAGAGTGCCGGTGTTACCTTTTTAGGTAATCATTCTCTCTATTTTATCCGGGCTTGGGACCAGCACGGACTTGGGCTGGCCCGCCCACCCAGCGGCTAGGCAGGCAATCGAGGTGAAGCTCCTTGCCCAAGGGAACAACGCGCCGGCCGGTGACTCGAACCCTCGAACTCAGATTGCCGTCGTGACAGTCCCGAGTCCGACGCTCCAACCACTCGGCCACCGCGGCCTTGACGATCATGGGTTTCCATGATTTTTCTTGGCAATTTAGAGCGTTAATAAAAGACTAGTTATAGCAATAATAATTAATGTATTAGTAATGGTAATGATAACGATAATAATAACGGTAATGAATATTATAATGATGATGATTATTAATGTCATTATCATTGTTATTAATATTATTATCATTATCATTATTATTGTCATTATCATCATTAATATCATTATTGTTATTATTATTATTATTATTATTATTATTATTATTATTATTATTATTATCATAATTGTTATCATTACTATCGTTATCATTATTACTTTTAAAACAATAATGATAATAATGATAATGATAATAATAATAATAATAATAATAACAATAATAATAATAATAATAATAATAATAATAATAATGATAATAATAATAAAAATAATAATACCATTAATAAAAAAGACAACAACAACAACAAAAAATAACAATGATAATAATAACAATAATAATAATAATAATAATAATAATAATAATAATAATTATGATAATCATAATAATAATAATAAGAATAAGAATAAGAATAATAGTAACAACAACAACAACAATAATGATAATGAATAATAATAATAATAATAATATAATAATAATAATATTAGCAATAATAATAATTATAGTAATAATAATAATAATACAAATAATACAAAAATAATAATAATCATAATAATAATAATAATAATAATGATAATAATAACAATAATAAGAATAAGAATAAGAGTCAAAATAAGAAGAATAATGATAATGAATAATAATAATAAAAATAATAATAGTAATAATAATAATAATAATAATAATAATAATAATAATGATAATAATAATAATAATAATAATAATAATAATAATAATAATAATAATAACAACAACAACAACAACAACAATAATAATAATAATAATAATAATAATAATAATAATAATAATAATGATAATAATAATAATAAATGGATACAGAAGCTGGATTTGGAAATTACAGTTGAAATGTTACAAAAACCTTGTTTACTAGGAACAGCAAGAATAATTCGAAAACTACTGGACATGAAGTGAAAAGTAAAAGAGAAAGAAGCTACAATACCTAAGACCACTGGTTGTGGTCCGCTACTGCAGCTCATTCACCAAGATATAAGACCAATCTTGAGAGTACCAGAAGTAATAATAATAATCATAATAATAATAATAATAACAACAACAACAACAGCATTAATAATAATAATAATAATAATAATAATGATAATAATATTAATAACGATAATAATAAGAATGATAGATATGATAATCATAATGATGATGATGATGATAATGACGATGATGATGATGATAATGGTGTAGTAGTAATAGTAGTAGTAGCTTCATACTACTACTAATACTACTACTCTGATTACTAGTCTTACTACAACTACTAGGACTTTGACAATACTGCCATTTTGACTTTTATTGTTACTGTTATCATTGTTATTGTTAACAGTATTATTTTCTACATCTGAATTGTTGCTTTTGTTAGTATCTTCTATATGATATTATCCTTATTATTATGATTATTTTTATTGTCCTTAGGAAAGGCTTCCTGAGATATATTTATAAATGTTTTAGTAGTTTCTGTGAAGACTCACTCAATTAGGATAAGTTTATATCTGCAATAAGTAATTTTTACTCTTTACGACGTGAAGAAGTGACCGACCTCGTGATACAGAGAAAGTAGATTGAAAGAAATAGAACATAAAAATGTAGCTGAAAAGGATTTCATAAAATTATGCAAGTATTTTCTTGATGAAAGACATGTTTATATCTCTGAACAAGCAACATGTTACGCACTGAAGTCTGTACAGGAAATGAACGTGGCATCGTACAAGAAGCAGAGGAGGCCATTCTTGTCCTTCTTCATTTACTCCGTCGTATGCTAGCGAGGAATCGATTCAGCCGAGATGACGTCATGAACCTGAAGGCGTTTCATTGGCGGAGGGAGGACGTGTGTGGGTTCCTCGGCAGTATAAAAGAAGCTGGAGGAGGCTGAACGTGGTCTCAGGATCTTGGCAGTCCTTCGTGTCTCAACGTGTTCTTCGGCGAGTATCACAAGCCAGACATCGGGTTGAGAGCTTTCGTGGGTATTTTCATTTTCTTTTCTTCCTATTTATCGCGGCATCTCCTATATACTGTAAAATTTACTGTGTGCACGAAAAGCATATAATAATACTTGCAACTGGATAATCTTAATGTCTTAAGTGTCCTCAAAGTGTACAAATTTTCATTCTTAATGGTTTTAGGGCTTGGGTGTGATGATGGGAGAACGGACGTCCCCGAGGACTCTGTTGCTCCTCCTCGTAGGCGTCTTCGTGTTCCACCTCGCCTCGACCCTCGAGCATGACCTCAGCCCTCCTTGGACATCGGGCCTTCAACCTCCGACGTACGTATTGCGAGGCTTGCAGACCCTGTTCATTTTAGTTTACTGTGTACCAAAATCCTTATTTATGACATTGAATTCATTATGTATGCTGTAGTATTTAAATGGTATGAAATTAAGCTTTGTAATAATAAAAAAGGAAGCATTTTTTATATGAATTGTAATCTTTTTTTAACTCTCCATATTTTATGGTTTGTATATTTTTCATTAGCTTGTTTATCCTAAATTTCCCCTTCCCTCCAGTTTATCATAAACATTCGCATATTCTTTGTGCAGACTGTCTGACTCCTGTCTATGGAAGGATAGCAGAAAAGATCAACTGCATCAGAAAAACAGTCCCATAAAACCTGATACTCAAAACACAGAAGTAAACCATCTTAGTTCCCAGCGCTTAGGAGGACAACGCCTT
>NC_051392.1:46563432-46565932 GCF_015228065.2 Penaeus monodon
AACATAGCGCTAAAATCTAATCCATCACCAGGTAGACTTAAACGACGTTGCAGTGCAGGTGCTTTTCGAGAATTTAGGTGGGAAGACCAGATGAAATCTTGCCGGTCCTTTCCTGCAATGCTCCTAGATCCTAGACGTTGCTCTTGGTATGATCTGGAATCTAGACGTCGCACTTCAGAGACTGTCCTGGAATCCAAACGTCTTTCTCCAGCTCTCCTGGAATCCAGACGTTCTTCAGAAGTTCTCCTGGAATCCGTACGTCGTTCCTCAGAGGCTCTCCTGGAATCCAGACGTCGTTCTTCAGCTCTTCTGGAATTTAGACGTTCGTCAGAGGCCCTCCTGGAATTTACACGTTCTTCAGAGGTTCTACTGAAATCAAGAAGTCTTTCCTCAGAGGCTCTCCTGGAATCCATACGTCGTTCTTCGGAAGCTCTCCTGGAATCTAGACGTTCTTCAGAAGCTCTCCTGGAATCCAGACGTTCTTCAGAAGCTCTCCTGGAATCTAGACGTTCCTCAGAGGCTTTCCTGGAATCCAGACACCGTTCCTCAGAGGCTCTTCTGGAAATTAGACGCTCTTCAGAGGCTCTCCTGGCATCCAGACGCCGTTCTCCAGAAGCTCTCTGGAATCCAGGACGTTCTTCAGAAGCGCTGCTGACATTCTACACGTCTTCAAACAGCTCTCCTGGAATCCAGACGTGTTCTTCAGACGGCTCTCATGGAATCCAGACGTTCTCCAGAAGCTCTCCTGGATACAGACTTCTTCAGAAGCTCTCCTGGAAATCCAGACAGCCGCCGTTCTCAGACGCTCTCCTGGAATCTAGACGTCTTCAGAAGCTTCTCCTGGAATCTGTACGGTCTCCAGAAGCACTCTCCTGGAATCCAGACGTTCTTCAGAAGCTCTCTGAATTAGACGTTCTTCAGAAGCTCCCTGGAATCCATACGTCGTTCTCGAAGCTCTCCTGAATCAGACGTCGTTCCTCAGAAGCTCTCTGGAATCAAAGACTTTGTTCAGAAGCTCTCCTGGAATCTAAACGTTCGTCTCTTCAGAGGTCTCGAACTCTAGACGGTCTTCCAGAAGTTATCCTGGAATCTAAAACGCCGTTCTTCAGAGCTCTCCTGGAATCTAAACGTCGCTCTTCAGAAGCTCTCCTGGAATCTAGACGTTCTTCAGACTTCTCCTGGAATCTAAACGCCGTTCTTCAGAAGCTCTCATGAAATCTAGACGTTCTTCCAGAAGCTCTCCTGGAATCCAGACGTTCTTCAGAGGCTCTCCTGGAATCCAGACGTCGTTCTTCAGAGGCTCTCCTGGAATCTAGAAGTTCTTCAGAAGTTCTCCTGGAATATAGACGTTCTTTAGATGCCCTCCTGGAATCCATGCGTCGTTCTTCAGAGGCTCTCCTGGAATCTAAATGTCGTTCGTCAGAATCTCTCCTGGGATTCAAACGTTCTTCAGAGGCCCTGGAAGCTGAGTGTCTTTCTTCAGCTCTTCTCGAACTCAGACGTCGATCTACACGTTCCCTAGAGACTGCCTCTTTGGTACTTTTGGCAGAATCTCTATAAAACGAAAGCCTCCTTGTCAAGAAACCAAACTGGCGTGTTTCAGGATTAGGAAATGAACCTGCGAAGGCAATGGCACTTACAGCTCGACGAATGGAAGACTGTCGGGAACGCCTTTCTTCTGGTTGTTGTCTAGTCTCGAGGCGAACTTCAGACGTGCGAGAGTGTAGTCGTCGGTCTACAGATTGTCGTTCTTCAGATGGCAAAGAATCATGTCGAATGTAAAGACTTACTTCTGATCTTTGCATACTTGGACTCCGTTCCTCTGCACGTCGAGTGTCTAAGCGTCGGTCTTCAACTCGCCGACTATCTAAGCGTCGTTCTTCAGTAAAACGAGTGTCTGGATGTCGTCGAGTGTCGAGACGTTGTTCCTTGACATGGCGAGCGCCAAGGCGTTGATCTTCAGCACGTCGAGTGCTTAAACGATATTCTTCAGTTTGTGAGGTGTCTAGACGTCGTTCTCCAGCCCATCGAGCGTCTAGATGTTCTCCGGTGCGTTGAGCATCACTGTGCCTTTCGTCAGAATGGTTATCGAGACGACGAGTACCAGTAATCACTGAGATGCTACGTCTCAGCAACCGGCGTGCGTTCACGTTACGGTTCCTCTGCCCGCCAGCAACCGATATTGGGCCTTCGGGTCCGTCACCGACCAAAACACTGGCCTTCCCTTCATCGTTCTTCAGTGGGCGAGAGCCTGCCAGTCTGTTGAAAGAAATGTCTTGTTCATGTCTCTGTTTGTTGTGTTATGTATTCATATTGCCTTGAAAAAATACAATTTTATAAATGTATTTAGTATATGTCGACTTTGTTGGAAATTTATGACACTGCTCTGTGTTTTTACTGCTGGATCAGATGTATTTCGACTGATCCTCAGAATAGAAGTCACAAGAACTTACGTTTGTCGGCGAAGGCTGGGGCCAGTCGGAGGATCGAGGTCATGCTG
>NC_051392.1:46575932-46578432 GCF_015228065.2 Penaeus monodon
CAGACCTTGGAACACTCGGAAACTATTTTTAGTCTCATAGACATCAGCAAAGTTGGCTAACTGAATTCGACTATTTTTTCGAAGGTGTTCAATAACTTGATAGTTTTCTTTTAGATCATAAATCTCCAAAATTGGAGATAAATGGTCAAAAAGGGATGGAAGAATGATGAACACGCTTGTGAAAAGATCAGCAACGGCTAAGGACGTGCGCAGGATACAGGATTCCCCTTCATCGTCGCCAGTGAGCATCACAACCACAACTAGGAGGTTTCCAAATGCTCCGCTTAATCCCGCAAATGCAACAAAGCACACCAAAGCAATTTCGGCAACACGGCAAGAAAACGGAAGATAATCCCAGAACTTGTTTATCCCTCGATCGGCAGGGACACCCAACCACACAGCACCGTACACTGAGTAGCAGCAAGGAAAAAAGGTGTTTATCGTCCAGACCATCACCCTCCCGCTCCTTGTCAGCTAAGAAATCAATGACCTCGTCGTTACTGTAATAATCATCGCACTGAGGATTTTCATGATCGTGCACCCAAACCTGGACGGTGATTCCACTCACATTTCGCACGACAACCCTGTACATTCCGTCGCATATAATCTGGAAACAGTTGTAATCTTTCACTACAAGAGCTCTCAGCAAGAGGACTTCGAAGTACTTGTCATCTTCTGAAGGTCTCTCGCAGTCATGGGTGTGAAGGAACACGACCAAATCGCTGCACATTGTCATGTGCTTCATCTCTGTACATTTGTCGAGGCTCCGGTAGAATGGGAGGCAGATGTCCACAAAACGTGCCTGCAGGAAAATTCTCAAAAACTTTTTACTGTCTTCGCTAAAATAGTGAATGACAGGTTCCGGAGGTAATTCTCCATCATAGATTCTTTTGAATATAGTGGAGCAAATTTCAAGAATAAGAACCGGTTCAGGCGCATTATCTGAGATCTGTGTTTGATTCTGAGACTCAGACATGTATCTTTCATCCTCTTGTCCCGAGTCTCTTTTTTTCCTAGAGAGTCCTTGTTCGTAGGATTTGCGTGATGAATTTTTGACTCGTTTTTCTTGGAGCCCAATGCTGTTATGGGACTGTATTTCTTTTGAAGAACGGTTGCGAAAAATGTTATCCAAAGCTTCCGATACGACGTTGAATACTTTTGTTCGAACTTTAGCTGATCGAGTGACGACTGTCTTCGGTTGGGCATCAGGCGATTGCCGTGACCGGGATACCGAGCCAGACGCCCTCAGCTGAGTAGCGTTTCTCTGAGTGACATGAGACATCTCCAGCCCACCACCGTTGACCTGAGTGACGTGAGACATCTCCAGCCCACCACCGTTGACCTGAGTGACGTGAGACATCTCCAGCCCACCACCGTTTCTCTGAGTGACGTGAGACATCTCCAGCCCACCACCCTTGACCGCGTCTGGTTCAGCGTTTGGAGAGAGGATCCTGGAAGCTGACACCATTGCCATCAAGGTCGCCATCCCTGTCATCAGCGCTGCGACTCGGAGAAGAGCGCCACGACTTCTAACGTGTGCTTCCCCTGTGCCGTCCCTCTGCCGTTCCTGGAAGAATGCATCAGTTTGTTTTACAGAATAATAACCAAATTAAGTACTGCGTGTTGGGAAGAATGAGTACTCAAAAAAGGAAGTCGTGTCTGTAGAAAAATAAGGAAAAGGAAGTAAACACTTCATAACCATGAATGATGAGTACTGGTAATGATACATATCAATTACAAATAAACTGACCATGATTTAACCGTTTACCATTAACTCTAGTTGCTGTGAAAATTTCAACAGATGAAAAGGATTTAATCAGATCACGTTTGTATGGGTGCGCGCGTTCGCGTGTATGTGTGTGTGTGTAAAAATATTACTGTACCCACAATGGTGTACTTCATGAATTACTCTCTCCATCCGGTACAGTACTTAAATGACATTCTAGCAGCCAGTAATCTTTTCAGTGAGGGAAGTTTGCGTCCCGTCTTGCGGGAACTTGCCTCTCCGCGAAACAAGTTCCTTTTGTGGAAGTGTGAGCGAAAGAGAGAGAGAGAGAGAGAGAGAGAGAGAGAGAGAGAGAGAGAGAGAGAGAGAGAGAGAGAGAGAGAGAGAGAGAGAGAGAGAGAGAGAGAGAATATAGGGTATCTCGAGAAGACATCTGTGAAGTCATACCCGACTAATTACACTCAATGGTCAATCCTTATCTGACACGCGCCTTTGTATATGAAACTTTCTTCCCCCATCTGTGTAACATTTCATTTGTTTCACATTAGTTACATGACTGATAGGTAGATGAATGACCACACTGGCATAGGTCAACCCGTTGCCAGTTCAGTCCGTTCCGGAAACTAGGCCAGGGTAGGTCAGCTGTGCCCAAAGTCCACCTCAAAACACCTGGATTTCTCGAACTGGCTAGAGCAAAGGCGAGTCGAGGCGAAGAATCAGGGGAGGCGGTAGCACCTTATCTCTCGGTTGTATCGGGGCGGAGATGGGTGACAC
>NC_051392.1:46593432-46600932 GCF_015228065.2 Penaeus monodon
ATATATATATATAATATATATATATATATATATATATATTATTATATATACACATTTATAAGTCACCCCATCCCACACACACCACACATATGATGATGAATGATGATGATGATGATGATGATGATATATAATATTAGTATCTCTATATATATATATATATATATATATATATATATATATATATATATGCCGTGTGGCTATATATGTATATACTGTATATATATATATATGTATCTATAATATATATATTATATATATAATATATACCTATATACACATATATTTCTGTCTTTCTATCTATCGATATATATGTACAATAATAGGTAAGTTATGCATATCTATTATATATGGGTATATGTGTATATAATTTCTATATATGTATGTATATTTTATATACATATATACATATATGTAATATATATGTCTGTAATATTATAAATAAGGGATTCATATATGTATTATATATGTTTGTCCTGGTAAGACACTAAACTGCACCTGGGTTTCCCTGGAACAAGGATCGCACCCTAATTAGTCCCATGCCAGTTGGGCGGTGAAGCGGTGCGGCAGCAGGGCAGTGGATATCTGGTGAAACACCTTCGGTTCTACTGGTTACTGGTGTCACCAACAATATGTTCTGGCGTATTACGTGTAACTGTTCAAAAGCGGCAGAGATAGTTTCCCTAGTTTAGTTTTTTGGAGACTGCGAGTTGAGAAGGATCCTGGGGATTCCACTCGACTTTTCTTTTTCTCCTGAAACCTCTCCACCAATGATTAAATACGAAATGATAATTCATACGACATAGCCCGTCGCGTTGGTGTTTCAAGGGGCGCGTTATTCAGTGGGCCAACCAGGCTGAACATGTTAGATATGCCTCTGGAAGACAAAAGAAGCACAAAGAAAACATGTCCATTAAGAACACATTAAAAATCGGAACTTGGAACGTAAGGAGTTGGGTAAATTACATACTGTCTTGTAACGAATGGATGATACAACATTCAATACTATGAATCATTGAGCCAATTGAAAGTAATGGAATTTCAACACTAAAGAAAACCAAGACAGTTCTATTTTTCTGGAAAAGAAGAAGGAAATTATAGTCCACGGAGTTGCTATGATTCTCACGAAAAAAATGCAAATTCACTATTGTACAGCCCATAATGATCGCATTTTAGAAGTCAGAATACAAAGAAGCAAAACCTCATATCTTAGTATTATACATGCTACGCACCAACCAACATTGCACGTGATGAGAAAGGCTTTTTTTTTTATACACTCTCAAGAAAACTTTAGCATAATCCCTACAGAGATGTAAAAGTAATCATGGGAGACCTCAACGCCAAAGTAGGGAAAAATTAATCTAAAAAATGACACTTTGGAAAATTCGGCCTTGGATATATAAATAAATGAGGTGAAGAGTTTATTGAATTCCTGAGTACAAATAATCCTAGTTATAGCCAACACATTGTTTCCAACACCACCCAAGACACTTGTACCGTGGTTTTCACCAGTTCAAAAAAACACGCAACCAATTGACTACTTGTTTGAACCAGAAATGGAAAAGTTTATAAAAAATATGCCAAAACAATACCTGGTGCTCGACGGTGCAACAGTGACCATCAATACTAACTATCGACTTCAAATAAGACGCAAAAGATGGAGCATCCAACACCACCTCCTAAAGCTCACTACAAAACTTGTGATAACAATTACAGAATTACAGTGTCAAACAATTAATGTGAAGATGATAAAACACCAAATGAGTTGTGGGAAGAAGGAAAAGAACTACTGAGCGCTGCTTAAGAAACTATCGCCAAAAAGAAAAAGACAAATTCCCTCTGGATATCTGAAGAAACTCTTTAGTGAAATTGAAACAAGAAGATGCTAAAATCAGGTATCAATAACCCAGCTGAAGAGTAATTTACAAAAACAAATACAAAATCAAAGATTATTGCGACGAGATAAAGAAAATATTTAGATGAACATTGCCAGATAATTGCAAACTGTTCTATCATTAGACAACGAAAGACTCTGACAAAGGAGTACGAAACATTACACTAAAATTTAACACTACAATGGACACTATCAGAACTGAAGATGGACTGTCCTTAATGTGAGGAAAAGAAGTTCAAGGATGGATGAATCATATTGTTTCCAACCTATACAAAAAGAATAAAGATCTAACAACACCGTAATTGGGACTCAATGACAGCGAGATACTCCGCACTGCTAGACGAAGTTATAAAAGCCATAAAAGAATTAAAGAATAACAAGAGCCCGGAAATAGATGAAATGAACAGCAGAACTAATCAAGAATGCTGGGCGAAAGTGTTGAATCTTCTTACTACAACTTTGTGCAAAATGTGGAATGAAAGCAAAATGGCCAGAGACTGGGTAAAGTCATCCTTTGCTCCCATACTAAAAAGGGGTGATGCACTCCAATTCAACACAACAGGACAATTGCCTTAATAAGTCCAGCATCAAAATTTTATTGGAAAATTATTGCTGAAAGAATGAGACTGAAGTTAAGAGAAGAAACTGCAAGTACAAAAAGGCAGGTTTTCCGCCTGGAAAAGGTACGAGAAAACCAGATTCTAAATCTGAAATTGATCCTAGAGAAAAATCAGGACACCGGAAAGACTATACCTGTGTTTCACACATCGATTTACCCAAGCTTTTGATACTGTTGATCACGATATTCTCTGGACTAACATTACGAGTCTTAAGTTTCCGAAGCACATCATCCAACTATAAAAGCCATGTATGACCAAAACAGCAACTGTAAGACACTTATTGGTTTACAGAATGGTTTCAATCAACCAGGAGTTACTACAAGTGTTGCATTTGTCTCCGCACCGTTTTTTTAATATACTTTCTGAAGCAATTATGGAGAGATGCTTTAAAGAATTTTGAGGAACTGTATTGTTGGGAGATACAAAATATCATATCTCTAAGGATACGCCGATGACATAGATTTAATTGCCACAGTATCATTGAACTACAACAACTGGTAGATAAGGTTAGAGAAGCAAGCAAAAGGCTGATTGTTTCTTATGCCAAGAAAACTAAGATGATCATGAAGATTCGAAAGATAACCGAGCAGTGACCGATGATGAGCATTTACATTTAATGGCTGGTTGTGGAAATGTGAGAGTTCACTTGATCTGGAAACTGTTTTTTAACTAATACGTATGATTCACCGGAGATAAAAATAAAATTTGCAATGCCAAAAACTCCCCAGTTGCTCTCATAACATCTGAAAGACCGAGGCATTACCATGACGGACAAACTGAGGTTATTGAACTGAGTGTGGGTGCTGAGAAGAATAGACAAGAAAAAGGTCAATAGTTTTGAATGGTGGTGTTACAGACGAATACTACGTATTATGACGAGAGAAAACAAATGAATGAGTTCTGCGAAAAAACAAATTGTAAGACCGCCCTGGTTGATATCTTGAACAAAAGGATATTTGCGGCTGTCGATGGTATCAAGTAGAAAGAAAAGCGCAAGATCGGGTTTTGAGTGGGCGAAGGATGGTGGAGAGGTCCACGCTGTCTTATTGATGAATGATGATATATATATATATATATATATATATATAATATATATATAATATATATATAGATAATATATAATGCATAATACCTTATATCTATATATATACCTATATAATTATGATATATATATTATATATATATTTTTATATATATATATACCTTTTTAATATATATTACTATATGGATTATATTTATATATATATATAATATTATTTTATATAATATTTATTTATTTTTAAATATATTTTTATATATAAATTATAAAATATATAAATTTTATAAAATTATTATATATATATTTTTAATATAAAAATTTATAAAAAATTTATAATTATATAATATAAATATATTATATATTATAAAAATTTTTTTTAAATATTTTTAATATATTATATATAAATATATATAAAATATTTTTTAAATATATTTATTATATTTTTTATATATAGAAAAATTTATATTTTTTTTTTATTTTATAATATATATATATAGTTTTTATTATATAAATATTTTAAATTATTTTTAAAATATATTATTTTTTATATATTTATTTTTTTTAAAATTAAAAATTTTTTTTAATAAAAATTTTAAAATTTTTATTTTTTTATATTAAATTTCCTTTTTTTTAAAAATTTTTATATATTATATTAAAATTTTAATTATTTTTATATCTTATAAAAAAAAATTAAAATTTAAAAAAAACCCTATTTTATCATTTTTTTATTTTTTTTTATCTTTTTTTTTAATAATTTTTATAAATAAAAAAAAAATTTTTTTTTTAAAAAAAATTTTTTTAAATAAAATTTTTTTTAAAATTTATATTTAAAATATTTACTTTATTTTTATATTTTTATATTTTTTTTAATTTTTTTTAATAATATTTATATATTATTTATATATATATATATTATATTATATATTATTAAAAAAAAAAATTTTTATAATATATATTTTTATTATTATATATTTTTAATAAAAATTTTTTTTAAAATTTTATATATTTTTTAATATTTTATATATATTTTTTTTTTAAAAAAAAAAATTAATATTATTAAAAATTATATATATATATATATATATATTATTTATATATAATTATAAAAATTGTATATATAATATTATATATTATAATATTATATCTATTTTAAAAATAAATAAAATAATATATATCTTAATTATAATTATATATATCTATTTTAAAATATTATATATACTAATATAAATATATATATAATATATTATATATAATTTTTTATATATATAAAATCTTTTTTTATTATTATATCCCCTTATTATTATTTATGGGGTTTGTGTGTTTGTGTGTGTGTTTGTTGTTTTTGTGTGTTGGGGTTTTGTTGTGTGTTGTATGTTGGGTAAGTTGTAAAATCAGGGTTTTCAAAAAATCCCAAAAATTTTCTGTAAATTCGTAAAATCAAAAAATTTTTTTGTAAATGTTTTTTAAATTTGCACATGAGTTGTTTTTTTTGGGTATTGCCCCCTTCTGTTGGTTATTGCATTTTTAAAGTAATGGTAAACCCTACCGTGTTGATACTAGGGTAGAAAAACCCACATTAAAACAATTTAAAACTACATATGGTATGTACTACACTTCTTCTATACCATCCTCTCCATGTAAAGAGGTTTCCCATTTTATTTTTCCCTCCGCGCCTCCACATCTGTGCCCCCCCAGTCCCCGGTGGAGAATCGCTTCCTGCGTCTTTCTTTCCCAAAACTGGGCTACCCTTGTCGTTCTCGCGTCGCGTTAACCGGGTAGCGGCGCAAATTGGGTCCCCTAGTGAATTGATTTGGGGAAACCCTCGTTAAAAGCTCTCCCTAATTTAAACCCTAACTGCCTTACTCCTGCCGACAGTCCCTCGTTTCCCCAATCCCCCCTTCTCCCGTATACCGGGCCCTCCTTCATATCCCCCGACCCTCCGACCTAATATGATCTCCTTTCGCTTCCGTTGTCTCCCCATTTTGCCCCGATTACCTTCTCGTTCCTCTCTTTTATCCCCCCTCCTCTCTCTTTCCTTTCAACCTGTGAATTGTTTTTAAGCTCCCTTTAATTATCGCGCCGTCCATGAGGGCTTCTGAGAGTATTGAAGAATTCAAGAGTGACTGTTCAAATGTTATAAAGAAGCAAAAAATATCTTATCCCAAAGACTGGTACTACAAAGGGGTAGACAGCTTTAATTTTCATCAGCAAATACTATAAATAGAATACTTTATCTTTTTTTCCAAGAAAAGTTTTTTGTTTATTTGTTTAAATCCGAGATAAAATTAGTTTTTTTACCTTTAAAATACACCGTTTTATTGGTGTTATTTTTGTGGTTATGTCGAAAACAAAAAAGTTTCTCTGCAGGCCCATTCCAAGCCTAAGCTAATGTTACAGGAATCCCACGCGTGACACAAATATAGCATTTGTTAGAACCCCCCCCATTTGATGACTATGACCATATTTTTTGTAGCCTCATTACCCCAGGCTGGTTGCAAAAAGGGCCCCAAAAAATGGGTAACGAGACTACAATTAACACTGTTTTCATTTTTCCGAAAAAAAGTCTCTCGAAAGGATTAAATCACATTGTTATAACTAGCTCATACTGTTTGACTATTTCATCGATACAGATATTTTTTGTAATGTCATATCATATCAACTATGGTTCGTATTTTTTTTGATAACTGCCCCCCAAACCTGCTACTGACTTTACTTTTAAAATGGAGCAATAAAAAAATATTTGCTCTGAAAAGTATGAAATTTAAGTTTTACTGAATTTCCCTTCTATTTCTTTTCAATATGAAGTCCTCCAATGGGGGTGACGGGGAAAAGTTTAAAAAAAAGGGAAAAATGAAATTTAAACATTGAGGAATTTTTGCGTCAAACGTCTCTATTGCAACAGACATGGCGGGCTGACTGCATGATTAAAGGATTTTCACCGAAATTTGCCAACACACAAAAAAGGCCTTGGGCCTTCAAAACACTGTGTAGGAAAGTCAGAAAAAAGGAAAGACCAAAGGGCCCAAAGGGGTTTTTGGGGCTCCTTCCTCAGCAAGGAATTTTCATCTAGGGGGCCGGTTGATTTGATTCATCAGTCAATGCCCCCTCCAACTTTAAATTGATCAGGGTACCAAAACCCTCACCCAAAATTTTGCCCTTTTTCGTCCTCTTCAAACCCAAATGTGCTGCAGAGGTTGCCTTCCAGCTTGTTTTTTTTCCTTCTCATGGGTGCCCCTGCTGTTCATGGTTCATGGGAAGCCCCGTCACCCGCAAAGTCAGGGTTCTGTGGAACGTGCGAATGGAGACAGTAAGGATATTTTTTGTTACCTGGGGAGAGACAAAATTCACAAACTGATCATTTTTGGGGTCGTTTGTTCGTTTCAAAAAATGCTGCTCACCTTCGGATAAATGCTCCCATACCTGCTATTTGGTTGTGAATCGAGTTTGCCTACTTCTTCCCCTACCCACAAAGTTGATCGGTTAAGAGTGAGGATGACTCATAGCAATTAGTCCCGGGGATATACAACAACAACAAAAGGTTCTGCTGCAAGTTCTACTGGTTTTTGTACCACACGAAACGACTAAATGGACAAAAATTTTACTGACCACTTAAAAGACGAGGCAGTTTCTTTGTGCATTGTTGAACTCCCCCAGATACTTCAAGATCACCAAAACCAATTCAAAAAGTAAGTGGAAGATCAAAGGGGGAGGGACCCAAGCGAAGAATGTCAAAAGTGTCTTTTTACTTTAAGTTGTTTGGCCCGGGGACATGTTGCGTCCCAATTCCGATTGGATCGGGGTAAGAGTCCGGAAAAACCGGGTGTTATTGTCACAGAGA
Source organism: Penaeus monodon (assembly GCF_015228065.2). Classification (NCBI taxonomy): domain Eukaryota; kingdom Metazoa; phylum Arthropoda; class Malacostraca; order Decapoda; family Penaeidae; genus Penaeus; species Penaeus monodon. Next base: position 46,600,821 of record NC_051392.1, read on the forward strand.
TTTGGGGCAAAGACCAGTATATGATCCTTGAAGTTTTGGGGGTTCTAAGTGTCAGTTTTTAGAAACCCGTTTTTCCTCCCCCGCGTTTGCTGCCAAAAATAAAAGTAAGTCG
>NC_051392.1:46610932-46612404 GCF_015228065.2 Penaeus monodon
TAATAATGATAATATTAATAATAATAATAATAGTAATAACAGTAAAGATAATAATAATAATGATGATTAATATGGTAATAATAATGATAATGATAAAAATGATAATAATAATATAATAATAATAATAATAATAATAATAATAATATTGATAATGATAATAATAACAGTAACAGCAATAATAATAGTAATAATAATAGTAGTAATAATAGTTATCACCTTAATAAAAATAATAATAATGTTGATAATAAAAAAATATGATAATGACATCAATGATAGTTAAGAAAAGATAATATTAGCAACAAGAACATGAACAACTTTAATGATAATTAACATTATAATAATAATAACGGAAATGATAATGACAACAATAATAATAACAATAATAATGATAATAATAATAATAGTAATAACAATAATAATAAAATAATAATAAAATAACAATAATAATTATAATACTGATAATAATGATAATAAAAATAACAACAATAATAATAATAATAATAATAATAATAATAATAATAATAAATAATAGTAATACTGATAACTATAATAATAATTATAATAGTAATAACGTTATACATTCACGTATCTATCTTTATTATTATGATTATTATTATATACTATTGCTATTATTTATTACCATAATTGTTATTATCTTTTATCATAGTTATTACTATAATTGATGTTGCCTATAAAGTTCTGAGTATTATGAAAAATGCATAAGAACCCAGGCAATAGAGACACGAGGTACAAAACAGTACGAGTGATTTATTGATACGAGACCATGGGTGTGTGTGTGTGTGCTTTTATATTATTCCGAAAAGTTTTTGGTGCGTGTTAATAGCGAGGAACAGATCAAAAACTTCTCCGGCGTGGTGTGGTTACTACCTTTTTGCCATTCGCGCTATGAATTTGGTAAAAATCGAGTGGCATTCTGAGCATTCTGTACCATTAAGACAAGGGTGAAAAATGACTTTTCTTCGGAAATATACAAGCACATAAATACAAAAATAGGCTAGCACGGAGACAGAAGTTCAGGTAGACTCGTTAAACACAAATTCATACGAAAGTATCTCACACGCAGGCACACACGACTACCCACACAGGCGAACACACACATACTTAAATAAAAAAACACACACAGTCAATCTTTGAAGTGAAATATTAAAACAATATTACATTTAGTTTCGTGGTCGTAAAATGAATATGCTATATATATATATATATATATATATATATATATATATATATATTATATATATATATATATATATATATATATATATATATTCTTTTATTTTTAAGCAACAAGTATTTTTCTATTCCAACCACAGTATAATTATCTCAGGTCCCCCATCACTGCCTGTCATTCTTTCAGACTGCTCTTCCATTAGCTTCGAACAGAAAAGGACACTATTTTGACAGATTCCAGTCTCTTTGCATAAAAAAGCACGTCATTCATATATTAAGGA
>NC_051392.1:46622504-46638528 GCF_015228065.2 Penaeus monodon
CACACACACACACAAAAACTCTCTATGCTGTGTTGTCGACTTCATCCCCTTTTCTTCGAGTAGTTCGAATAGGCCAGGTGACGAATTTTCTTTTGAATTTTAGTGCTTTTTCTTTATTCGTTCTGAATGTATTCTTAACTGTGATTTGGGCATCTAGGTGTTTCTTATTTTTGATAGATTCATTCGTTTTACTGAACGGCTTACAAATAATTAATTTTCGTAATACTGAACATCTCTATATATCTTAATATAAACTTTATTTACGTTATTTGATTATGACTTTATTCGATTTAATATAACCTAATCATTTCATTGATCAATATTGTTAGTTCCGCTTGTTTTACGAAAATAGTTGACTTTAATAATTAACGTGATCATTTATTATACTAATTAATCAAGTCTTCTTGGGGACATTGAGTGATCATCATATGTTTTTATTTCATTTTTTTATTTTTTAAATTCACGGTGTGTTTACTGCTGTCTGTATATTTTTCTGTATTTCGTAACTTATTTTTTGTACTTATTGTTGATTTATATTCCATAATCTCATCTCAAATGTGTGTATTTTTATCTCTGTTATATTTATTATTGCCATGTTAACTTGACTACCTGTATATATACGGTACACCCGTTGCGTAAACCTTGATCTATTTGGTGCCGCGGAAGCGATCTCGTCTAGCAAGCTTGATGACTTGCGTTCAAATCCCTCGCCGCCAGTGGATGGCAACCCCGGCCATTGCTTGCACACAGGAGGTCATCTAGAAGCACAATGAAACAGACAGGATGTCACACTAAGATCACCCATTGTAATAAACGAAATAAAACTGAATCATTATGATTATAACTAATATCATACTGTGCACGGGAGTTGTCTCTGAACCTTGTTTGCGTGAACCTACTGGATCACCCGCATAACCGTAGCTACGTCGGATTACCAAGAAAAAGGGTTGACCTGATTTCCATGCCGGTTAGTGATTATTAGACGTGTTTTTGTTGCTTATGACCAAAAAGGTATTTCATATGGCTAGCACCGTCTAGAGATACCCCCATTGGAGTTCCTCGAAGATGAGGTTTTCTGAATCGTTTGTTCAATATCGATTTTCTTAGGCCTTTAAAACGTAATATTATCAGTGATGCTTTCTTTGCGCACAAGGAGTCAAAGAACACACTTAACCAGGCCCTTATAATTATATATATAGTTGAATTGACTGATAGATACACAAAAAGGGAAACACACACACAACCTATATATAGGTGTGTGTGTGTAAACAGTATATACATGTTATATTCATATAACGTGTATATCTATCTATATTAAAAACAAGAATATATATATTATATTATATATATATATAGATATATATATATATATATATATATATATATATATATATATATGCACACACACGCACACAACACACACACACACACACACATACATATGTGATCTTATATATATATATAAATATTATATATATATATATATATATATATATATATATATATATATATATATACAGTATACATATATATGTATACCAGCTTTATATATATACAGTATACATATATATGTATATATATATATATATATATATATATATATATATATATATATATATTATATATATATATATATATATATATATATATATATATATATATATATATTGGCAAAAGAAAGAGTGTAAGAAATATAAGTGACTGACTGCCTTTACTCTAATGAATCGAAAATAAGGAGTAACAGTAAAAAAATAATGAATAGATGATAAACAATAGAACGATAAAGAAAAACATACGAATACAGTAAAAACCAAAATGGTATATATTTTTTTAACGAACACACAGAGTGATAGATAAGAATTAGGGCGATACAGAATCAGAAACATAAATGAAAATCGAATAAAGAAATCGCCTCTGCAGCTCTTGCCAAGTAGTTCAAGCCAGCTTCGAGACAAACGAAGCTTCGAGTTCATCGCAACTCTCGACATTTTTACTTCCTTCTACTGTACGACAATTGCAGCCACGTATTTTGGAAGCATATGAATTTTATCGAAAACCTATAATCATAAGAAAAAAAAAAAAAAAAAGAGAAAACATAATGATCATAATAAAAGAGTGGTGACGAAGTGTTGCGGTTATCAGAAGGCGACCTTCCTTCAGTTCTTAAACGTCACAGATGGTTTGCCGAAAGCAGAATAATAGTTGGCAGTGGGTTAAGAACGTATGTTTTATTGTTTTTACTATTATTTTCTTCTCGCGTTTATTTTTTTCTTTCTGAGGTTAAGGATTAAAGTATCGTGGTGTAAAATCACACCAGAATTATGACGAAATAGAAACGAAGGCGAAATTACTTATTCTCCCTCTTCCTTTTTTATTTCTTTTTTGAAGTCAACGGAAGTCGTTATTTTACTGAATTACATATGTATATTTTTTTTCACTTGTGATATGTCTTATGATTTTTTAAGGTCCAGGACTGTCATATTTCGTGGTTTCTAATCAATGTAAAATTGTAATGTGCTTGTTTTATCTTTATATGTATGCTCTTCCGTAAATAAGTGTTTGTAAGTATAAGTATGCGCGTGTGAAAACTAAAAATAAATACTGAATATACGGCATAAATACTGAAGTAATGTATATATAGACATATATATGCATATATACACACATATAAATATCCATATATATATATATATATATATATATATATATATATATATATATATATATATATGTGTGTGTGTGTGTGTGTGTGTGTGTGTGTGTGTGTGTGTGTGCATTATATTAAAATATACGAGAAGATAAAGATATCTGATTATTCTACATAAATAATGATGATAGCGTAACAACACCACCAATGATAGGATAGTGATGATTATGATGATCATGGCGACGATGATAATAATGATGATGATGATATATAATAATGATGATATATGACAATTATGATAGTGATAATAATAATAATGATAATGATATGATAATGATAATGATAATGATAATGATGATGATATTATTATTAGTAAAAATAATAATAATAATAATAATAATAATAATTATGATGATGATGATATTAATGATAATAGCGATGATATAAAATAATTATAATTATAATGATAATAATAATGATGATAATTATAATAACAATAATAATGATGATAATTATAATGATCATAATAACTATGATAATGATAAAGATAAAAACAAGAATGAGTTGATACCAATGACAGTGGTGACAAAAGTAATAAAATAATGGCAATAATAATAATATAGTAATACCAATGATGATGATGACGAGAATGAAGATAACAATACTACTAATACTACTGATAATGATAATAATAACAATAATAGTAACATTGATAATAATAATGATAATACTAATAATAATAATAATAGTGATGATGATGATAATGATGATAATGATAATAATGATAATAATAAACTGACGAAAACATCATTCACTGAAATAGATGAAACAATTGGTATACAATAGACCAAGAAGGCACCTATAAATACCCGGAAATAAACGAGTGAGACGGAAACCAACACTCAGGCTTGAAAGAGAAAATCCGGAGGGGGATTAACGGAGAGCTAAACTGGTCCTAAAAAGTGATCTGAATGCTGGTTAAAAAATCACTTTCTGTAAACACACTACCGGTATCAGTCCTCACTTACAGCTTTAATAGAATAAGGTGACAATTAAGAGAAAAAAGAAAATGGATAGAAAAGAAAAAGATACTAAGTACGTACAGGATAAACCACCCTCAGCGGATGTTGATATGATTTACGTCAGTAGATAAAAGGGAGGGCGCGGTTTGACTACCACCATAGGCCTAGAAATATGTCTGAACGAAGCTAACGAGACGAGTTTGCAACACGAGGAAGAAAAAAAAATCTAGAAAATCAAATGCAGAATGTTGAAACGGAGGGAAATCTGCCAGCGAAGCCAATGCATGGGCGATATCCCGAGATAATTAACAAGCAGACGTGATAAGGAAGGCACTCATATATGCTGGAAGGTACTAGCCTGAAGGAGGAAACAGTAGGGTCTATTATCGCAGCACAGGATGGGAGCCTTACCATACACAACTAACCTAACCTAACCTGTATTGAATTAAAGGATTCCTGGAAGGATCAGCATTAAAGAAATCCAGAAGGTAGTGTAGTAGGGACGTCACATATCCTGCGAAAGGGTCTTTCTGTAACCTGAGAAATTATTGGACTTTAGGCCTTAGGACCCTAGTTTCGTCTTGGTTTCTTCAAAGAAAAATACAAAAAGACACGTAATATAATATTAATAATAATAATAGTAGTAGTAATAGTAGTAGTAATAGTAGTAGTAGTAGTTGTAGTAGTAGTAGTTGTAGTCGCAGTAGTAGTAATAGTAGTAGTAGTATGTGTAGTAGTGTAGTCGTAGTAGTAGTAGTGGTAGTAGTAATAACAATAATAATAATAATGATAATAAAGATGATGATAATAGTAGTAATAATAATAGTAATAATAATGATAATGATAATAATAGCAATATTACTACTACTAGTTACAATAATAATGATAATAATGATAATATTATTGATAATGATAAAAACACTAGTAGTAATAATGAGAGTAGTAGTAGTAGTAGTAGTAGTAGGAATAATAATAATAATAATAATAATAATAATAATAATAATAATAATAATAATAATAATAATAATAATAATATGATAATAATGATAATGATAGTAACGATAATGATAATAATGATAATGATATAATAGTGATAATATTAATAATAGTAGTAGAATAATAGTAATGACGACAGAAATAGTAATGATAATAATTATGATGATAAGTACTGATATAAAAATAAATGTTAATAATAATAATGATAATAATAAACATAATAAAGATAATAGTAATAATAACAATAATAATAATAATAGTAGTAATAATGATAATAATAATAATAATAATAATGATAATAATAATAATAATGATAATGAAAAAAATTGCACCATCATTATCATAATCATCATCATCATCATCATCATCATAATAGGAAAGATAATAACAATACTGAAGATACTAATGTTGATGATGATCATATCATAATAATAACAGCAATAATAATGGAAATGATAATAGTAATGATGATAACAATTATAACAACAATAACAATAGTAGTGGAGGTAGTAGTAGTAGCAGTAGTATTAGTTGCAAAAGTAGTAGTAGTAGTTAAAACAATAATGATAACCAATATTGGTATAAATAGCAAAAAATCAACATCATTTACAATAATGATAAGATTGATAAAAACAAATCTATAATAAAAAAAAGGAAAAGAGAGAGAGAAAAAAAAAAACATATTGTAAAAGAGACTTCCTTCCAAACCCGGCCCTTGGATTACCCAAAGCTAAAACACTTAACGTGCTCGAATAATAATGGTTTTGGGAATCAGTTCAAGCACACAGTACGGTGCCGAGTCGAGGGTTCAGTCACGCAGGAGGATCTCGTCTTCTGACACATATTTGGGTTGAAGGTAAGGTAGAGTACAGTACTGGGTTTGTAGAATCGTGGGGAATATCTGTAGTCCAACTTTTTTGTTTTCTTTTTTCTGTTTTGTCTTTGTAGCTATATTATAAGTAAGATAAAATACAGTGTTGGGGTTTGTAGATTCGTTGGCAAATTTTATCTTTTTTTTTGCCATGTTTTTAGATTACATTCCGGCAAAGTACATAGTTTGTGGGGAGAAGTCCAATTTTTTTTTCCCAAAGTTTTTAAAAAAAAGGGGTTAAACGACAAAGTACAGGGGTTGGGGGGGTTTGTAGTTTGGGGGGAAAAGTTCATTTTTTTTTTTCCGGGTCCTGTTTTAGAAAAAAGGCAAGCCCGAGCACGATTTTTAGGGGTGGGCAGTTTCCCTTTAAAGATATCGGTTGTTAAATTTTTTCTTTTTTTCTTTCTTGTTTTTGATTTTAGTTTAAAAGGGTTTAAGGCGAGTACATCAGGGGTTGTAGATTAGTTGTGAATTAAACTTCTTTTCCTTGAAAAAGGATTTTTTTTAAAGGGATACTATCGAGAGGTAGGTTATTCTTTTTTGCCCTGGCGTTGTAAAAAACACGATATTAAAATTTAATTTGCAAATTTTAATGAAAACTCTAACTTAACCCCTCTCCTAGGCCTGGGGTATGATAATAATGATAATAATTATGTATATGAATTTTCATAGTTTTAAGCAACAATGGCAGAAAAAATTTAAATAATCATGATAAAAAAGATGATAATGTGATGAAAATATCAAGAAAAATGAAACTGTTTATCGGAAAAATATAAGTACTTTAATAATAATCTTATTTCTAAATTTTGCGGGTTTAAGCAGGGATGGGGAAAAAGAAGCAAACATATTGGGCCCCTTTAATAATTTTATGCTTTCCTTTTTATTAATGTTTAATGTTAATAATTTTTAAGAGGGAAACTTATAATGGTGATAAAAATGAAAAAAATCATGATGTTTAAAGAAAATAGAAAACAATGAGATACTCTTTATCAATTATGTATTGCTATAAAAATTTTATTTCTATACTAGGGGTTTACTACTATTAAAGTTAGTAATAATATTACGGAAAAAGATGATAAGAGCGATAAAAATTTGCAATAATTATAATGAAAACCCTCAAATGATGGGGGATGATATGATGATGATGATGAGGGATGATGTGATGATGATGATAATAATGATAAACAAGGGGAAAAGAGTTTTTGATAATCATCCCCACATCAACTTTATGATTATCTAAACAGTAATAATGATAATAATAATAACAATGAAAATAATAAAAAATATAGTAATAATAAAAATGATCCCAATAATAAAAATAATTTAAAAAACAAAAAATGAAATAATAATAATAGTAATGATAAAACAATAATGACAACAGAAACCAACAAAACAAAAATAATAAAATAATAATAAATAATAAAAATTTAACCCAATCATAAATGATGTTTTTATTAATTTTTAAAAGGGTAAGGGCAATAATAATGATGAAAAAATAAAAAATGAAAAACAATAATGAAAATAATAATAACTTTAAATGATAATTTTAATTTGCCCATAAAAGTTTTTAAATTTAAATAAAAATAATAATGATGATGATGAAAATTAAAAAATAAAAATTTAATAATAAAAAATAATAATAAAGAAAATAATAAAATGATGATAATAATAAAATGTAAAATAATAATAATAATAAAAAATTTAATTTAATAATAATAATAATGAAAATTTATTATTATTATTTTATTTTTATTATATTTTTTTAATTTTTATTAAAAACAAAATGATAATAAAAATAATGTAAATAATGATAATAAAAATAATGTAATAATAAGTGGGAAATTATAGTAAAAAATAAGGTTTAAAAAAAGGGAAGAAAAAGGGAAGTAATGAAAAAAAATGATATAGTAAATTAATTATAAGGGATAAAAAGAAGAAAAAAAATAATGTTAAAATAAAAATAATAATAAAAAATTAATAAAAATTTAATAATTAATAATAATAATAAAAATAATAATAATAATAATAATAATAATTAAAATTATAATAAATAATAATAAAAATAAAATAAAAAATAAATAATAAAAATTTAATCCCAAATTTAATAATGCTAATAATAAATTTGGAAAAACAAAAAAACAGTAGATAATAATGTTTTAAAAAAACAAAAAATACACTAAGATGAAAATAATAATAGAAATAGAAATAATTTTAATAAAAAAAAAATGAAAATAATGAAAATAAAAATAAAATAAAAATTTAGTAATCAAAATAAAAATAAAAATAATAAAAATAATAAAATAATAAAATAAAATAAAATAAGGTTTATGATGTTTATAAAAATTTAATAATAAAAAATGATATAATAATAATAATAGTAAAAATATTAAAAAAATAATAAAAAAAAAGATAATAATAAATGATAACAACAACAAAAACCAACAAAAAAAATAATGTGAGATGAAAAATATTAAAAAATAAAAAATAATAATAATAAAAAATAATAAAAAATAATAATAAATAAAAAATAAAAATAATGAATAAGGGAAGTAATAATAATAATAATAATAGGCAAAATGTTTAAAATAAAAATAATTAATAATAGCAAAAAAGAACAAAAGGGATAATGATGATAATAAAACAACAAAGCAAAAATAACAAATGATTTTAGGAAAAAAAAAATTCACCCCAACTGAAACGAAAACCTTTTATGTAGTTTAAATACAATAGCGGGCCCCCGACTCTTTAAAACCTCGTAAAACACATGCTGACGCTCTAAAAGCCCGGGGTGGGGGAGCGGGCCGGGAGAACACCCCCTTTTTTGGCTTGCGGTGCCTCGTTTAACCCAAAAAAGGGGAAAGTTTATTTTCCGGGGGTGGCTATTGAGGACAGAGGGGGGCCACAGCGACAGCCCCGGGGGGGGGTGTTTTAGGTTTTTTTAAAATGCCCTTATGAGTTTGCTTTTTTTTTTTCCCCCTTTTTATTAATTTAAACAAATTGTTTCTGCATATACACTAACTTGTATACATTTAAAAAGGGGGGCCAGGGTTACAAAAAAAAAAAAAAAAAAAAAAAATAAAAATAATATATATAAAAATTTATATAGAAATATATATATATAATCATAATTTTAATATATATAGAAATATATAACTAAAATATAAAAATATTTATATAAAAACATAAAATTATATTTTATAATATAAAAAAACCCCAAAAATTGTATTATATTTTAATAAAAATAAATATATTATTTTAAAAAAAAAATTTTAAATAATATTTTAATTATATTAAAATATAATATATATATATATTATATAAAATCTTAAAATATTATATATAGATAGATAGATAGATAGAAGATAGATCCCTGTACATGTTTTGTATATGTAAACACACACACACACACACACAAAATATTATAATATATTTATTTTATAAAAATATAATATATATAGATATTTTGGGGGTTTAGTTTTTTAAAAAGGAATAGAAAAGATAGAAGATAGATAGATGATGATAGATAGTTTAGATAGAGCATATAAAATAGAGTTTAAAAGGGAATAGGAGAGAGAGAAAAGGAGAGAGAGAGAGGGGGAGAAGAAGAGGGGAAGAAGGGGGAAGGAGAGAGAGAGGAAAAAGAGAGAGTTTGTGCTTGAAATGCGAGGGTGTGTAAAATTTTTTCGCCCCACTTAGAGATTCAGGGAAACTGAAACCCTTTTTTTTAAAAAACAGTGTGGTCTATGTCGGAAACGATTTTTTTAGGGACTGTTTTCCTCGTGGGACACTTCCGTTAGTACATTCTACCAGATTTTCCCTTGGAAGGAAAAACGAAAAAATATGTGAGCAAAGCAATAAAATAAAATTTAAGGGTCTCTTGACATATGCTCTCGCGACTTTTTGCTCAGTTAAATGCGCTTCAGTTAAAAAAGATTTAGTTTTTAAATATGTAGGGGTATTTCCTTGGGTTAAATAATTCTCCCCTGTCTTTTATTTTGCGAATTCTCCCCTAAACCCCACTATGTTAACCCCTTTAATTCATCTAAGGAAACGAAATATTTTTCTAATACCCTTTTTTTAATTTTTTTATTTATTTCATCAAATTTTTAGAAGACATTTGCTATCGCACATTTCACTTCTTATCGTTCATTTTGGCCCTCGAGAATCAGGGTTTTTTTTTAAACCCCACTTGAAAATGAGTACGGCGATAGGCCTACCCAAATCCATTAACAAAATGAGTACAGGATTAATGAATTTCTGCTACCCGGGTTTTTAAACCCGGTTTTTCCCTATTTTTGTGAACACGAGGGGGGGGAGGGAAAAGGGGGGGGGGGCGGTTTTTTGGTGCAAATTTCTTCTTTTTTTTCGCCCTTCTTTTTCATGTTTGTTGCCCTTCTTTTTCTTTTTGTTTTTTTTCCCTCCCCCTGTTTGTTTTTTTTTGTTTTCTTCCCCCCTCTCTCTTTTCCCCTTTCCCCCTTTCCGCTTTTTTAATCTCTTTCTTTCTTTTCCCCCTTTTTATCTTTTCTTCACTTTTTTTTCTGTCTTTTTTTTCTTCTCTTCTTCTTTTTCCCTTCTTCTTTTTCTTTTCTTCTTTTTTCTTCTTCTCTCTCTCTTCTCTCTCTCTCTTTTCTCTTTTCTCTCTTTCTCTCTCTCTTTTTCCCCTTTTCCCCCCCTTTGGCCTCTCTCTTTTTCATTTTTTTTATTGCGTTTTTTTATGGGTTATAACCACGTTTAATTAATTTACCCTTTTTTCCCCGGGTTTTTTTCCCCCTGCCACTGTAGTGACCGCGGGGGTTTTCGTGACTTAAATTTTTTAAATTTTGAGAAAAGGGATTTTACTCTTTTGGTTTTTTTTGTCCCTTTTTTTCTTTTTTTTACAATTAATCTGCTTTTTTCCCTTTTAATTGTTTTTTTATTTTTTCTTTTATTTATCAAAATTTTTATCAAAACGCCCCTTTTAACTACCTGCCTCAAGAAACTAGCAAAAGTTTTTAAAAAAAAGAAAGTTTTCCAGTAAAAACATTTAATAATTTTCCCAGATCACACCGGCGTTCAAAATGTTTTACACTTACCTCTTTAACATGATTCTGACAGCCCGGGGGGGAAACGTGGGCTCTGGGACAACTACAGAAAAACCAAATTTTTCAAAAATGCAAAAGAGATTCCTCAGAATATCTTGACTTCCTTTCTCCTCCACACCCCCTTTTCGCAGACCCACTGGGGTTTTATAAAACGTTTTTTATAAACTGCTTCGATGAACCCATTTATTGCGGGTAGGGTGTAAAAAAGGTTTAATGAGAAGAAAAATCTTTTGCAGTATAGGAGAGGTACTTTTCTTTTGAAGATATTTATTTCTTTTTACCCTTTCTGCCAAAAACGTTTTGGGTATGAAAATTGAGGGGCTATACAAATTTTTAAACAGTCATTTTATTACTATTATCAAAAATAATCATCTTATTATTTCATTATTATTTTTATTATTATTTTTATTTTTATTTTATTTTTCATTTTCATTATTTTTATTATTATTATTATTATTTTTTATTATTTTTTATTTTATTATTATTAAATTTTTAAATTTTATTATTTTATATTATTATTTTATTACTATATTTTTAATTTTTTTAAAATTTTTATTTCATTACATCACCATCATTATTATTATTAAATTTTTGTTATTTTTATTATTTTTTTTATTATTAATATCATCAAACATTATTTAAATTTTTATTAATATTTTTTATTATTTCTATTTTTTTTTCTTTTTGATTATCTTATTATCATTATCATTATATTTTATTTTTATTATCCTCATTTTTATTATTTTGTCATTATTAGTACATTATCCCTTGAAATTACATTTAAAATTATCATTAACATTTTCATGATCATGATCATTATCATTATCATTATCATTATCATTATCTTTTTCATTATTTATTATTATTAAATTTTTATTAAACATTATCATTTTCATTATATTTTATTATTTTTATTATTATTTTTAAAAATTATTTTTATTTTTTTATATAAAAAAATAATAATATAATAATAAAATAATAAAAATAATAAATTTAAAAATAATAATAAAATAATAATTTAAAAATAATAAATAAATTTATAACTAAAAATAAAAAAAAATAAAAATGATGATGATGATGATGAGGGGGATAAAAATAATAATAAAAAATAATAATAATAATAATAATGATAATAAAAAATAATAATAATAATAATAATAATAATAATAATAAAAATAATAATTTAATTTATTATTATTCTTATTATTATCATTATTATTATTATTATTTTCCCTTATCTTATTAAATTTTATTATTTTTATCATTATTATTTTTAAATATTATTATTTTGAAAATTAAATTTTCATTACATTAAACATAAAAATTTTTAAAATTTATTAATTATCCCTCATTTTTATTATTAATATTATCATTATTTTCATCATTTTTGTTTAATTTCAATTTTTTTATCACAATTATCTTTATCACAGGGGTTAAATACTCATCATTTATTTTTGTTTTTATAATTTTTAAAAATTTTCGTTTTCATTGTTTTTATCATCCCTTTAAAAAACATTTTCATTCTAATTTCATTTTAAGGGAAAAAGAAAAGAGAGAGGAGAGTTTGGGGAGAAGAGAGAGAGAGAGGGGAGAGAGAGAGAGGAGAGAGAAGAGAGGAAAAGAGAGAGAGAGAGAGAGAGAGAGAGAAAGAAAAAAGAGAGAGAGGAGATTTGATTTGCAGTGTTTATTGAGGTGTAGAGAATCTCAGAGGGGGAATTGACATTGTAAACTCCACCCCCCTTTTTTTTATTTTCCCCCCCCCCCTTCCCCCCCCAAACCAAACCCTGAAAAAACATAGTTTTAATCTTAAAATTTACATTCATAACTTTTGGTGTAAAAAAATGCCCGTAAATTTTTTTCAAAATTTTATCAGTTTTGTTATTATTTCAAACTTTTCAATCTGTAAAATAACATCATGCAAATTTAGCATTTTTTGAAATTTTCAACAAGGGAAGCCCAAAATTTGGGGGGCCCGGAGTGGGATTCGTTTCTCCCGACTTTTCCCTTTGCTCTCCTCTCTGTTTGGGTTTACTCCCACACGTAATATCTAAATCTTTAAAACCCTTTAAACTAATGTCTGTTTATCGCTCTTTCCGGGGGAGAGAGAGGGGGAGAGAGAGAGAGAGAGAGAGGAAAAAGAGAGAGGGGAGAGAGAGAGAGAAAAGGGGAGAGAGAGACAAAAAGGGCAGACAGACAGACAGCAGAAAAAGAGACGGAACCCCAAAAAAAAAATAACGGGAAACCCGAGAAGCCCCAGAGCATCCCAAAAAGCATGGTCCCCTTTTTGGGCCTCAACATGCCCCAGAAGCCTTTTGCAGGCGGCGAAGGGGGCGCCCTTTCAACATTTTTACTACGCTCGTGGAGATTGCGTGAGCTGTCTGTGAGCGGCGTCCATAAACGCGGAACCCCCATGACCCCAAAACACTGTGGAAGGAGCCTCGAACCATGTGCGTGAGGTGAAACAAATAAGGGGCATTTTATACCCTTCCCTTTAACGCTTTAAAAAGAGAGAGGGGAGGGGGGAGAGAGAGAGAGAGAGAGAGGAGAGAGAGAGAGAGGGGAGAGAGAGGAGAGAGAGAGAGAGAGGAGAGGGGAGAGAGAGAGAGAGAGAGAGAGAGAGAGATAAGAGAAGAGGGAGAGAGAGAGAGAAAAGAAAGGGGAGGGGGAGAGAGAGAGAAAAGGGGGAGGAAAAGAGAAGAGAGGGGAGAGAGAAGGGGAGAGCGAAAGGGGAAAAAGGGGAAAGAAGGGGAAGGATTTTGAGGGGAGGGGAAAAGAAAGAGAGGGGAGGGGAGAAGAGAGAAGAGAGAGAGAGAGTGAGAGAGAAAGAGAGAGAGGAAAAAAGAAAGAGAAGAGGGGAGAGGGGAGAGGGGGGAGGGGGGGAAAAGAGAGAGAGAGAGAGAGAGAGAGAGAGAGGAGGAAAAAGAGAGAGAGAGAGAGAGAGAGAGATAGAGAGAAAAGAGAGAGAAAGGGAAGAGAGAGAGAAGGAAAAGTTAGAGAGAGAGAGAGAAAGAGGGGAGAGAGAGAAAAGAGGGGGAGAGAGGAGAAAGAGAAGAGGGGGGAGAGAAGAGGGGAGAGAGGGGGAGGGGGAGGGGAGAGGGGAGGGAGAGGGGGGAGGGGGAGAGAGAAAAGAGAAAAAGAGAGAGAGAGAGAGAGAGAGTTTTTAGGAGAGAGAAAAGAAAAGAGAGAGAGAGAAAAAGAGAGGGGGAGAGAGAGAGAGAGAGAGAAGAGAGAGAGAGAGGAGGGGAGAGAGGGAGGAAGAGAAAAGGGGGGGAGAGAGGGAAGGGGAGGGAGAGGGGGGGGGAAGAGAGAGGGAGGGAGAGAGAGGAGAGAGAGGGGAAAAAGAAGAGAGAGAGAGAGGGGGGGGGAGAGGGAGGGGGGAAGGGGAGGGAGAGGGGAAAAGGGAGAGAAAGAGAGAGAAGAGGGGGGAAGGGGGGAGAGAGGGGAGGGGGAGAGAGAGAGGAGAAGGGGAGTGAGAGAGAGAGAGGGGAGAGGGGGGAGAGAGAGAGGAGAGAGGAGAGAGAGAGAGAGAGGGGAGAAAAGAGAGGGAGAGGGAGGGGTTTGAGAGAGAGAGAGAAAAAGAAGAGAAAGAGAGGGGAGAGAGAGGGGAGAGAGAGAGGGGAGGAGAGGGGGGAGGGGAGGGGAAAAGAGAGAGGAAAAGAGAGAGGGAGAAGGGAGAAGAGAGAGAGAGGGGAGTTGGGGAGGAAAAGAGGGGGAGAGAGAGAGAGAGACAAACAGACAGACAGACAGGGCAAGGAAAAAAATAGAGAGGAACCAAAGAAAAAAAGCGAAACCGAGAAGCCCCCGAGCGTCCCCCAAAAGCAGTCTTTTGGTCCCAACATTCGGGGAAAACCTTATTTCAGGCGGGGAAGGGGACGCCACCTTTTTAAAATTTTTTTTTCTTTTTTTTTCGCTCGGGGGAGACTTGCGTGAGCCGTTTTGTGACGGCCCTCCATCAGCGGACGCCCTGACCCCCAATACACTTTGGGCAGGAGCCCGAACCCGTGCGTGAGGGGTTTTAAAAACGAAAAAGAAGGGGGAAATTTTTTACTTTTCCCTTTAAAGCTTTAAAAAGAAAAGAGGGGAGGGAGAGAAGGGGAGAGGGAGGGGAAGAGAGAAGGGGGAAAAAAGAGAGAGTAGGGGAGGGGAGAGAAAAGAGAGAGAGAGAGAGAGAAAGAGAGAGACTGAGAAAGAGAGGGGAGGGGGAGAGAGAGAAAGAGGGGAAAAAGAAGAGAGGGGAGAGAGAGAGAGAGAGGGAGAGAAGAGAGGGGAAAAGAGAGAGAGAGAGAAAAGGAGAGAGAAGAGAGAGAGTGAGAGAAAAAAGAGAGAGAGAGGGAAAAAAAGAGAAAGAGGAGAGAGAGAGGGGAGGGAGGAGAGAGAGAGAGAGAGGGGAGAGAGAGAAAAGAGAGAAAAGGGGAGGAGAGAGAGAGGGGAGAGGGGAGAGAGAGAGGAGAGAGAGAGAGAGAGAGAAAGGGAGAGAGAGAGAAGAGAGAGAAAGGGGAGGGGGAGAGAGAGAAAGGGGCAGAGAGGGAGGGGAAAGAGAGGGGGAGAGAAGGGGAGAGGGAGAGGGGGGAGGAAAAAGAGAGGGAGGAGGGAGGGGGGAGGGAAAAGGGAGAGGGGGGAGGGAGAGGGGGGAGAGAGAGGGGGAGGGGAAGAGAGAGAGAAAAGAGAGAGAGAGAGAAAGAGAGAGAGAGAGAGGAGACAAAGGAGAGAGAGAAAAGAAAAGAGAAGAGAGAGAGAGAAGAGAGAGAGAAGGGGAGAGAGAGAGAGGGAGAGGAGAGAGAGAGGGTGTGTGGAGAGAGAGAGAAGAGAGAAAGAAAGAGAGAGAGAGAGAGAGAGAGAGAGGGGGAGAGAGAGAGAGAGAGAGAGAGAGAGAGAGAGAGAGAGAGAGAGAGAGAAGAGAGAGAGAGAGAGAGAGAGAGAGAGAGAATGTGCAAATCTATCTGTGAGACACTCGTGCGCCGTGGGAAAATGACCGGGCAGTGAGGGAATCCCGGATGGGCGAAGAAATACATCATGACGATGACACGAGCTTTCAGGGTAAGTATTCCCATGACATACGTAGGCTCGAATGACGGATATATCGACGAGCAGATTGCGTGAGAGAAAATACTATGCTCGGACATATTACGCGCGTGTTTAACAAAATCCCTCATTTTCATGGATCAGGCGCCTCAAAATACCTGTCACGTGCTTCCCCCACCTCGCTTCAGGAGCTAATCATGATTCCCCCGCTTCTTATACTTTCCTAAAACGAGTCGCGGGCTCACGTTGCGAGCTGATCCGGGGGTGTGATACTTTTTTCTATCTAAATTTATAGCGGTAAAATATGAGAGAGAGAAGGAATGATAAATAGGTAGGAAGAAGAGAGAGAGAAAGAGGGGAGGGGGAGGAATAGGGACACATTTTT
>NC_051392.1:46638628-46641128 GCF_015228065.2 Penaeus monodon
AATACATTTCTTCTATAGATATAAATATAACGATAAAGCAAGAAAAGGAACGAAAAACAACAACCAAGAAAACTCTCGTCTGTCGCACTTTCAGATTCCGTGGCGCATAATCTGTACGAACTCATGCCCGACGGCTTCCTGTACGTCGAGCCGGTAGCAATGGCTATCCACCTGGATGCCAGGATATTTGCCTCCAAGATCCCGGCCATCGCCTCGCCATGTTCAAAACGGAGGCCCAGAAGCAGGCTCTGTACGCACTCTCCGCCAGGACCGGGAGAGGTTGGTCCGCTGAGGTTTTCGTGCACTTTCGTTCTGCTGTACTGACCCAGTGCGTGGTTAAATGTATGTGTGGATGTATGTGTGTGTGTATATATATATAAATATAAATAAATATATACATACATATATATACGTATACATACGTATACGTATACATATACATACACACACAAACACACCCACACCCACACACACACACACACACACACGCATATATATATATATATATATATATATATATATATATATATATATATATATCATATACATATATATATATATATATATATATATATATATGTATATGTATATATATACACATACGCATATTTATTTATACACACTCACAGACACACACAGGCACACACACACACAGGCACACACACACACACGCCCACCACACACACACACCACAACACACACACACACACACACACACAAACACACACACACACCACACACACACACACATACACCACACACACACACACACAAACACACACCACACACATAAGATATATATATATATATATATATATATATATAGATATATATATATACATATAATATATACACATATATGTACACACACACACACACACACAACACAGACACACACACACACACACACACACACACACACACACCACACACACACACACACACACATATATATATATATAATATATATATATATATATATATATATATATATATATATATATATATATATATATATGCGTGTGTGTGTGTGTGTGTGTGTGTGTGTGTGTGTGTGTATGTATTTATCTATACGTTATATATAGATAAATTCTATAGTTTGATAGACAGATAGGTAGATAAATATGTAGGTTGACACGTAAATAGATAATAAATATAGATTTATAAAGTAACTGAAGTATTCCATTCTGTGTCTGGAATATAAATCAGAATTTACACACACACACACACACACACACACACACTAACTTCCTTTCTCCTCGTAGCCTACAACATTGACTTGACATTCAGCGGCGGCAACCTCTACTGGGGAGACGGGACCCAGGTGGGCGACGCAGAACGGCAGAGCATGGACTTGGGGAAAACCGGCAAACCGGACATGAAGTATGACGGAAGTAAATTCTCTGAGACGGACCACAGCAGAAATTTCCTCTGTCAAGCAAATCCAAACGGGTTAGATTGGTGAACAGAGAAATTAAACTAGTTTAAAGAATTCTGTTGTTTTACCACACCATATATGTTTGTGCATATATATGTATAAGTATATATATATAAGTATATATATATATATATATATATATATATATATATATATATATATATATATATATAGTTGTGTGTGTGTGTGTGTGTGTGTGTGTGTGTGTGTGTGTGTGTGTGTGTGTGTGTGTGTGTGTGTACATATATAAATAAACACACACACACACACACACACAGTTTCCCAAAGTTCCTCCTGTCTAATGTCACATCCCTCAACAACAAAATAGACGAGCTGCACACAATCATCACTTCTGAATCACCGGGAATTGCGGCCATCACAGAGGCGTGGCAAATCCAGGCTGATACCATACATATACCTGGCTACAGCATCTTCCATCGCCTCCGCACAAACAAACGTGGGGGAGGGGTCATCCTGTTGTCCCAAAATGACCTCTCGCCCACCCCCTTGGACGTGGAAGTTCCGGTTGACCTGGAAGTGTTGTGGGTGCGGGTCAACCCTCCTCACCACCCTCGCCTCGCTGCGTCCCTCATCTGCTGTGTGATGTACCACCCCCCACGAGCCCCCACCAAACAACTGCTACTCAGCCACCTGACCCACACCACTGACCTTCTGCGCGTGCGATACCCGTCATGCAAGATGATAATATGTGGTGATTTTAATGAAATAGACACCTTCGACCGGCAAAATGAGCTCCATGTCACAAGTAGTAAACTTTCCCACTAATGAACACAGAACCCTGGATTTGATACTTACTGATTTACATGACTGGTACCAGCCTCCTCTACCGTATTCTCCTGTCGGCCGCAGCAGACACGTATCAGTGTTATAGCTGCCTTCGCCCACCGTCTCTCAGCCAAAGCAGACCAAGACCAGGAAATACAGGCCACTCACGCAGTCCTCAGTCATACAGTTTGGGCAGTGGATTACCCAACACCAGTAGACTGACGTTCTTACCACTGTTGATGTGGAGGACAAATGGCACTACTATCTCTCGACCGT
>NC_051392.1:46662208-46664708 GCF_015228065.2 Penaeus monodon
GAACCCTGATCCCATCATCATATTGTTTTTTCTTTATGATTGTTTTTAAATTTTTTTAATACTATATATATGAAGGATGACGATAGTTTGTTTTAAATCTACGGAACATTTTTATTAACATCATCTTTCTCTCCTATTTTGTTTGTGTTTTTTCGTACGTCCATTAGAAAATCAATTTTATCATTGTAAAAAAATTTTCAACTTTCCAAAACCCAAAAATAAATGATTAAATTTCTTTGGTATTTTTAAAAACCTGTTTTCCAAAATCTGGTGAAATTTTCGTAAACAAAAATCTAAGAACCAAAAAAAACCCAAAGATATAAAAATCATTTTTTGGAATAATAAAAGTTGCACCGGGTTTGGGTTTTTCCTCTTTCAAATGATAAAAATATCCGGATTCATTGCCGTTTAAGTAGCAGTATTGGAAAATTAACGACGGGTAAAAGGTAAAAAATAATACGGAAATTTTAATAAAAAAGAAAAAAAATAAACTTCCCTCTGAAGAGATGTTTAAGCATTTCTGACAAAGATTTGATAAAACCGCTCACATACTCCCCTCCGGGGAAAGTAATTTTTCTCCCGTACCTTTTTCTAGGTCTTTTTTAAACTCTTTTTTGAGCCTGTCTAGTTAAAATTTAAATCCCCCAAATCAATCTTTAAATAAAATAGTACTATTTCGGATCTTCCCTCTAACCACATAAAAGAAAAACACATAGACAGTAAAAAGTTCTTTTGATGTAAAAAATTTCATCACATCTCCCTCATTATTATTGTTATTATTTTTATTTTCATTTTATTTTTATATTTCTTTTATTATTATTAATATTATTTTCATTATTATTATTACTTTATCATTTTTATATTTTACACATATCATATATAATTTTTAAATATCTATCTATCTATCTACATCTATCTACATCTACTACATCTATTTTATTTATATACAACACATACATATTAGACACTACACCCCCCATACACAATAAATTTAAAAAAAAAAATTTAAAAAAAAAACCACCACACCCACACACACCCCACACCACAAACCCATACACACGCGCACGCACAACAATATGCACCCACACATACCGCTTTAACACCCACACCCACCACACAACAAACCCCACACACACACACACACACACCACAAAATAATATATTTATATATATATATATAATTATATTTAAAAACCCAAAATGGAAAATTTATAAAAATACCCAAAACAAGACCCGGTCCGACTGCAACGTGCCCCAACTACAACTATCGCTTCAAAAAAGAAAAAAAAATGGAGCGTCCCACCACTGTAAAGCTCGACTACAAAACTCTTGATATCAAATTACGAATTCAGGCAAACAAATTGAAATACTCAAGTAAGAGATAAAAAACCAATGATTTTTTGGGAAGAAAAGGAAAAAAACGCTGAGCGTGCTTAAAGAAAATATCCCCAAAAAAAAAAAGACAATTTCCCCGGTACGAAAAACCTAAGGAAATTGAAAAGAAGATGCCCAAAAATCAAGGGTATAAAATCCGTTGAAAAAGTAAATTTTCAAAAAACAAAATACAAAAAATTTAAAAAATTATTGCGACGAGAAAAAAGGGAAAAAAATTTAAAAAGAAAATTGCCAAGAATTTTTCAATTCATCATAAACAACTAAAAAACTCTACCAAGGAGTAAAAACATTCACGAAAATTTAAAACCCACAATGGACCTGTCAAACTGAAGATAGACTTGTTTTTTGTGATGGAAAAAAAGTCAAAAAATGAAACAATATTTTTCCAACCCATACAAAAAAATAAAAATCTAACAACAACATTAATTTGACCATGACGGCGAAGATGAACCACCGCCCCTGCTAAAAGAAGTTATAAAAGCCTAAAAAAATTAAAGATAAAAAGAGCCCGGAATAGATGAAATAACGCAGAACTATCAGAATGCTGCGAAAGTGTTGAATGCTTCTTCTACAAACTTTGTGCTAAAATGTGGAAGAAAGATTGTGCCAGAAGACTGTGTAAATCAGTCTTTACTCCCATACCTAAAAACGGTGACCCACCCATGCAACAATAACAGAACAATTGCATTAATAGTCACAGCATCAAATTTTTGTTGAAAAATATTGTTGAAAGATGAAGTTAAGTTACGAGAATAATTGCAGACGAACAAACAGAGGTTTTCGGCCCTGGAAAAGGTACCTAAAACCAGATTCAAATCTGAAATTGATCATAGAGAAGACAACAGAGAACATCAAAGACCTATACCTGTGTTTCATCGATTGCTCGAAACGCTTTGATACTGTTCATCATTATATCCTCTTGAATACCATGAACGATATAAACTTTCCAACAACATCATCCAACTAATAAAGCCATGTATGACACAAACAACAATCAACTGTAAGAACCCCTTATGGGTTAACAGAAGGTTCGAAGTCACAAGGCGTTAACGACAAGGTTGCATTCTGTCTCGCACCTTTTTAATATATATTCTAAACACTTATG
>NC_051392.1:46669708-46672208 GCF_015228065.2 Penaeus monodon
AACACCCCCCCCCTCTAGAATCTTCCTCCCTAATTATCATAGGTTTCATTCTAGCCTCAAGGTGCTACAATTCGCAACGTCTTCGCGAAAGCTTAAATCTGCGTCATAAATGTGCATACTGTATAATCAAGGACGGGAGGAAGAAAGCGGGAAGAAATACTAGTTAATACAAGTTAATATAAAAATATAAAAATATATATATCAAAGGACGCGAAGAAGGGAAATAAAAGATGATAAATGAATGAACAGAAATAATTAACGAGATATACTTGCGAAAGATAGGTGGTTTGATAAACTGGATAAAAGAAGTAAAGTAAATACGATAATAAAGACGATAATGCAATAAAGCTAATCTAATAAATGTTTCGTGTTTATTTTCTAGAACTAGGTGTTTGGAAAGAATATAAGATGAGCACGTGCGAGGAATGTGGCGTAGCTATTTTTCATGAGAAATATGGCGAGACAATGGAATTTTTACGTACATGTTCTCTCTCTCTCTTTTCACTCTTTTTCTTTCTTCTCTTTCTCTTTCTCTCTCCCTCTCTCTCTCTCTCTCTCTCTCTCTCTCTCTCTCTTTCTCTTTCTCTCTCTCTCTCTCTCTCTCTCTCTCTCTGATCATTGTCGATCATTGTTCAAAACATACGATGTCCGACCGTAGAGTTTTTCTCAATTGTATTACGAATAATACAAAAACACATTATTTTATGGCCTTAGTATTTAATTCATGAATCATCTGGAATTACCATTTTATATATTCTTCTAATTATCTTTCAATCTATCTTCTTTCTATCCAACTTTCTCCATATCTATCTATACGATTACTCCACCGTGGTATTATCATTATTACTATTGCATCAACGATTAAATTGTTCTTCATAACTTTCATTCGATAATATAGAAGTCTTTTTCACTATTTTCAAGAAATGATTTAATGGAGTACGTTGTTCCTTTTAATATATTTACACAGTAAAATATGATCACACAGCAAGCCACTTCTATGATGCCAAGAACAATAATAATGCCCTTTTAATGGGTGGCGAGTCACAGATGGAGCTTCTATTCTTCCCGTCACAGGAGAATCCTTTGTTTGTTTATGAACTGTTCATCCTTTTCCGTTGGCTTTCTATATATAGTTCATATATTATCAAGAAAGCTAAGTGGGTGAAGGGGCAGCGGTGGCTTGGGGGGGGGGGGGGCGAGCTGGAATTATGCTTGATGATATATGAACGATATATTGAAAGCCTGGGGGAAAAAGGAACAAATGATAAACAGACAAAGGATTCTCCTCTCTTTCTCTAAAATAAAAGATGTTCATATAATTCTTGATAGTATTATTGCAGTATTTTTTTTACGAGTAGTTGTTTTGGCATGATGTATTTTCTATCGCTTTTTATTTTCTATCCCTCAAAGATGGCTCTTCTGTAGAACATGTAATATGTATATATTTCAATCACAACACGAGAAAAGTTTTTTTTTTTTTTTTTTTTTTTTTTTTTTTTACCATTTCATTTATCAACACATAATGAAGAACCTTGAAGAACCATCATATATAAAAAAAATAATAATGCCTATCGTACAAAATATGAAAGTTACAAATTCTAATAATACCTTAGTATCGATTAAACAACCATGTTATGTTACTGATTAACGGAAGAAACAAATTCTTTATCATTATCATGCACCTCTATTTCTAGTTATTTATCAAAACTTAAAATTCCTTTAAATGCATGAGGAATGAATACGTGTGTGATGCTTATGCTTTGGCGGCGTGACACTAAAACACCAATCGTTCACGGAAGATTATCGCAGTGATGATGACGACGTGTGTCCGAAGCAACGAGCGTCTATCGAAGGATAACGAGGTCAAGAAGCTATAATCAAGGTTAGGGTTTGATGTCAATTAGATGACTTGACACATCGGCGGTAACTACAGCAATGTGTGTACTTCGAGACTTTCCCTTCCGCTATCTTTGGAAATCTCTCCTTCTGGCCCCTTTCGATGATTTTTCTCTCTTCTGGTGATACTTTCCATTCCGCTTTCCTAGGGTATTTCATCTTTCTCTATCTTCATTGGCGAAAGAGAGTTGCATGCCTAAACGTTTTTGTTGCTGTGTATGAAAAGGCTGCTTAGATTTCATCCTACAGTTCATTGCATAAAAGATATGAGATACACAAAGTAAAATAAATAAATAAATAAATAAACAGATGACAAGTGGATGGCGGAACTTCTTACACCGCAGCTTACAGCTAACTGGTAAAGACAAACATATTTTTCGCTGTTTCGCCGAAGTCTTGGGTTCGGGAGTTCGATTCTTCTCGATCCGAGTACATGTTCGAAGCTGATTCTCTCAGCAATACAGCAAACTGTCAAATTCGAAATCTTGCCTGACTGCCACGAAAAGCAGGTGGCGCGCGCGACATTATCTATTCGAAATTTCCCGCGAAAAGTTTCTAAAAACCTTAAGCGTCGTTAATTTACCTGTAATTTGCCCGTCTCTTT
>NC_051392.1:46684708-46697208 GCF_015228065.2 Penaeus monodon
AGGGAAACACACACACACCTATATATAGGTGTGTGTGTGTAAACAGTATATACATGTTATATTCATATAACGTGTATATCTATCTATATTAAAAACAAGAATATATATATATATATATATATATATATATATATATATATATATATATATATATATATATATATATATATATATGCACACACACACACACACACACACACACACACACATACATATGTGATCTTATATATATATATAAATATTATATATATATATATATATTATATATATATATATATATATATATATATATAAGATCATGTATAAAATCATATACTGCATATATATATATATATATATATATATATATATTATATATATATATATATATATATATATATAATATATATAATATATATATTGGCAAAAGAAAGAGTGTAAGAAATATAAGTGACTGACTGCCTTTACTCTAATGAATCGAAAATAAGGAGTAACAGTAAAAAAATAATGAATAGATGATAAACAATAGAACGATAAAGAAAAACATACGAATACAGTAAAAACCAAAATGGTATATATTTTTTTAACGAACACACAGAGTGATAGATAAGAATTAGGGCGATACAGAATCAGAAACATAAATGAAAATCGAATAAAGAAATCGCCTCTGCAGCTCTTGCCAAGTAGTTCAAGCCAGCTTCGAGACAAACGAAGCTTCGAGTTCATCGCAACTCTCGACATTTTTACTTCCTTCTACTGTACGACAATTGCAGCCACGTATTTTGGAAGCATATGAATTTTATCGAAAACCTATAATCATAAGAAAAAAAAAAAAAAAAAGAGAAAACATAATGATCATAATAAAAGAGTGGTGACGAGTGTGCGGTTATCAGAAGGCGACCTTCCTTCAGTTCTTAAACGTCACAGATGGTTTGCCGAAAGCAGAATAATAGTTGGCAGTGGGTTAAGAACGTATGTTTTATTGTTTTTACTATTATTTTCTTCTCGCGTTTATTTTTTTCTTTCTGAGGTTAAGGATTAAAGTATCGTGGTGTAAAATCACACCAGAATTATGACGAAATAAGAACGAAGGCGAAATTACTTATTCTCCCTCTTCCTTTTTTATTTCTTTTTTGAAGTCAACGGAAAGTCGTTATTTTACTGAATTACATATGTATATTTTTTTTCTACTTGTGATATGTCTTATGATTTTTTAAGGTCCAGGACTGTCATATTTCGGTGGTTTCTTAATCAATGTAAAATTGTAATGTGCTTGTTTTATCTTTATATGTATGCTCTTCCGTAAATAAGTGTTTGTAAGTATAAGTATGCGCGTGTGAAAACTAAAAATAAATACTGAATATACGGCATAAATACTGAAGTAATGTATATATAGACATATATATGCATATATACACACATATAAATATCCATATATATATATATATATATATATATATATATATATATATATATATATATATATGTGTGTGTGTGTGTGTGTGTGTGTGTGTGTGTGTGTGTGTGTGCATTTATATGTAAAATATACGAGAAAGATAAAAGATATCTGATTATTCTACATAAATAATGATGATAGCGTAACAACACCACCAATGATAGGATAGTGATGATTATGATGATCATGGCGACGATGATAATAATGATGATGATGATATATAATAATGATGATATATGACAATTATGATAGTGATAATAATAATAATGATAATGATATGATAATGATAATGATAATGATAATGATGATGATATTATTATTATTAAAAATAATAACAATGATAATAAGAATTATTATTATTATAATAGTAATAATGATAATAATGACAATAATAATAATAATAATAATAATAATAATAATAATAATAATAATTATGATGATGATGATATTAATGATAATAGCGATGATAATAAAAATAATTATAATTATAATGATAATAATAATGATGATAATTATAATAACAATAATAATGATGATAATTATAATGATCATAATAACTATGATAATGATAAAGATAAAAACAAGAATGAGTTGATACCAATGACAGTGGTGACAAAAGTAATAAAAATAATGGCAATAATAATAATTATAGTAATAACAATGATGATGATGACGAGAATGAAGATAACAATACTACTAATACTACTGATAATGATAATAATAACAATAATAGTAACATTGATAATAATAATGATAATAATAATAATAATAATAATAGTGATGATGATGATAATGATGATAATGATAATAATGATAATAATAACTGACGAAAACATCATTCACTGAAATAGATGAAACAATTGGTATACAATAGACCAAGAAGGCACCTATAAATACCCGGAAATAAACGAGTGAGACGGAAACCAACACTCAGGCTTGAAAGAGAAAATCCGGAGGGGGGATTAACGGAGAGCTAAACTGGTCCTAAAAAGTGATCTGAATGCTGGTTAAAAAAATCACTTTCTGTAAACACACTACCGGTATCAGTCCTCACTTACAGCTTTAATAGAATAAGGTGACAATTAAGAGAAAAAAGAAAATGGATAGAAAGAAAAAGATACTAAGTACGTACAGGATAAACCACCCTTCAGCGGATGTTGATATGATTTACGTCAGTAGATAAAAGGGAGGGCGCGGTTTGACTACCACCATAGGCCTAGAAATATGTCTGAACGAAGCTAACGAGACGAGTTTGCAACCACGAGGAAGAAAAAAAAATCTAGAAAATCAAATGCAGAATGTTGAAACGGAGGGAAATCTGCCAGCGAAGCCAATGCATGGGCGATATCCCGAGATAATTAACAAAGCAGACGTGGATAAGGAAGGCACTCATATATGGCTGGAAGGTACTAGCCTGAAGGAGGAAACAGTAGGGTCTATTATCGCAGCACAGGATGGGAGCCTTACCATACACAACTAACCTAACCTAACCTGTATTTGAATTAAAGGATTCCTGGAAGGATCAGCATTAAAGAAATCCAGAAGGTAGTGTTAGTAGGGACGTCACATATCCTGCGAAAGGGTCTTTCTGTAACCTGAGAAATTATTGGACTTTAGGCCTTAGGACCCTAGTTTCGTCTTGGTTTCTTCAAAGAAAAATACAAAAAAGACACGTAATGTTAATATTAATAATAATAATAGTAGTAGTAATAGTAGTAGTAGTAGTAGTAGTAGTAGTAGTAGTAGTAGTTGTAGTAGTAGTAGTAGTAATAGTAGTAGTAGTAGTTGTAGTAGTAGTCGTAGTAGTAGTAGTGGTAGTAGTAATAACAATAATAATAATAATGATAATAAAGATGATGATAATAGTAGTAATAATAATAGTAATAATAATGATAATGATAATAATAGCAATATTACTACTACTAGTTACAATAATAATGATAATAATGATAATAATATTGATAATGATAAAAACACTAGTAGTAATAATGAGAGTAGTAGTAGTAGTAGTAGTAGTAGGAATAATAATAATAATAATAATAATAATAATAATAATAATAATAATAATAATAATGATAATAATGATAATGATAATAATGATAATGATAATAATGATAATGATGATAATAGTGATAATATTAATAATAGTAGTAGAATAATAGTAATGACGACAGAAATAGTAATGATAATAATTATGATGATAAGTACTGATATAAAAATAACGTTAATAATAATAATGATAATAATAAACATAATAAACATAATAATAATAATAACAATAATGATAATAATAGTAGTAATAACAATAACAATAATGATAATAAAAAATAATAATGATAATAATAAGAATAATGATAATAAAAAAAATTGGCACCATCATTATCATAATCATCATCATCATCATCATCATCATAATAGGAAAGATAATAACAATACTGAAGATACTAATGTTGATGATGATCATATCATAATAATAACAGCAATAATAATGGAAATGATAATAGTAATGATGATAACAATTATAACAACAATAACAATAGTAGTGGAGGTAGTAGTAGTAGCAGTAGTATTAGTTGCAAAAGTAGTAGTAGTAGTTAAAACAATAATGATAACCAATATTGGTATAAATAGCAAAAAATCAACATCATTTACAATAATGATAAGATTGATAAAAACAAATCTATAATAAAAAAAAGGAAAAAGAGAGAGAGAAAAAAAAAACATATTGTAAAAGAGACTTCCTTCCAAACCCGGCCCTTGGATTACCCAAAGCTAAAACACTTAACGTGCTCGAATAATAATGGTTTTGGGAATCAGTTCAAGCACACAGTACGGTGCCGAGTCGAGGGTTCAGTCACGCAGGAGGATCTCGTCTTCTGACCACATATTTGGGTTGAAGGTAAGGTAGAGTACAGTACTGGGGTTTGTAGAATCGTGGGGAATATCTGTAGTCCAACTTTTTTGTTTTCTTTTTTTCTGTTTTTGTCTTTGTAGCTATATTATAAGTAAGATAAAATACAGTGTTGGGGTTTGTAGATTCGTTGGCAAATTTTATCTTTTTTTTTGCCATGTATTTAGATTACAGGTACGGCAAAGTACATAGATTCGTGGGGAGAATGTCCAACTTTTTTTTGCCAAGTATTTAGATTAAAGGTACGACAAAGTACAGTGTTGGGGGTTTGTAGTTTCGTGGGGAAAATGTTCATCTTTTTTTCCTGTCCTGTATTTAGACTAAAGGCAAGACAGAGCACGATATTAGGGGTAGGCAGATTCATAAAGAATATCTGTTGTTAAACTTTTTCTTTTTTTTCTTTCTTGTCTTGATATTAGATTAAAGGTAAGGCAGAGTACATCATTGGGGTTGTAGATTAGTTGTGAATATCAACATTCTTTTCCTTGTAAATGGATTTGTTTTAAAGGGATACTATCAGACGAGGTATTGTTATAATCGACTGACATGGCGTTGTAATAACACGATACTTATAATTAAGTGGCTATATATAATGAAAACTCTCACTTAATCCTCTCCTATGCCTGAGGTATGATAATAATGATAATAATTATGATATATGAATATTCATAGTATTAGCAACAATGGCAGAAATAATGATAATAATCATGATAAAAAGAATGATAATGATGATGAAAATATCAAGAACAATGAAACTGATATCGGTAAATATAAGTACATAATAATAATCTTATTTCTATAACTATGCTGGTTTAAGCAGGGATAGGAAAAGAAAGCAAACATATTAGGCACTTTAATACACTTTATGCTTTCCGTTTTATTAATGATAATGTTAATAATGTTAAGAGTGGTACTTATAATGGTGATAAAAATGATAAAGATCATGATGATAAAGATAATAGTAACAATGATGATACTCATATCAATTATGATATTGCTATAACAATTTATTCTACTACTACTACGGGTACTACTATTAAAGTTAGTAATAATATTACTGAAGAAGATGATAAGAGCGATAATAATTGCAATAATTATAATGATAACATCAATGATGATGATGATGATGATGATGATGATGATGATGATGATGATGATGATGATAATAATGATGACAATGATAAGAGTGTTGATAATCATCACCATCATCAACATTATGATTATCATAACAGTAATAATGATAATGATAATAAAAATGATAATAATAATAATTATAATAATAATAATAATGATACAATAATAATAATAATAATAATAACAATAATGATAATAATAATAATAGTAATGATAATAACAATAATGACAACAGCAACAACAATAACAATAATAATAATAATAATAATAATAATAATAATAATAATCACATCATCAATGATGATGTTATTAATAATTATAATGGTAAGGGCAATAATAATGATGATAACATAAGATAATGATAACAATAATGATAATAATAATAACATTAATGATAATGTTAATGACAATAAAATGATTTTAAATTAATAACAATAATGATGATAATAATAATAATAATAATAATAATGATAATTATTATTATTATTATTATTATTATTATTATTATTATTATTATTATTATAACAATAATGATAATAAAAATAATGATAATAATAATGATAATAAAAATAATGATAATAATAATGGTAGTAATTATAGTAATAATAAGGATGATAACGAAGATAAAGATAGTAATGATAAAAATGATGATAGTGATAATTATAATGATAATAATTATAATAATAATAATAATAATAATAATAATAATAATAATAATGATAATAATAATAATAATAATGATAATAATGATAATAATAATAATAATAATAATAGTAATAATAATAATAATAATAATAATAATAATAATAATAATAATAATAATGATAATAATGATAATAATAATGATGATGATGATAGTAATAATAATAATAATAATAGTGCTAATGATGATGATAATAATAATAATAATAGCAATAAGAACAATAATGATAATGATAATAATAACAACAACAACAGCAACAATAACAATAATGATATAGGAAAATAAAATTCACTCCAGACTGCAACGACACCATTATGCCTAGTTTAAATACAATAGCAGAGCTCCCGACTCTTTGGAAAACCTCGTGAACACATGCTGACGCTCTAAAAGCCCGTGTGGTGGAGCAGGCAGGGAGATACACCCCCTGTGTGGCTTGCGGTGCCTCGCTAAGCAACAAAGGGAAAGTTATCTCCGAGGCTGGCTATTGAGGACAGAGGGCTGCACAGCGACAGTCACCGTGATTAGGCTTTTTAAAAATGTCTTGATGAGTTTGCTTTCTTTTTTCCCCTGTTATTATACTTAACGAATATGTTCTGCATATACACATACACTTGTATACATTTACAAGATGGTCCAGCGGTTACAAAAAAAAAAAAAAAAAAAAAAAAAAAAATATATATATATATATATATATAAATATATATATATATATATATATATATATACATATATATATATATATATATATATATATATACATAAATATATATATTTATATATATATACATGTACATGTATGTATATGTACACACACACACACACACACACACACATATATATATATATATATATATATATATATATATATATATATATAGATAGATAGATAGATAGATAGATAGATAGATAGATAGATAGATAGATAGATAGATAGATAGATAGAGCGATAGATAGACAGATAGATAGATAGAGGGAGAGAGAGAGAGAGAGAGAGAGAGAGAGAGAGAGAGAGAGAGAGAGAGAGAGAGAGAGAGAGAGGAGAGAGAGAGAGATTGTGCTTGCATGCGTATGTGTGTGAATATTTTCGTCCCACTTAGAGATTCATGGAAACTGAAATCCTTCTTGAAAACACGTGTCGGTCTGATGTCTGGAAACGACCTGTTTTTATGACTGCTTTCTCGTCGACACTTCCGTTAGTACATTTCTACCAGATATTCTTGGAAGTTGATAAACGTAAAATATGTAGAGCAAATGCTATATATAAAATTTAATGTCTCTTGACGATATGCTCTCGCGACTTCTGCTCAGTTAAATGCGCTTTCAGTTAACAAAGATTTAGATTTAAATATGTAGGTGTATTTCCTTAGTCTAAATAATTCATCACCTGTCAGTTTATTTTAGCTGATATTCTACCATGACTCCATCTATGTTAATCCCTTTAATCTCATCCTAATGAACGTAATATTTTTCTAATATCTTTGTTAATATTTTTATTTATTTCATCTAATTTTAGAAGACATTCTGCTATCGCACATTTCACTTCTTATCGTTCAGTTGGACCTCGAGAATCAGTGGCTTGTTAGACCCACTTGACGAATGTAGTACGGCGATAGGCCTACCCGATCTCATTAACGAAAATGAGTACAGGATTAATGATACTTCTGCTAGCCGCTATTAACAGGTTTTACGCTAGTTTTGTGAACGACGAGGGGAGGGATGGAAAAGGGGGGGGGGGCGGTGTGCTGCTAATTTCTTCTCTTTTTCGTCTTCTATTTCATGATCTGTTGCTCTCTCTCTCTTCTCTTGTTTTTCTTCCTCTCCCTGTTTGTTTCTTTTGTTTTCTTAACCCCTCTCTCTTTCTCCTCCTCCTCCGCTTGTTAATCTCTTTCTTTCGTTCTCCCTTTTATCGTTCTTCACTTTTATTTCTGTCTTCTTTTTCTTCTTCTTCTTCTTCTTCTTCTTCTTCTTCTTCTTCTTCTTCTTCTTCTTCTCTCTCTCTCTCTCTCTCTCTCTCTCTCTCTCTCTCTCTCTCCTTCTCCCCCTGTCTCTCTCTCTCTCATTTTCTTTATTGCGTTTCTTTTCATAGGTATAACCACGCTATAATATCCTATTTTCTCTGGTTTATTCCTCTGCCATCTGTAGTGACTAGCAGGGTTGTCGTGACTTGCAGTTTTGATGTTGAGAAATAGGGGATTTTATCTCTGTTGTATTTTTGTGCCTTGTTTCTTTTTTTTACATATTCATCTGCTTTATTCGTTAATTGTTATTTTATTTATTCATTTATTTATCTAAATTTTATCAAAAACGCTCCCTTTACTACCTGCCTCAAGCAACTATGCATAAGCTTTAAAAAAAAGCACAGCCTCTCCAGTAAACTAACACTTAATAAGTTCCCAGATCACACACGTGCGTTCGAATGCGTTACACTTACCTCTTTCACATGATTCTGACAGCAACGAGCGTGGACGTGCGGCTCTAGACAACTACAGAGAACCAAATATTATCGAAATGCGAAGAGATTCCTCAGAATATCTTGACTTCCTTTCTCCTCCACATCCCTTTCGCATGACCCACTGTGGTATAAAACGTCTTTTATAACTGCTTCGATGAACCGTATTCATTGCGATAGATGTATAAAAGGTATGAATGAGAATGAATATCTTCGCAGTATAGGAGAGGTATCTTTTCTTGTGAAGATATTCATTTTCATTTATACCATTTCTGCATAACTGTTTAGACTATAGATATTGAGGTCTATACAAGTTCTAAACAGTCATTATTATTACTATTATCATCATCATCATCATTATTATTATCATTATTATTATTATTATTATTATTATTATTATCGTTATTATTATTATTATTATTATTATTATTATTATCATTATTATTATTATTATTATTATTATATTATTATTATTATTATTATCATTATTATTATTATTATTACTATCATTATTATTTTTTAAATTATTATTATCATTATCATCACCATCATTATTATTATTATTTATTATTATTATTATTATTATTATACTTATTATTATTATTATTGTTATAATAATAATAATAATAATAATAATAATAATAATAATAATAATAATAATAATAATAATAATAATAATAATAATAATAATAATAATAATGATAATAATAATAATAATAATAATAATAATGATAATAATAATAATAATAATAATAATTATTATTATTATTATTATTATTATTATTATTATTATCATTATCATTATTATTATTATTATTATTATCATTATTATTATTACTATTATTATTACTGATATTATTATCATTATCACTATCATAATTATTACTATCATTATTATCCTCCTCATTGTTATTATTACTATTATCATTATTATCATCATTAGTGTTATAATTTCAATTATCATCACAATTATCTTTATCATCATTGTTAATACTCATCATCATTGTTGTTATTATAATTATTAATATTATCGTTATCATTGTTATTATCATCATTAATATTAACATTATCATTCTAATTATCATTATAAGGAAGAGAGAGAGAGAGAGAGAGTGAGAGAGAGAGAGAGAGAGAGAGAGAGAGAGAGAGAGAGAGAGGGGAAGAGAGAGGGGAGAGAGAGAGAGAGATGAGAGAGAGAGAGGGAGGGGAGAGAGAGAGAGAAGGAGAGAGAGAGAGAGATTTGATTTGCAGTGTTTATTGAGGTGATAGAGTACATCTCAGAGGGATGAATTGACATATGTCATCTCCACCCCATTCTTGTTATGTCCACTCACAGCAATCCCCTGAAAATACATAGTTGAATCTTACACAATTTACATTCATAACCTAGGTGTAAACTGCCCGTATTGTTTCAATATTTCATCAGTTTTGTTATTATTGCACATCTTTTCAATCTGTAAAATAACATCATGCAATTCAGCATTTCTGAATCTCTCAAGCAAGGGACAGCCCATGGGCCTGGATGTGGGATCTCGTTGCTCCACAGACTTTACATTTGCTCTCCTCCTCTGTTTGGTTCACTCCTACACGTAATATCTAAATCTAAACCTTAATCTAATGTCTGTTCATCTGCTCTTCCGAGAGAGAGAGAGAGAGAGAGAGAGAGAGAGAGAGAGAGAGAGATGAGAGAGAGAGAGGAGAGAGAGAGAGAGAGAGAGAGAGACAAACAGACAGACAGACAGACAGACAGAAATAGAGACGGAACCAAAGAAAAATAAGCGAATCCCGAGAAGCACAGAGCAGTCCTCAAACGCATGGTCTTTTGGTCCTCAACATGCGAGAAGCCTTATGCAGGCGGCGAAGGGGACGCCACCTTTCAACTATTTTACTACGCTCGTGGAGACTTGCGTGAGCTGTCTGTGAGCGGCGTCCATCAGCGCGGAACGCCATGACCCCGAATACACTGTGGACAGGAGCCTCGAACCATGTGCGTGAGTGTGAAAGCGAAAATAGAGGGACATTTTATACTTCCGTTTAACGCTTTAAATGAGAGAGAGAGAGGGAGAGAGAGAGAGAGAGAGAGAGAGAGAGAGAGAGAGAGAGGGAGAGAGAGAGAGAGAGAGAGAGAGAGAGAGAGGAGAGAGAAAAAGGGGGAGAGAGAGAGGGGAGAGAGAAGAGAGAGAAAAAGAGGGGAAAGGAGAGTGAGAGGGAGAGAGAGGAAGGAGGGGAAAGAGAAGGAGAGAGGAAAGAGGAGAGGAGAAGAGAGGGGGAGGGGGGGAGAGAGAGGGGGAGAGAGAAGAGAGGAGGAGAGAGGGAGAAGGAGAGGGGGAGAGAGAGAGAGAGAGAAGAGAGAGGGGGAGGAGGGAGAGAGAGAGAGAGAGAGGGGAAGAGAGAGAAAATGAGGGGAAAAGAGGAGAGAGAGGAGAAGAGAGAGAGGGAGAGGAGGAGAAAGGGAGAGAGAGAGAGAGAGAGAGAGAGGAAGGAGAGGAGAGAGAGAGAGAGAGAGAGAGGAGAGGAGAGAGAGATGGAGAGGGGGGCGGAGAGGAGAGGGAGAGAAGAGGAGAGAGAGAGAGACGAGAGAAAAAGGGAAAGAGAGAGAGAGAGGGAGAGAGAGAGGGCAGAGAGAGAGGAGAGAGAGGAGAAAGAGAGAGAGGAGAGAGAAAGAGAGAGGAGAGAGAGAGAGAAGAGAGAGAGAAGAAAAAGAGAGACGAGAGAGAGAGGGAGAGAGAGAGGAGAGAGGGGAGAGGAGAGAGAGAGAGAGAGAGAAAAGAGAGAGGGAGAGAGGGAGAGGGGGAGGAGGGAGAGGGAGAGGGGAGAGGAGAGAGAGGGGAGAGATAGAGAGAGAGAGAGAGAGAGAGAGAGAGGAGAGGAGAGGGGAAGAGAGAGGGAGAGAGGAGAGAGAGAGAGAGAGAGAGAGAGAGAAAAGAAGAGAAGAGGGGAAAACGAGCGGAGAGAGAGAGAAGAGAGAGAGGGGAGAGAGAGAGAGAGGAGAGAGAGATGAGAGAGACAAAGAGAAAGGGGAGAGGGAAGAGAGACGAGAGAGAGAGGGAAAAAGAAAGGGGGAAAAGAGGGAGGGGAAGACAAGAGTTAGAAGAGGCGAAGGAAGCGAGAAGGAGAGGCGAGAGGGAGATTAAAAAGAGGGAGAGGAGGGGAGAGGAGACAGGGGAAAGATGACCCCAAAACGGGAGGGGGAGAAAGATGGAGGAGAGGAGAGAGAGAGGAGAGAGAGAGAGAGGAAAGAAGGGGGAGAGAGAAGAGAGAGAGAGAGAGAGAGGAGAGAGATGAGAGAGAGGGGAGAGAGGAGGGAGGAGAGAGAGAGGAGAGAGGGGATGAGAAAGAGGAGAGAGAGAGAGAGAGAGAGAGAGGAGAGAGAGAGAGAGAAAGAGGAGAGAGAAGAGAGAGAGGGGAGAGAGAGGTTGAGGAGAGGGAAAGAGAGAGAAGAGAGAAGAGGGGGGAGAGGAGGGGAGAGAGAGAAGAGAGAAGAGGGAAAGAGAGGAGAGAGAGGGAGGGAGAGAGAGAGAGAGGGAAAGGAGGGAGAGGGGTGAGAGAGAGAGAGAGGAGAGGAGAGAAAGATAAGAGAGAGAAAAGAGAAAAGAGAGGAGGGGAGAGGGGAGAGAGAGGAGAAGAGGAGAGGGAGAGGGGAGAGAGAGAGAAGAGGAGGAGAGAGAAAAAGGGGAGAGAGAGGAGAGAGAGGAGAGAGAGAGAGAGAAAGAAGAGAGAGAGAGAGAGGAGAGGAGAAGAGGAGAGAGAGAGAGAGAAGAGAGAGAGAGAGAGAGAGAGAGAGAGAGAGGAAGAGAGAGAGAGAGAGAGAGGAGAGAGAGAGAGAGAGAGGATGGGAGAGGGAAAAGAAAAGAGAGGAGAGGAGAGA
>NC_051392.1:46709708-46714708 GCF_015228065.2 Penaeus monodon
CCCGCTTTATGCTGGGTGATGCTGTTTCCGTCATCTGTTATGGCTTCGCTCACCATAATTTCGAAAATGATAAACCAAGCTAACATTTCTTTCCATTCAAGTTTTCACTCACTCGTCTATCTACTTCATATTCTTTATATTCTTGATTCTTAAACTAGGGGGCGTGTCCTGGGCGGGGAGGGGGAGGGGGGGAGAGGAGGGGGGGAGTTACATATAGGGGCCATGTGAATCAGTCATTACACACACACACACACGCACGCACGCATACACACACAAACAAACACAAACACAAACATAAACACAAACACAAACACAAACACACACACACACACACACACAGTTAATAGTTTTAGGTGTAGCTAATGATTTGTAATGTAATCTCTAATCAGTTGTTATGAATATAATACAATTCAATTTCATGTACTTTCTGCACACATTACTGCATTTCATTCATCACCGATTTAAAATTGGAGTTAAATGCGTAGAGATGAAAAAATGCCATTTTAGATTTTATGTCGGAATATAGCACGTTTTAAATCGGCCGCATTTCATTATTATATTTTTACATTCTAGTTTACCTGTCTATCTGCCTATCTGTTAAAGTATGTCTTTATTTTGATTTTTTTATATAATTTTCTTAAGGAAAGGAAATTTTGCTTCAAGATAATGTTTCATACTATTGAATTTTGTAGTATATTCTTTGCAGTATTGTATTTTAAGTAGCATTTTATTGTAATCATTCTGTGGTACGTTCTTTGTAGTATTATCACTATATTCAGTAGCAGTATGCATATACGTGTGTGTATTATGAAGTAGTTATATTGACATGGCTTTTTATATATATATATATTTTTTTTATTGCTGTTATCTCCTAAATACTATTATCACTATCATTTTGATAATAATAAAAGTGATAATAATGATAATAATAATAATAATAATTATGATGATAAAGTTTCAAACGCGTCACGTGCACTTGATTCATGTAATTTTATTGCCTACTATATCCTGGATTACATACTGTTATTCAGTGGAGAGGAGAGGAGAGAGAGAGAGAGAGAGAGAGAGAGAGAGAGAGAGAGAGAGAGAGAGAGAGAGAGAGAGAGAGAGAGAGAGAGAGAGAGAGAATGCTTCCCGTTAATATGTTGCAGAGACGTAATCGTTTGAACTCGCTTCACTTGATTTTCGGAACCTTTTTTTTTTACACAGAAAAGTAATGAGAGACAGATAAAAGAAAAACCTCAATAATAACTTCTCACACATCAATCACGGTATGACAGAGCAGTGTAGCTAATCGCAGCGGAAATTGCTAGTTACGTTAGCGCTCTCGCCTCAAGCACTCTCCACTGACGTCATTGAGATATCCTCAAGAACGCGTATTCGTGTTGTTACAACCGCCGTAACGTCCGTGCATGTTTACTTGCGTTCATTAACACTCATTTTACGAACCGCGGGCATAGGCAAAATATAATAAACGAATAAAAGGCAATATCACTTAGTACCTAGTTGTGCTGTGAGATTCATGCGCTGGATTTTTTTTCTTTTTCTTGTTGCGCTCTCTTTGGCACGAGTGACTACGAGCCTAATGTTGATAGACGAGGAAAGGTAAATAAAAATGATGGTGATACAGACAACGGCGCTATAATGTTGGCAAGTACAAGAATAACGCTTTGCCGCGTAATTTTAGCATCTGACACGAGAAGAGGTTGAAGGTTCCTGCTATTAGGAAAACTAACTTTTCTTGAAATTGACTTGGAGAGAATTAATGACCCTTCTCGATAAGTAGAGACTTTTGTGGAAAATAGATATCTATTTAATGAATAGACTGAGAAGGATTCGTCGCTCAGCTCAATGTTCCCACTTCCTGTTTCCGGTTTTAACGATAGGCAAATTTGCGTGTCGTAATGTGCAGTACTTGAAGAGCAGCTGGAGTAAATCGACGGTTTCTTGAGTAGGTAGGGCACTCCTCTCCCACTCACCCCCCCCCCCCCCACCGCTTCCCTTGTTCATATTTTCCGTGTTTTTATCGCGTTTTTTTTTTTTACTGCTCTTTTTTATGCTGAAATTTTCCCGAAATTTTCTTTCGTTCTCTTTCTCTATCTGTCGGTTTGTCTGTGTATTTCTGTGTTTAGTTTACCGCTGTTTCTGTTTTTGTCTCTGTCTGTCTGTCTGTCTGTCTGTCTGTCTGTCTGTCTGTCTGTCTCGTTGGCTCGTTGTCTTACTGTCATGAGAGAGAGAGAGAGAGAGAGAAAGAGAGAGAGAGAGAGAGAGAGAGAGAGAGAGAGAAAGAAAGAGAGAGAGAGAGAGAGAGAAAGAGAAAGAGAGAGAGAAAGAGAAAGAGAAAGAGAAGAGAAAAGAGAAAAAAGAGAGAGAAGAGAGAGAGAGAGAAAAGAGAAGAGAGAGAGGAGAGAGAGAGAGAGGAGAGAGAGAGAGAGAGAGAAAAAAAGAAAGAAAGAGAGAGAGAAAAGGAGAGGAGAGAGAGAGGGAGAGAGAGAGAGAGAGAGAGAGAGAGAGAGAGAGAGAGAGAGAGAGAGAAGTAAAGAAAGAAACAATGTGGTTGTATTTCCGTCAGACTGAACTTTGGATTAGTCACGTGACCTGGCGATCTTTCATTCATTGGCTCTCGAAAACTGCAGACGCTGGGGTTCTCTGTCGGCTTAGCCAAAAGTTTTTTTCTTTCTCTATCCCTTGTTCTGTCTGTCCGTTTGTTTCCCTCTTCCCCGTCTTCCCCCCCCTCCCTCTCTCTCTCTCTCTCCCTCTCTCTCTCTCTCTCTCTCTCTCTCTCTCTCTCTCTTTCTCTCTCTCCTCTCTCTCTCTCTCTCTCTCTCTCTCTCTCTCTCTCTCTCTCTCCCTCTCTCTCTTTCTCTCTGTGTATATATGTATATATGTATATATGTATATATATATATGTATGTATATATGTATATATATATATATATATATATATATATATATATATATATATATATATATATATATATATATATAACGTATACATATGTTTGCCATTCTGAGGATCACGTGTCTTCTGTGTCGATTGGCTCTGTTTTTGTTTTTAGCGAAAATAAACATGGAATTTAACACATAGGATACTTGGATATATAGCAGATGCCTGATTTTGAAGTACAGTGTTCGAATAGTTAAGGTAAAGAAAAATAGAAGACAAATATTGATAAATGAAGCGCAATGGTTGACATAGATAGTAATCATAGATAGTAATCATAGGTAGTAATCATAGTGATAAAATCTTAGTTCAAAAATATAATGATTCTAACTCTAATATCTCTAAGGATAAACAACAATTCTAACGGAAAGAACGATTAAGCTCCATTACCAACAATAGAATTTCGTATTATTCTTATCATCAAATATAAACCTCCTCATAATTTTTTTCTCGTCAGCCTCATTATCACGGAAGGAAACCCCAATAAAAAGAGAAAGAATGACACAGGGAGAAAACAGCCTTTGGAGTTCACGCTCTGATATCAACTTAAGCTCAAGACCATGTGTGCGGTGAGGAAATTGATTTGACAACCGAGGCTGGTCAAGTAGTATACACGTCAGTTGACGAAACAGCCGACGATTTAAAGAAAGAGAGAGAAAACTGCCTTTGGAGTTCATGCTCTGATATCAACTTGGGCCCAACGACATACGTGCGGTGAGGAGATTGATTGACAACCGAGGCGGCCCGGGCTGGTCAAGTAGTATACACGTCAGTTGACGAAACAGCCGGCGATTTAACTATGTGGTGGACCGTGGTAGGTTTGTGGTTGATCTTGTGTGTGTGTTTGTGTGTTGGT
This sequence comes from Penaeus monodon, assembly GCF_015228065.2. Lineage (NCBI taxonomy): Eukaryota > Metazoa > Arthropoda > Malacostraca > Decapoda > Penaeidae > Penaeus > Penaeus monodon. Next base: position 46,713,509 of record NC_051392.1, read on the forward strand.
TTGCGGGTTTACGTTTCGTTATGTGTCTTTGGGGTTTGTGTTCTTTTGAAGTTGCACCTTTTTATTTATTATAATGATTATTTTTATTATCCTCTATTTAAATTTTCTATTTTCATTCTCTCTCTCTCTCTCTCTCTCTCTCTCTCTCTCTCTCTCTCTCTCTCTCTCTCTCTCTCTCTCTCTCTCTCTCTCTCCTATCCAGCTAAATTATGAGAGATAGATTACATAAATAAACATATTAGACAAAGATGAATATAATCACGACGTATTTAATCCACTAAACCTCAAAAACAGAACAAGAAAATCAACATTTCGAAGCCGTATAGTACAATTGAAGGCTTAAAAAGAAAGAAAGAAAGAAAAAAAAAAACGTGACTTTTTTCGAGGCTAGTTCACTGAATATCATTAAATTCGCTACCAAACCGTCACCACAACTTAATTGGAGTCACGTGGGGTTTAAATTGGTGAGAGAGTTATATATAGCTCTATTTTCTGCCTTCTTTTCTTTCTTTCTTTTTTTTCTATTCTTATTTTATTTCTTTAGATATGATTTTGTGTTTTTTCTTTCTTTCTTTTCCTCTTGGAGACGATTTCGGAATAAGAAAAAGAAGAGAAAAGAAAATCTAAAAAGCACAACTTTTCTCTATTTTATTTCTTAATTTCAGATAGAGACATAGGAACAGATAATTTCTCTACGGCGATTTATAACACCTCCCCCCCTCCCCCTCTCCCCTCAAAAAAGAAGAAGAAAAAAATGAAATTATTATAATTTAAAACGCACTCCTCCTCCCCCTCTCCCCCCCCAAAAAAAAAAGAAAGAAGAAAAAATAATGAAATTATTATAATTTAAAACGCACTCTTTCTCTCCACACTCGACTGACATGACCATCATTGTATTCCCCCTCCTCCACCCCCCACCCCCATTGGACCGTAGAAATCGTGTCATTGAATTCTTGATTGGAAAATAATTGTGATTAGGCAAACCGTCTTGTTTACTATGATCCCCGTGGTTGGTAGTTCGTATTCCGAGAGCATACTTTGGTAAATTGTTTGACTGAGGAAGTAGGAAGAGGAGGAAGAGGAAGAGGAAGAGGAGGAGGAGGAAGGGGAGTAGGAAGAGGAAGAGAAAGAGGAAGAGGAAGAGGAAGGAGAGGAAGAAGAGGAAAAGGAGGAGGAGGAGGAGGAGGAGGAGGAGGAGGA
>NC_051392.1:46724708-46729708 GCF_015228065.2 Penaeus monodon
ACTTAACTACCTGTCTATATTTTCATCCACTATTTGGTATCTGCCAGAGAGAGAGAGAGACGGATGAATTTTCCTATTAGTTCATAAAACCTGTTAACAAACCAAATGACAAATAGGAACACACTTTAGAACAGTTTGGACGTATCCAAGATCTTCGATATACAATAAGAACAACTACTGTTCTTCATTTAGAGATGGCCGGAGCGTAATATTTTGACTCGGTCTGTTAATGCTTATAAAATTGATTGTTCTGTGAGTCAGCTGCAACGAGAGTGATTAGTTAAGCCGGTAAAGAGTACTTCTTGTTTTCAGTTCCTTGCCTGTCACGCTTTCATCTATTTTATTGGTCCTCGAAAAAAAAAAAAAAAAAAAGGAATTACAGACTTATACGAGTAATTAAGCTCGCCGTGTGATTATATTTCCAGATCTTTTTTTTTCATTATGTCGCCGCGTCATTATGTTTTCATTTACTCTGTCTTTGCTTCATTGTATCTTTTCGTTGTGTTCGCATTTTCTTCTGATGTGTTCTTGTCCCTTTCCATCTTACGATTTTCTTCACTCTGTTCATATTTACCGGACAATTTTCTTCCCCTCTCTCTGCCTGGTCGCTTTTCTCCTAAAATTCTCCCCCAGGCCTTTTCCCCTTCCCTGCAAGATGCTTTACGATCATACTTCCTAAATAAAACCACCGACAGTCGTAAAACAACCTGTCTTTCCCTAGCGAGGAAAATTGTTCTCCCTATAAGTCATGGCGTGGGGGAAAGTTCAACCAAGCCTAACGTATAATCTGGGGGGAAATGAAGTAAATGCGAGGTTCTTTGTCCCCATATGTTAGACTATAATACTACGTTGACTGATGCATCACGGTAGTATTTTATATCACTTGAGTAGAAATAAGGTGAATACTTACGAGGGCTGTTTCTCTTGTGTGTGTGTGTGTGTGTGTGTGTGTGTGTGTGTGTGTGTGTGTGTGTGTGTGTGTGTGTTTGTGTTTGTGTTGTGTGTTGTGTGTTTGTGTTTGTGTTTGTGTGTGTGTGTGTGTGTGTGTTTGTGTTTGTGTTTGTGTGTGTGTTTGTGCGTGTTTGTCTGAGAGTTGGCGGGTGTGTATGTGTCTGTATTAGTTTCCACCCCCCACTCAATCCGATATCCCTATCCGGCCCTGATCTCCCCTGCCAAACTACAATACCTTACAGTGACAGCGACAACATGCTAAGCCCGACCATGCGTGAACCTCAGTGACGTCACACCGGTCTCACAGTCATTCACGAAAGGAAGAGGCAGAGTCGTTAAAAATTCTTTGCTAGCCGGTGCGTGTCTTCGTCGGCTGTAGAAATTCACGCTCTTTTATCTTAAACTGTCTTCGTATTTCAATATTCGGTCATATGAACACTCAAATTCACACAAAAAGGTAAACCGCTTTCTGCCATGCTGCGATAATAGTAATGATAATTGATAAAGGACATATTATGATAATACTGACACTGTTGCCACCGGGGGGTCTCACATTATCGTGCAACGCTGCCAAGACGCCGCAGGCAGCAAATTATCATAATATCCTTAATGACCGTCGCTAGCGTGTCAAAAAGCTTACCATTGCGCGTGTATCAGACAGGCGAAAAATGTCCTCAACATTCTGATATGCGGCTTTAGTTAATTATATAATTTCTAGGTATTCGATTTTTTAACCGAATTACTCATTTAATTTCACAAATGGTGTTTACCGTCATTCATATCTACACTAATTACTTTTTGATGAAGGAAACACTGCCTACTACAAAGTCCAATGCAAATTTTCCGTATACAATTACCCTACAATCAAACCAAAATTATCATACAAAATCCTAATATGCTAAATGAGAACTTTGTATATATATATAAGCGGCGTTCACTTTACCGGAACAGAGCATAAGCGAAATGATACACGACAGATAATGAATAAATTTGTGCGGTAACTTGTACTCATTAATAACTCGTAACATGATCTCCTCAGACTGACTATTTTTCATCTAGGGTCATAAACAACAAACTCGCGCTAGCGTGAAAATAGCATGACACGTAATAACTAGTATTTTGTCGGAAGGTATGGACATAGGCCTATACCAGTGATTTTTAACCTGGTGGGCCGCTCACCAGGTATTTTCCAAATTGGACGCGAGCCCTTGGAAAAAAAAGGCAGTAATTTTTCTAATTATCTTTGTTATGCTCTTAACGAGAGCATGTTCATAACAGAAAGTTTAATCATGATGCCACTAATTCTTACTCATTAAAAAAGACTGACAAAACATATTTATGATTTTCTTTAAAATCAGGAAAGGAATTTTATTTGCAGATGCAAGGGAGGCGCGGAGGGAAAGACAAATTCGGCGAGGTAGTTAAAAGGTTAAGAATCACTAGTCTATAGTATCGTGCCGTTGTGCTATGATTTACGGGAGCGCGTGTTTCCGTAGGACTCAAGTGGCTTCCAGTATACACTACAGAGATTGTTTTTTGTTAGGGACATATATCATTTGGTATTTCTCAGCCTTCTCCTTTATTATTTTTTTTTTCTTTTATTGTTTTGCCGTCTGTTTGTTCGCCTCTCTCTCTTTCTCTCTCTCGCTCTCTTTCGCTCTCTCTCTCTCTCTGTTGCTCTCTCTTTCTCTCGCTCTCTCTTTCGCTCTATCTCTTTCTCTCGCTTTCTCTCTCTCTCTCGCTTTCTCTCTCTCTCTCTCTCTCTCTCTCTCCTTTGCCTCATATTCTTTTTTTCCGATTTAGCAATTTGTGACAGGTTCAACCGCCCTTTAACTACACTTATCCAATTACCTCTGCAGCGATTTTGAAGGTCCCGTTATCCAAGTATGTAGGCCGGATTTCCTTTTCATTCGGTGCTGCAACATTTATGTTTTTTTTGACAACCCCTTTTTTCTCCTTTGCTTTGTGTGTGTGAATATATATATATATATATATATATATATATATATATATATATATATATATATTGTGTGTGTGTGTGTGTGTGTGTGTGTGTGTGTGTGTGTGTGTGTGTGTGTGTGTGTTGTGTGTGTGTGTGTGTGTGTGTGTGTGTGTGTGTGTGTGTGTGTGTGTGTGTGTGTGTGTTTGTGTGTGTGTGTGTGTTTGTTTATGTGATTGTGTGTGTGTGTGTATGTGTGTTTTTGTGTGTGCATGTGATAAATATATATATATATATATATATATATATATATATATATATATATATATATATATATCCGACTATATATCTATCTATATATATATAGACATATATATATATATATATATATATTATATATATATATATGTGTGTGATATATATGTATATATATATATATATATATGTGTGTGTGTGTGTGTGTGTGTGTGTGTGTGTGTGTGTGTGTGTGTGTGTGTGTGTGTGAGTGTGTGTGTGTGTGTGTGTGTGTGTGTGTGTTTGTGTGTGTGTTTATGTGTGTGTATGTGTGTGTATGTGTGTGTATGGGTGTGTGTGTGTGTGTGTGTGTGTGTGTGTGTGTGTGTGTGTGTGTGTGTGTGTGTTTGTTTCTTTGTCTGGCTGTGGGTGGGTGTGAATGTATGTCTGTATGCGTGTGCGTATGTGCATGCATGTCCGCATGTAACTATGTATATGTATTTGTATCTGTATCTGCGTCTGCATATATGCACACATATTGACATATAGATAAATAGAACTAGATATTTATCTATATAGTTAAGTTATGTGTTCACACATATCTATACATTTTTATCTGCCTACCAACCCATCTTTAAAGTGTCCATCAGTATATGATATACAGAGATTTACATGTTGGTAGAAGCATCGACTGTGGATATAATGAAAAAAGACGTGGTCCAGGCGCCACCAGACCGTGCATTCAACCGTTGTTCTATGAGTGATTACAGAGTCAAAATCGCCTTGCTGTAGTAATCTCACGGTGACTTGAGCCTACGGGTTGGCCTAAATAACTTAATCGGCGACAGCTGTTCGTTGACGGATCTGCTGTCCGGTTGAATGCGATGCGTGACTGACACTCGGCGCCGACCCTGCGCATCACAGATTATGAAGCTTCGAAAACAGGGTATATGATTCGTTTAGCCTCGGCTTGTGTTTCGTTCAGTGGGTTCAGTTGTCGTTATCGTGGCGTTTTTCTTATATGCTTTTACATCGATTTTAGAAAAGTATGAATACGCCTAAACTTATTTGCCTCAAGCAAACATTCACTCTCCCCAGAGGCAACGCACATCAAAGGAAGATTTTCAAAATTATTGGTGGCGATAAGTGGCGTTGATGCTAAATAATCATGAAGGTTACAATCCTCCAAACTCCAACTCCACCTCATCCTCTTTTGGCCCCTCTCCCCCCACTCCCTCATCACCCCCCCACCCCCCATCACTTATCTCTCCCTCCAATCCAACCACGCTTTCTACCTCAATCCCAGTGTTGAAGGATTGCAAATACACCGTGAGATATCTTCGCGGTTGGTTGCACAGTCTGATAGACTAATACCTGTGTATCAGATGTAACATAGGAGGTAGAACTATGAAAAGTTTAGCACGATTAGCATCAGACAATATCACTTAAAACAGGACACAATACAAAGAACAAGTTAGTGTTTTTGAACATTTCTTGCAACTCGCTGTTTAAATGGTTTCAATGAGTGCACTTGATATGATCTTGCACTTCACATTTATCATCACAAAGTCAGGGGAAATTTATTTACAAAACTAGACATTTAGGAATGTGTCCCAATTATTAACGAGTTTATACTCCTAAGCATTGAGTCACCTATGCAGACCAGCAAAATAATAATAATAATAACAATAATAATAATAATTAGATAAAATAATTAAAGATAATAAAAATAAACGATCGACAAACGATAATAGCGAAGAAACCTCTCTTTTCCTTCTATTTTTCCTCATTTTCCCCCTTTTTCTAAGAGTGCACAGATCATCCCCATCTTGTACGCTATACACCTGAGCCTTTTGGGCGAGCGAGCTCCCCATGC
>NC_051392.1:46754708-46757208 GCF_015228065.2 Penaeus monodon
TAGATGCGCATATATGTGGGTGCGTATACAAATATGTATGCACATATGATGTGTGCATATGCCTATATATGTGTATGCATGTACATACGCATAAATGAAATCATGAAATATAAAATATAATCACATATATGCACTTAAGATACTCAAGCCCATGCTCATGGGTTTATACCCTGGTGTAATGAGCAGGCTGTGCAGGGCTGCTCTAAGTCCATACTAGACAGGGCCAACCCCGCTGGAGGGGCATCCCAGCTAAAATACTGCCCCCCCCCCACCAAGATACACCTAAACCAGTAGGTGGTGGTAACTGTCTACCTCTCAATCAAAACCCATAACTACACAAACAGAGCAACGGCGAACGGAGCCCATTGTTACGGCAGCAATCAGAGGGTGCTAAAAATCCCCGGTTAAAAACAGGCCACCCCACGGTGATGAACGTTTGCACATATAAGGACAATGACAACTGAATCCGTCTTACTAACGTTACATGAGGAACTCTCTTTCCTTAAATGGAATGTTGTAGGACTCTGTGTAGTTAGAAGACTAGGCGAAGAACAGAAGATGATGGACACGGACTCTATTGGATAGGTAAACCCCAGGGTAGCAAGCAGGAAGTAGGGGTAAGTTTCTTAGTTCACAAACGTTTGGAAAAGAATATCGTAAAATTCTGTAGTATAAGCGAAAGATCGGCTTCAATAACTATAAAACTAAACAACAGGTACAACTTAAAGATTGTTCAAGTCTATGCTCTAACCTGCAGCCAAAGTGATGAAAAAGTAGGGGAGCTTCTATGATGTCCATTTAGCCAGCGAGAGAGTAAAACCCATTTCACAATAATTATGGGAGATTTTTGCCAAAATAGGTAAAAAGACAGGAGAAACCGTAGTGGGGAATCAAGGAAAAGACACTAGGAATGAGAGGGGACAAATGCTAGTTGATTTTGCGCAGGCTCGGTCACTTAATATCATGAACGCTTTCTTCGAAAAAAGACTAGAGCGAAAGTGGACATGGAAGTCTGACATCAAAAACGAAATTGACTTTATAATTTCAAGTAAGCCCAATATAGTAAAAAATGTGGAAGTTATTAACAAAATTAATGTTGGCATCGAAGACATAATGGTCAGAGGCCAAATTAAATTACACCTCAGAAGGGAAAGGAACCAACTCAAACGAAAACCATAGCCAAATTTAGCTAACTTGAAGACCAGAGCGACAGAATATAACCTTATCATCCAAAACAGATATTCACTTCTCAGCGACGAAGATCTTAACTTTGACCAAACCAACAAATAGTTCAGTGACATGATAAAGAAAGCTGCACTTGAAGTAGGTGGTAAGAACGTCAAGCAAAGCTCAGCAAGCTCTCGGTAGAAACTTCACAGCATATGCAAAAACGTAGGGTCATGGAAGCATCCTTAAACAGGGACAAGATAGACTTAGCTAAACTAACAAAGACTATGAATAAAAAGAAGAGAGAAGATGTATGGAAATTTAATACTCAAATAATAAATGAAACAGTGATCTCAGGTACCAGCATAAAAACAGCTGAAAGACTCGGAATAGGGAGAAATCAAGTGTATACAGTAAAGAAACCAGACGGAGAAGTGACATATAATACGAATGAAATCATAAGAGTAGTGGAAAACTTTTACAGGGATCTATACAACTCAAATAAACAGCCACGGATAGAAGCGAACACAGTAACTAGAGAAGTACCTAACATCACAATGGAAGAAATAAAAAGAGCACTTAAAGGCATGAAGAGGGGGAAAATACGAGTTGAAGATGGAATTACTATAGAACTTATAATAGATGCAGGAGAAATTGCAAGAGTGAAACTAGCCAATTTTTAAAACAAATGCTTTCTCAGTGGAAAAACTCCGAAAGCCTGGAAAAAGGCAACAATTATTTTGATACATAAAAAAGGGGAAAGAAAGGATCTAAAAAACTACCGACCCATAAGCTTCTTTTCAGTTGCTTACAAACTCAAAAGTCATCACAACTCGTATCTCTGACAGTCTGCATTCTAACCTGCCTGGAGAAGAGGCAGGCTTCCGCAGTGGATTCTCAACAACAGACCACATCCACACGCTCACTAAATAAGGGAAAAAATAAAATATAGGAAACCCCTGTGTATGGTATTCATCGATTATGAAAAGGCATTTGACTCTGTACAAATACCAGCATTACTAGAAACTATTTAAAAACAGGGAGTAGAGGAGGTATATTGGAAAATACTGGAAGATATATACAAATATGGAACAGCAACCATCAAGCTTCACATGGAAACCGATAAAATACCAATTAAAAAAGGTGTTAGACAGTGCGATACCATCTCACTAAAACTGTTTACAGCTTGCCTTGAGGAAATATTCAAGAAGCTAGAATGGAACGGAGAGGGTATCAAAATAAGAGACAAATACCTAAAGGTGTAAGATGTGCAGATGATATTGTTCTCTTTGGTGAATCTGCAAATGAAATGCAGCAACTAATAAACGATCTG
>NC_051392.1:46772208-46774708 GCF_015228065.2 Penaeus monodon
CATACATACATACATACATACATACATACACACACACACACACACACAGACACACACACACACACACACACACACATCCTCCCCCCCACACACATACCCCCCCCACCACACACACACACACACACACACACACACATCCTCCCCCCCACACACATACCCCCCCCCCCACCACACACACGCACACAGACAAACGTGCACACATATTACACACGCGCACGCAAGCAAAACCACGCAACACGCATATACCCACGCATCTATCTATATATACACCGACACATTCTTTCAAATCCATTTTTTTTTCTTTTTTTTTTTTTTTAGGAGGGAGCGTACTATCATTAATAGACAAATGCCTCTACTTAAACTTCAGTCACCGATGGCACGTACTTATTACTTATATCAGCAGTCTCATAAAGCACTCCTGCGAACCGCGAAAGACGGAGAAGTAGGAAGAGGAGGAGAAGGAGAAGACGAAGACGAAGAAGGTGAATAATAATGATGGAGAAAGAGAAAGCGACGACGACAGCGAAGAAGGAGAGGAAGAAGAAGAAGAAGACGAAGAAGATGAACACGGAGTAGAAGAAGAAGAAGACGAAGAAGACGAAAAAGAAGAAGAGAAATAAGAATAGTTTGTCAAACATATGTGAATTATGTTCAGTGCAATTGTGGTTGCAAGTACGTTGTAACATACTTTGTCTAACAAAATTCCCGTTATACTTTTCACCACTTTCATTGCAATTTTGGAATATCTGCAAGGTTATGCTGACAGATTTCATGAGTGGCTTCCAACGTTTCGTTTTATTTTGCTAGAGTTATGATATTTGACGCTTAAAGCGAGAAATTTATGCCTCTCCCTGTCGAAACTGCAACAGTGGCAACTCACATGTACCAAAGCCACGCCCCCTTTCGCCACAATTTGAAACTGGTCCCATACGTACAGTCGGTCTTTCACCTCGAGAACAAAATGGCTGCTGCAGTTTTGGACACGGGGAGGTCGCAGTGTGCTGGTGAGATTTCATGGATAATCTAAGAAGTATCAAGATCAAAATCATGTAATTAAACACATTTGTTTATATATGTTTATTTATCTCTTGTCGAATGGAGTCCCTCTGATTTGGATTGGCTTGCCATTAGTCGTACATTTTAAGGTAAAGGTTGAAATAAAAACCAGGTGCACCTATTGATAGCCAAATGTGTCTCGACAGAGAAAGAAGTGAATAAAACCGGAGAAAATTACGAAGAAAAACAAGGAGAAAATATGATGGTGATAAGCCTGCATTTTGAGGTCACTGAGAACCCTAGACAAAATCCAGGGTTTCTTTTTTTTTCTTTCTTTTTTGGTGAGTTCGACTAAAAACTTCCCGTGATGATCTGTCTCACCACAATATTTAATTACTGTAATTGAGGACCTAGACTTTAAGTATGTGTAGTTGCATTTGTCAAAGAACATGGTCTACGGAGCAGCTGACCTGAGCGCCATGAGACACAGAGAGAACGAAAGAAACAAGATCAGAAAGTAATCTTCCTCTACATTCTGAAATCATCCAAGAGTAACCGAAATATAAACCTATATTCGTCTCCTTTTAACAACCTTGTCTCTTTGCCTCGGACCTCCCCACCGCCAGCACTCGGCCCTATAAACCAACAGGAGAACCGATCGGCCGCTCGTACCATTATGGCAAACACTGTTACCGACCCTCGCAACTCACTACAGCTCGGTGAGGAAGCCAATCTCGATTCCATTGCCTTAGCTTGAATGACAGGTTGCGTGGTCACGAGGCATGACACGAAACTCGTATTTTACCGACGCAGAGTATTTTTGGTTTTGTGATGTTCCCGCTTGGTGTAAAATGGCATTGGAGTTTGTTTTTATTATACTATTATTACTATATGAAAAAGGAAATAGGGGGTATATATATTACTTGGTATATCACAATAAGTTTTTATTATATTATTATTACTATATCAAAGGGAAATAGGAAGTTGAGGAAGGAAGATTTGAAGAAAAAGGGGAGGAGGAGGAGGAGAAGGAGGAGGAGGAGTAAGCGAATATTGAATAGAAGAAAGGTGAGGAAGAAGAAAAAGAAAAAAAGGAGGAGGAGGAGGAGGGAGAGAAAAAGAAAGAATGATGTGGAAGAGAAAAAAAGAAAAAAGAGGAAGATAGGGGAGAAGAAGAGGAAGAAAAAAAGAAGAAGCTAAAGAAGAAAAAGGAAGAAGAGGAGGAGGAGAAGAAGAAAATCGAAGAAGAAGAGGAGTAGAAGTTAACCAGACGAGCCAGTGATTATCCGTGCTTTGGGATTCCCACCGTCGATAAGTACGTTTGTTGTAACATTATAGGTGCTCGCAGTACCGGAATAACACCCCACCGGAGTAGAGGTGAGAACTGCCACTTCGCGTTCAGGGTGACCTTGCACTTCTTGTGGTACTGTGGGTGTTCTGTTACGGACACGGTTCTCAGCAGATGTGTACGAGCTCAGAAGGAATTGTATTTTATTGATTGTTT
>NC_051392.1:46789708-46814708 GCF_015228065.2 Penaeus monodon
CCTCTAGATGCTATACTAAAATAGCTTTATTGAGATGTGATCAGACTCTATAAAATAAGCAAAGTAAGGGCCCTGAGTATTTTCTCTGCTCGCAGTTACTTCTAACTAGAAAGCTGTCTCAGGTGTCCTCAATAGATAACCAGCTTTTAGGTCTTTTGCGCTGTGACGTTACTGGCAGTAGCTGGATTTGTCCGAAAAAAACAGCTGTTCTGCGTAAACAGACGACACGCCCACCTAATCACGTGACCATACGAGAGAAATTTCGTAAAGCTTATTTTGAGTACTTTTATGCATTTATTTCTAATGATATCTTTTTTTTTTCTTTCTTTGTAAACGATTTCAATGTGTATCAACAATTTTGCATTTGGAGTGTCATTTTCACGCGGATATCCGAAAGGCGGGACACTTCAGTTGTTCGCCAGCCGACGGGTTGCTAACACCTGAGTTCTGGCTGCAGTCATTGGCCAAGGCGTTGCACGGTTATCCTCGTCAGCCTATAACATTCGATTGAATGAATGTTCTCTTTCATCGAGTTATTTAGCATTTCTTTTAAAATTGTGTTTGATTATCCTTTAAAAAATACGTTTTCCTATATGACGTTCTCTTTGTTTTCCTGTTTTAAGGTAAACTAAAATTTATATACTCATCGACGGGACTTTAAAGAAAACTTATTTCTTGACAATAATTGTATTATAGTATTAACTGATAATATTAACTGAATATAGAAAACATTACAAAGAACATAACTTATAACAAGACCAGTAATTTTTCTATACTTAAAATATTGATAGTGCAGGCTTAAATTATTAATAAGAAAAATAATTCAGATACATGTTGCTATAGAGATCGTTTTATGCTTATTTTGTTGACATTTTCAGATCATGTCCCAGCACCGTTTCCAGGAGAGCTGGCATTCCAATGAACTCTTTAAGTCATGGCTGGCAAGAGTGCCACATGACACCACTAGGGCACACTAGCAGGTGAAGAAAGCTATTTTATATTTGAACTTACACATCATACAGATTTTTCACAAATACACACACACAAGCACGCACACACACATACACGCACACGCAGGCACGCACACACACACACACACACACACACACACACACACACACACACACACACACACACACACACACACACACACACACACACACACACACACACACTGACACACCACTACACACAAAATACAAATGCATTTGCGCAAGTCCACGCCCACACACGTATTATTTCTTCATTTCAGTTTCAATCTTTATTTTCTCTTTCCTTGGGTATGTCATAAGCACCTGATGGCCGATATCTCTAGCCTCAAACACCACCGAACATCGAGGCAGCGTATGTCCCTGGAGGAGAGACAGCGGGCAGCCAGTCGAAGGCTAGAGAGTGCCATCCCTGCAGAGCACGATGGCACAGTTAAACAGCAAAGGAATTTACCGAATGCTGTATAGTATGCAGCCTTTCTTTTCATCCATTTTTTGCGGAACACAACTTGTTATATTATTCCACGGTGACGGAGTAAAATAGTCTGTAATGGAGAAATTTAATAATTCAAAAGCAAGTTTACCACAACATAGCTTTCACTTTTCCAGTCTCTATGGTGACCTGGAGCTGAACAGGAAAATGTTTCCTGACTCCGCCATCGCAACCCAGACGGCCATCTAAAAAAAAAAAAAAAAGAAAGAAAAAAAAACATATAATTATATATATATATATATATATATATATATATATATATATATATATATATATATATATATATATATAGATTTTTTTCCCCTCCTCCTTTTCCGTTTCTGTCCCTTCCCCAACCCCTTTTAATATCCACTTCCTAAGGTTTGAGAGCCGTGCTGAAAGGATGAAAGGCTGACTGTGTGCCAGTCCTGAACGGCCTGAGGGAGCCCATGGCTACATCAGGCCGTTAGATGTTATACCCTAATTAAGGGCAATGAAGCTTGCCCCTACATCGAATAGCCCCACCAATCCAATCCCGATTTCCCGACCCCAGGCTCTCCTTTGACCACGGCTCCAAACGCTGCAACTACTACCCCCTCCTCAATGCCTACTAGTACGTTATCAACCCAAGTTAACACTCAACCTCCAGGAAACATTCCTACTCTCCTAACATGCTCAGCAATATATCTTCTACCTTCAGAACCTTCTTCATCAACTGCTCCATCCTCCCTTATTACTTTACGGCCTTATTGTCCACCTCTCGATAATACTCCCTCCCTTAATACTATTCCCTCTTCCACACGCCCCCGTCCTTCGACTACCCCCATCTCTACAAATATCTTAAATACTATACTTAAACCGGACCGATTTTTCGTGATCCCTCGTACAGGTCCCTACTCTGACAACACTCTTCTCTTCCAGCAATGTCTCCAAAAACAAGTAGGCAAAGTCTCTTTCCGTAGCCGACCCGATCGCTCTCGTCTCGTCACAGTAGCATTTGAAAACCAAGCTATAGCATTATCAACTCTAGCTGATCTCTCTGGTAACCCATCCCTGCAGAACCTCATCCAACCCTCAATACTTGCACCGGAACTGTCTCTATTTCCCCAGCAAATTGTCATCTCTATAACAAAAATTGGTCAGATTGTGGAGAAGACTTATTCGCCTGCCACACGGACTATGATGCGGTATCAATACAGTGCTACTCCATTCCTCCCAGGGAATCCCTTCCTGTCCGGCCATATCAACCTCCTCCCCGTCAGTGCCAAAACTCTTGGCAATTAGGACATCCTACCAAACATTGCTGTTCCACAGCCAGATGCCCTTTATGTGCCCAACCTAGTCATACTCGATCAAACTGCTCTGCACAGTCACACATGTGCCAACCGTGGTGGTCCCCATAATGTATTTTATAGAGGCTGTCCCACTTACAAATTTGAGTCTTAGGTGGCAACTCTCAGATTCAGACTTGGACTCACTCTACATGAAGCCAGGCAGGAAGCACGTCGACGAGATTTTTCTCTTACTCCCTACTCCAGTAATGTCGCTTGCTCTACTCCTCCCCCTCCTTCCCAGGACGTTCCTACACCTTCCCCTATACATATCCCTCCTGCATCTTACTTCCCCACTTCTACCTTCTAGCTTCCCCAGTCAATTTTTTTGCCATTCTATATCCAGACACTCCAATCTCTACTGCAGCCCCAACACCTTCCCCTCTCCCTACCAGCAGCAGACAGCTAAACGTTCCACCTCTTCTACCACACACTAACCTCCACCTACCTTTGCTTTTACTCCTCAGACACCAGTCTCCTCTCCCCTCCCCTACCCTCATAAGAAATCCTTTGTCTCACAAAACTCCCCAACTAACTCCTTTAATCTTGAAGATACTCAAAATTATCTACTCGTGTCCCAAACACCCTCAAATTTCACAACTAACGCTCCCTCCACACTTAGTGACTGCCGATATCCATCCTCCTCCTACTCATATTCCCTCTACACCCCTTCCTCCTACTCATTCTCAACACGACCAGCTCCACCTACATTAACACTCCCTCCATCCCCTCTATCTCTTCCACTCCCTCCTGGATACACATGTGAATCCCTTATGTCACAACTATGCCCTTCCCCAGAACCTCCACCTCCTGCTACCCCCTCCCGATATAACACCTTCCCCCTTTCATTCCTTATCTCACTCCATAGCTCCTTCCCCTTCAAATTCTCCAGCACACACTGTAACCGTTGTCACTCGTAGATCAACTAAAGTATAGCTCTCCTACACTGGAATATTCGCATTCATATTCTTCACTTGATCTAATCCCGTTACCTAACCCTGCCTTAACTCATTCACTCATCAACTCCTTTAGCCTTTTCAATATTAATCTAGATAGCTGACATATAGCAACTAACTACTAACTCAACCACCTTTCACTACCCTTCACTGTATTATTGCTATGTGATCCTAGATGTCTAGCACATTCATTTTGCTTTTAACCATTAACCATTGCATGGGAAGTATTTTCAGAGCAATAAAAAATTCCAGAGTGTGAAATTTAAAAAAATTATGACTATATTCTAACAATTAAGGATTCCTTGGGCAATTCAAAATACGAATGCCTCTCGCATTTTGCCCTTGTAGTTCTGACACTCCCTACTGCAAATACCGATGTGGAAAGGTTGTTTTCAGAATTTAATTTGAGAAAAAAAATCAAATCTGAAATTAGAAAACATGAGATCACTTCTTCATTTCAGGGGATATGCAAAACTTAAAGAAATGAAACCATACTAAGATATGATTTCCTTTATTTGATATATTTTTTTCTGAAATGTATATAGATATATATGTGTATGTATATATTAGTTTATTGTAGTATAAATGTTGTTTCAATATTTATTTTGTTGTTGTTTTCTAATAATAAATCGATATATTCATATTTGTTTCTACTATACTAGTTCCCCAGAAATACAATCCATTTTCTTTTTTTTCCAATCCAAATCATGAAAAAGGCGAAAAAACCACCCCCTGGGGGCCGGGGCCTCGTTGTAATTTACCCCTCAGTCCCGTCCTGTCTGGCTTCATGTACGTTTTTCTGTTTTCTATAGTTACAGTTGTAATTCAAAAAAAATATGCCTTCACATTGCGCGGTGCCCGGGAACAGAAAAACGCAACTGAAAGGGTATAATGGTTAACCAGTTTTCCCAAAAGAAAACATTAGGAATAGTGGTTAAAATTTTTGCAACAAAAGCAGTTTAAACCCAAACCAATCTTATAATGATCGGCTTTTAAACAAATGCCTTCCAAAAAAATTTGAAGTAGAGTTACTTAACCCAATCGCCCTTTGGAAAGAAACATGCCATGCCCACTGTAACACAATTTATTTATTGTTTCACACTAGATGGCTCTACAAGTGCTTAGTCTAAAGGGGTCACTTATTATCCAAACCTTTCTCACCTGTTTATTTTTTTCCCTTGACTTTTGGAAAGGTTCTTTTGCATTATTGCATTGTTTTAAAATGTTAAAAAGATTTTATAATACTTTAAAAATCAAACTCATAACAAAAATAACAGTATTGATTCAATTGTTTTAAAAGGGAAAAACGCTTTTCCCGCCAATTAAAGGAAGGGGGAAATAAAGATCGGTCAGTGGGCCTACTGATAGACTCTTGGGGGCGAGCACTGTGGACCATCTGTATGTAAAAAAAACCTACGGGACAGAACAAAAACCCGGGGGGTGATTGGGTTAACATCCCTGTGCTTGCATCCCAATAGAAATTTAAACTAGAAGCAGTGCCGCACTCTACTCTCCGGCCTCAGTGTAATGAGCAAAAGCCCAAAGAAAGAATGCCCAAAAAATTCTCCGGACCCCCCTTTGTATCCCTCACTTACTTGGTCTTTACACATACTTCTTATGATCCCTCATTTAATTAGTCTTTGCTGTGTAAGATGATTATATTTAAAATATTTTTTAGAAAGATTTTTTATTTTTTTAGTAAGATGATACTTTTTTTTTACTTTTTTTTGTATCGGTACTATTATGTTTATATTGTTACCCCGGCTCCCTCGTCCTCTGCCCCAAACAAGGCGGCTAGGCAGACGGCGTGCTATTCACGGGTCGTGAACACTGAATAGCTCCAAGGGGCCCCGAACACCACAGCGCCCCCAAAACCCCCGGGGGGAACCCCCCAAGTGGCGAGGCAGGGCACGAATAAACAAAAAATGACAGTCTTTCCCTTTATTTACCAATTATTTACCCTCACTTTTTCTATGGGCACAATACGGGGGGAAACCACATGCCCACACTGCACGATACAGCTTAAAACGGGCAACACAAATTTTATATCAGGTCCCAGGGCACCACAGGTCTTCCCCGGGAGCAGCCCCAAACTCCGTCTCCCTCTTGGCTTTTTTCCCCGTTTCCTCCGCTCACAGCCAGTTTGTGTCTGTTTTCCCCGTCCCTTCATGTTAACCATCCCCGGGTCCCTTTTTTCATGTTAACATGGTTTTCGCACGAGACAAAGACCCCGGGCGTAAAATATTTTAACTAAAAAAGGAAACTGTAAAATGCGATTTTTACCCTACAAAGTTCAGTTTTCTTTTTTCCCCCTAATGCTTCTCTTAATTAGAGGGTAGCGTTATATTTCCGTTGCTTGTTATATTAGGTTTCTATATGGTATTTTAATAAAGAACCAATATTTTTATTTTGTTACGGGAGAGATTCATTAATTTCCCGGTATTATGCATATTAATGTTACGCTGCCCGCCTCGTCTCTCTGCCCCAAACACAAGGCAGGCTAGCAGACGGCGTGCTATCCACAGGGTCGTGAACACTGAACCCCCCCAAAGGCACCGAGCACCACAGCGCCCAGAACCCACAGGGAAAACGCCACTCGGCGGGCGGGGCCAAAAAACAAAATGACTGCTCTGACTACCTAACCTGAAAAAAACTACAGAAATTTAAAAAAAATTTCCTCGGGAAACAAAAATTTTTTTAAAACACAAGTAACCGAAATTGTAAATCAGTTTCAGAAACAAAAAATTTTTTCATCCGCGGGGTTTTCTTCACTCTCGCTGGGGTCGCTCTGGGGAGGTGTGGGCGGCGTAGTTTTGGCAGTGGCACCTAGAGGGGTATCTCCCCCCCAAACCCGGGCTCATGGTCCCATTACGTCTGTTGCTCCCCCTCACCTCCAAATTTCCGTCCTCATTTCGGTCGCGTCTGCCACGCCCTCTCGCCGCTCTGGGGCTAACGTATCTTTTTTTTTCACCATGGCCCCGGGGTACTTCCTGGCCCATGGTAACGCCACAGACGGTGCGCCAAGATCTCGGGAAATCGGCAACGGGCCCACACCAACCAACTCCTTTTCTCCCCGACGACTCTTCTGGATGCCCACTTCCTCACAAGTGCCCAGCTTTTCACCAGCTGGCACCTTCTGGGGCCCTTTTCGGGAAATTAGCTACCAACCTGTAACTAACCCCCCCCCTGTCCCCCAAGGGTCCGCCCCAAACCCCTCCCATCAGCCCCCTGCAGGTTTGAAAGGGCTCCACAGGCCCTCTCTCCACCATCACTCTTGATAGTCGCAAAACCGGGTTTTAGCTCTGTCGTGGGGCAAGGTGCATCGCTCAGGGTGTAAATACCTCTGCACAGCCAAACCCTGGAAGCAAGGGGCCCTCTTCACCGTGCACCCTCACCACTCCGTCCAAGGTCGCACCGCCTTAGTCTGCTCAGGTAATCAAGGCCCAGCAACCCGTGCTCGTCCAGATCGCCACTCCCCGGCCCGCTACACTGTGCTGCCCACGCCAATTGAGCCTCCACTGGCCCCTTGAGCTGCACAAATGCCCCTATACCACACAGTCTCTTGGTGCGCTAGAAGTCGCATGTGGCCAACATTCAGGCCCCCACTAGGGACTTCTCACCCCCGTGTCCCCAGGCTTTTCCCTCTTACCCTCCCCCCTCACTGCTGTTCCGGGCAGCTTACCCCAATCGGGCCCCGGGAACCGAGGACGGCTGGTTTCGGCCCCCCTTCTCCACCCGTCCGAGTTTTGCCTGTACCACTTTCCTTTCCTTGGGCATCATCAATGGTACCGTACCTCCCCAGTCCCTTTCACACTGCTGGGAAAGGGATCAGAAACCGCCGGTTGAGAGGCGTTTCTCTGCTCCCTCCGACACCGACTACGTCTGTGCCCTTTCCCCACCGCAGCCCCAAACAAGCCTTGAAAGTGCTCGGGGTCCCTTCCCAGTGTATCTTCTCCACTTTAGCCTTCCGGCCCCGGAGGTCTGGCGGGGGTGAGCAGCTGGGCCCAGGCACTGGGTTGCCTTTAGGAAGGCCTCGAAATCCAAGCCCTCGCCAGCGCCCCTGCAGGTCCCCAGGGTGGCCTGCTTTTAGTAATTTGCAGCTGCTGGTCCTCAAGCGTCAAAAAAGAAAACGCGGGCCAGGGCCACAAACTCTTTCGTACCGCAGGGTACGACCTCCTTTCCAGCGCCCCCACATCCTGGGGCCAGCTGGGGACAGTGTCTCCACGCTCACGATCCGCTTTTTTCAAACGCCCCGATATACCCCGGCCTGGTGGGGTACCCGAACGGCTTTTCAAAAACCTCTGCCACGCTGGTGAAGAGGCTGTTGGGGTGCCGGCAGATGCCCCCCAAAACTTCCACCGCGGGCCCCCTTTCACTGTTACCAGCTGCAGGGGCCATTTTAAAATTGGGCGACATTACCTCCCCGGCCCCCTTTCCCCTCTACTCACTGGCTTACGCTTCAAGAAAGTCGGGGGCCCAGGGGGCAGGTGGGAACGCGTGCCGTGAAAATAACCCCCGGGGGGAGGAAGGGGGGGGGGGAGGCAACCAGGCGGGGTTTACCGGGGCCGAGTTTGCCGCCACCTATACCTAAGGGGGCGGGTTTCCCATGGGTCCCCAGCCTTCTGCAGCGACCATGCTCCGAACACGCTGGGGGCCCGGGGGTTTCCTGCCAAGGACCCCAGGCAGACCCCAGTAAATTGACACTTTGGCTCTTTGCCAAACCCCCGTCTGCCTTCTCTGCTTGCAACGTTTTCTACCTCGTGCGGGCCCCCTTTTCCCCCTTCACTTCCTCCCTCAGCCCTGAAACCCCGCCCTTTAATCTGACCTCCTCCATCATTCACCTTCAGCTGTTGCAGGCCTTTTCGGGGTACTGCTGAGTTTTTCCATCTCCAATCAAGATTCTCTGTAGCACCTCAACAAGTCGGGAGAAATGTTTCCCCTGCCCTCCTTCCTGCATCTCGACGAGTGGGCGCCTGCTCGCGTCCCTCTGTGCCTGCTCTTTTACCCTTTGTGCCATTTCCTCCCTCATACCGGCCGCTGGCAGTGATCAGGGCCATCTGGGGTCGGCTTACCTCCTCGACCTGCCTCAGTCAAGCCTCCCCTCCCCCATGGCTGCCGCCATCTTTGGACGATATGATAACGGCCTCTCCTATCAAAAATTTACAAATCCCACTCCTACACCATTTGTTACGCACCGCCTAGTCCTCGGCCACCAACAAAACAGGCTAGGCGACGCGTGCTATCCACAGGGTCGTGAACACTGAACAGCTCCCAAAAGGCCCCCACACCCAGCGTCCCAGAACACCACGAGGGGAAACGCCAATGCGGGCAGGGGCCCAATAAACACACCTGACAGTCTTTTTTTTTATTTCCACAAGTTATTTACCCTAACTTTTTATAGGGACAATAAGGGGGGAAACCCGAAATCAACTGCACGATACGCTTATAACAGGGCAACACAAAATTTTTCAGGGCACCAGGGGACACACGGGTCTTCACAGGACACACCCAAACCCCTCTCCCCCTTGGCTTTTTTCCTCGCCCTCTGTCCAGCCACGCGTCATGTTTTCCCAGGTTCCTGTTAAAACATGCCAGGTCCCTTTTCATGTTAAAACATGTTTCGCACAGAAACAAAGACCCACTGGCGTAGCAATAATTTAAGAAAACCATAGCTTGTAATATATGTGATCTGAGAGATTTTAAAAATGATAAAATATACAGTTTTAAAAACCCTGATATTATAACCATAACCAAAGAGAGAGAAACCAAAAACAAGTTTTGGTAAATGCCCGAAAGAGGATAGAAAAATTCTTTAAATACCAGGAAAGAAGAACATTCAACTGTACTAATATCAATAAAAAAATTATAAATACCTTAGTCTTTTACAGAACAATAACAAATAATCATTTGAGAACAAATTGGAAAACCAGGGTAAATTGATATCTTAAAGCTGTGGCTGACACGGGGCATTTGGGAACCATTCAAATTTTTCTCTTTTGTTATTGGGTTTTAAAAACCCATTCAAGGAGTAATGTTGTTGGGTTTTAATGAAAATCTATATATGCTAAAAGGAGGGTTTCATAAAAAAAATAATGTAAAATATAAAATTCTCAGATCGAAAATAATGGCATGAATATACCCATTTGTTTTTTTTTTTTTTGTAAAAAAGTAGTTTTTTTTCCCCACGAAATCAGTTATTTAAATTTTTTTATTGTTCTATCATTCCAAAAATAAAAAATTGTTTTTTTTTTTTTGGGAAATTTTTTTTTTTTGGGGGGGTTTTCCGTTTTGTTTGCCTCGAGATGTCCTTGGTGAGATGGACCAATGTAAACAATACCTCCCTTGGAATCTTTTGAAATGTACAGTGAAGAAAAAAAGGAAATTTTAGGAAAGTCTGTAAGACAAAGGATTCAAAAAGGAAGACATAAGAGAAGGGGCAGTTAAACTACACACATTGTGGGGAAATGAACACTGTGTCATTAAGGTTTTTATTGTACAAATTTAATGATTTATAATTCAATAATCAAGAAGTGTAAGTTTTCAGTTGTTTGATATTACCCCTTTTCTCAGTTACCTCTAAACTGAAAATTAATCACAGAAACCCCCTTATATTAAAGTATTTTATAGTGTGGGTTCATAAAAGTATGACTTGGGGAATGTACAGGGGAGCAGCTCACACTTTACGTTTTAAATTAATAGTGCCCCCTCTTGATAAAACCAAAATGGATTTCCAGAGAAGGGAAAAAGTGGCTTTGACCGGGAGACAGGAGGAGTGGGGGCGATAAACAGGTGGTGACATGCCTTTACCAAGTAATAAAATTTTTAGTTAGGGGTGACTATTTATCAAAATATATGTTATATAATTATGCATACCTTTCGTTTTTTTTTCGGGAGGCTCATGTTTTAGCGGCCCTGGGCACGCATGATATTAATTGTAGTTTTCATTTGTGATGTCTTTGGGGTGAGTACGTGGTGGGTCCCCAGTTCCTTTCCACGGGGAGTGCCGGTGTTACCTTTTATCCGATCTCTAACCACTCGGCCCCACGGCTTGTTACTTTTCGTAATCATAATTATTTTAGGTAATCATTACATACATTATTTAATAAGGTAAACTGCAATTCGGTATTGTAATTAATTTTAAAATTTGGCACCCCCTATATCCCAATTGAAAAAGGGGGAGCGAATGTACCCCTGATGCATGTGCCAAACACATACCGGCTTCTAATGCAAATTTTGTGCGCAGGATTTATGTCTGCAGTGAGTAATTATCTGTGATTCAAAATCAGGGACGAAAAGCAATGTTGTAGTGCGAGGAAGTTCCCTTGTGTCAGTGTGAAATGCTATTGCAGATTTGTAAGCAATTTGTTTCACAACACCCGCGTCTCAACTGCAAGGGTAGAGCAGAATGTGACCTCTGAAGCATGGCTACCAACACACAAACAGCATTTCTGATGCCAGAGGTATTAATACAGTTCGCGATTTTAGTGCCAGTGCTATTAGAATATTTTCCCCTTAATTATAGTCCTTCTTTGCAAACATATGTCCTCATTTTTTTCTCTAAGCTTACGCAGACCAATCCTTAAGAAATATCTTTTATCCATTTGCCTACAGCTCCTCGTCCCATAATCTTTCTTTCCTACTTTTCCCAATCACACGCACCCTTCCTCCCTTTTCTTCATCATCCATAAAGGGTTATAGCTGTAAATTAATTGTTAAAACATTTTCAGAGCACCCAGAAGTTACCAGTAGAGGAGATCCAACACTTGAAGAGGAAGGCATCTTCCAGAGAAAAAGGAACATTTCAGATACTTGTGACATGATACACACTGGTAATGGCAACTTTAGTACTTTCTTGTATGACACCATATGTGCATTAAACCAGCAGCTTTCTATGGTTAGTATGGATAGGGATAAACTTTTATTGAAAAAAGAAAATGTCAGAAACGTATTTCTAAACTTCATGCTAAAATCAGAAATGCTTTTGACATTCTTACATCTGATGTAAAAGATAAATTAAGAGCTCGCTTTTCTGATATTCAAACTAAGACCTTTCTTGAAGGCAAACGTAAAGTAGCAGAGAGGGGAGACGGAGATCTAAGTCGAGCTGTAAATTTAAGAAGTTTGAGCGCTAATGCTTACTGTCATCTAAGAAACAGAGACAGAATCCCTTTGCCATCAATAACCTCCATTAATCGGTGGGTAGGCAAGCTCAATGTGGAACCTGGTCTCTTAATATCAATAGTACACATATTAAAACACAAAACTGATACTATGTCAGAGTTTGAGAGGCTTTGTGTATCACAAGAGTGGTCTTATGACATAGCTACAGATACTGTGCATTCTCCCAAAAACAAAGTTCAATGTGTTCTGATCAGGGGATTAACCAGCAACGGGATACTGATATGTCGAAAAACATATTTGATCTGGTCGTTAAATTAGAAAATGCTGGAATGATTAAAGCAGCGATAGTTAATGATCTTTGTCCCACCAATGTTAAACTAAGGAACAATTTTCGGCATTGATATGAATAACACAGCTTCCCAAATCCAACTCATCCAGATAGACAAATTTATGTTTTTGCTGATACTCCTCACTTACTAAGCTCCTAACAAATAACTTTCTCGACCATGGTTTCACTCTTAACAGTTCATTCGGAAACATTACTAATGACAATGTTCGAGAACTTATGATGAGGAGCACATCGGATCTTAAAACTGCCCATAAAATATCATATAAGCATTTAAATGGTAAAGGTATATGCAGGATGAATGAGAAACTGGCTGCTCAACTCATGTCAAACACAGTTGCCAAATATTTGCAGTACTTTGGACGGAAAAATCTCTTTAAAAGTAAAGATTGGCAGGATACTAGTAATTTTATATCATTGGTTGATTCATGGTTTGATTTCTTTAATTCTAGGACGCCGAATGACATCAAAGGATCAAAAGCTGCATTTGGCATTCATTTACAAAATCATAGTAAAATTCTTCTAGAAATGCCCACCACAGCCACAACTATACAGGTTGTAAAAAAGAGTAGTCTCTATCCATTTCAAAATTGTCTCATTATATCTTGTAACTTTTTGTTTGTGTTATATGCATTGGTAAATCAGAGATTTAATGTTAAGTATATCATGACCTACAGACTCAGTCAAAACGGACTTGAGCACTTTTTTTGCTGGATTAGACAAATGGGCGTTGCACATTCCTGTACACTTTAAGCATACAGTTAATTTTTTCCTTGTGGGCAGAGTTTAGAGGGCGCCATGATGCTCAGAGTGTAAATAATGACACAAATTTAATAGGACCTACCCGTGTGGTAGTTCAGATCTGAATTCTGAACTAATGATGTCCTCTATGCTTTTTGCAATACTAGATCTTAACGGCATGGATGAACATGGTGAAGATGAGGACTTAGCATTTGAAGAGACCCTGGAGTAATCTATTGAGATTGAAGCATTGAGATATGTTAGGGGTTTCATTACCAAGAAGTTCCCTCAGTATATTTTTTTCTAGTTAATTTATTGAAAAGGAGACCTGGATAGATTTCATATGTTAAAAAGAGAATGGGTTAATGTCACCAACAACAGATTTTTTTTTCTAATGGAAGAAATTGTTTATCAGTTACCACGAAGACAAATCATTACAGGCTGAGGTAAAGTATGTATCCAAAGTGTGTACAGAAATCTGTAAATATGTTAAGTTACCACGTGATGTTGTTAACTTTTTTTGTGAGATGTAGATTGTATTTTCGTTTGAGAATTTTAAACAGAAACTTGTCACATTCGCCAAGAAAGCTGAAAAACAAACTATGTAAATTGGTGAAGTAAAATAATATCTGAAATAACCCTTGTATTTCATTCGATTCTAATTTACGTATGCAATCTAAATTCTAATACATATCTATTTTTAAATTAATTTGTCGATAGGTCACAAAGTCTATTCTTCACATAGTTAATGTGCCATGATATTGGGGTAAGGTTAAGTCCGAAATGCGAAGCTTAGGGCGAAGGAAGCCCGGCCTGTGTCGACTCCAGGCGAACCGCCGACCCCTCGGATGAGAGGCCGACACGTTACCACTGTACTAGCCCGGAGGCTGATATTAGGGTGTTCAGTACTAATGTAAAATATCCACCCGTTGATGACATTTGGCAGACCGGGCTCTCCTTATGGCACAGCCCAGACGAGGATAAGTTTCGCATATCGGACTTACCCTTATATGACATTTGGTTTGGGCATGTTTGTCTAATGTAATAAATCTTCGTGTCATCGATAATTCGTGAAATATCCTTATTTCATCACTTTTTGTGGTAAATGTGTACCCTGTACGTAGAGATGAGAGTACCAATTCCCTAAGTACATACTTTCCGAAAGCTTGGTACTTTAAAGAATATGCCAAAAAAATTACAAGAATATTCGGAATGGATTTTCCCCATATAGAGCCCCCACATTAAAATTTGCAGAATATATAATATCGAAGTATCCCACAAACTCTGATCTGCCTTACATTTTCTTTTATACATAACATTTTCTATTAGGTTTTCACCCTTTTCTATTTGAATTCTACTACTGTGACGCCATAACCTGCACTTGAGCAGACCTAGTACTCGCATTCTCTTGATCATGGTTGCTTCAACCTCCTCGGCCTCGACTTCCTGACGGCCACACGCAGCTTCCTCGACCTCGACCTGCAAGTGCTGAGCACTGAATCGCTTCCGAAGACATCGACAGAAGACATTAGATGGGCTCTTAACTGTCCATCAACGACATCGAAATGGACTGCATGTTCGACACAGGGTTTGTTGATTAATATGCTTTCCTGAGGAGCGAGCGATGGCACTCGAACTGCAGAGGGAGGAGTTGAAGAAACCGCACGAGTTCATTTTCCAGTCGGGCAAAGGCGCCATATGGTAAGTGGTCCGCGACATGACGCGGGAGGGATTCGGAAAGGAGATGGAGGGCGATGCCGTTGTCTGGACGAAAGCTCTCAAGCCGCTGATTGGAATGAGGTTCCGGTCGGGGCAAAGTTTCAGTTCCACGAGGATGGGGCCTGGGAGCTACACTTTCCCGCTAGCATCTAGTGAATAACCCTGGCACCCTGGCCACCCTATCTCACGCAGTGACACAGGTCGGCAAGATGAACTAGTGATGAATGAGGGGAATGTTTGCTGGCGAACCTTGATCCCGGTGCTACTGCATGCTAGGGGAGCTTTTTGTAAAGAAGAAAAATGGGAATAAATAAATAAGTGCATAAAACAGAAAGAAAGGAAGAAATATACATACCCAACAATAAGCGTGCTGTGTATGTTTGTATATCAAGCATGCGAAACTGTCAGTCTCAATATAAAGCCTTACACTGGTAACATGGTTACACTCCGCCATTTTTTTTTAGACTGATTTACTTTTCAGAAATGACATAGGAATTAAGAAGGTGGCTAACATGATGTACACTGTACTATGTTACAAGTACACCGCTTGGCATAACTGGAGAAGACAAGGCATCCTGCCATTGCTGTGATGTGAGGCCTTCTCTCAGATATGTTAGGCTGTGGAATAATTTCCGTATCCGTATAGATCGCCTTCCTTTATCTGTCCCGCTAGATCTGAAAGGAAAGGATATCCTTTGGCCGACGTTACACCACGATTTAATAAAAACTTATGCTTCAGATGAATGATGGGAAGCATGAAAAATTTGCACACAGAAACAGCCGCATAAAAATTAATTAGATGCAAAGATATGATTACATTCGAAAAATATTTTTTTTGCAGTTCAAATTTTGTAAACACAATTATTTCATTTTCCAATTTTGAGTAAAATTTGATGTGTAAAAATGTTTTTAGAATGAAAACACGTCTCGATAATCTAACCATAAGATTTATGAAACACTTGGGAGTTTATACAGCCTTAGCAAAATTAAGATAGTGTTTAGGGAAATGTTTCGAATCCAAGTTTTTGGATACGGAAAATACTAAGTCATGAAACTCGGAAGGTATATATATGTATATATATATATATATATATAATATATATATATATATAATATATATATATATATATATATATATATGTATGTATTATATATATACATATGTATATATATATATATATAAATATGTATGTATATATATATATATATATATATATATATATATATATATATATATATATATATATATATATATATATATAACGCAGGCGCAGTCTCATGATATGTATCGATTAGATTTTGTTTTATTACAAGTCGATTAATGACACTATCTGCCATATGTGCAGAAGATACCATAGTGAAAATGCTTTTGTTTTATTGCTTCTCACACTATAGCGGCAAATTTGTGGTAGATTATAGCGAAGTATGTATTCGTCTCACTGGTAGGTTGTGACTGTATAGAGGAAACAAAATGTCTCGTGGGATTCCCCATTATCAGCAGTCTTTCTCTCAGTCTGTTCCTTTTCTCAGTAAGAATTCATTCGAACTTGATATTTATATACAAACTAAATAGTAAGTTCCAAAGCAGGTTTAGATTTATTGAGTTGTCCCCCAAAGCTTATTCATTTTCTTTAAAGTAATCTTTTAAGAAGAATACGAAAGGCATAACTAATGTAGAAATCACACGTTATGCAGATAAATCAATAATTCTTTGAAATTAAAGGATCTATTAACGAATTATTCTAAATATTTTATGGATATCAAAAACGTAAATATTTAGTATTAGTGGTTATCCTGAACAAAAATATATGTACATACGCAACGGGTAGATATTAAATAAAAGGACGGATTGTCATTTTTGGGAGGACTTTCTGATTTTTTGGGACATTTACACACAAAATAATTAAATGAAATTATATAGAGATAGTATGTAACAGAATTTCTTGCTTGTGTGTTCTACACTTTCATTCTTAAATTTGGCGGAAAACTTAGAAGGATCCATCTGATGTATTAGCATATAACTTTTTGAACGGACGTGTTTCTTGCACGCACAGTGTTTTCTGGAATGTCGTTCTCTTCACTAACAGTCCTGTTCGGAACCTGAACTTCTTTAAATCTTTATAATCGCCTGTGATTTTTTTTTTTTTTTTTTTTTTTTTTTTTTTTTTTTTTTTTTGCTATGACCTCCTTTTCTCTTTCACAAACCAGAACCCCCTCGTTTAACTTCACCGTTTCTGAGACGTAATTGATTAGTAAAAATATGTCACCCGGTATTTTTTTTCCTCCAGTGTTCTAATTTTTTACAGTTTCAGTCTCTCTCCGTAGTGTAAGTCCCTTCAATTGGTGTTCCATCTTGTGTCCACTCGTTGAAAGTGTTCCAGTTCACGTCCTTCCATTAGCACCAACTCTTAACCACTGCAGCGAGCTCTAAATTTGATATGAATGACTTTCGTGGTGATTTTCTCTACTATATTTCTTGTTCATTATGAAAGCCCTCTGTTGCGATCGGCGATAGCATTTTCTTGGCTATTTAGTGGTACTGCTTCCCATAGCTTGTGTAGAGGCCTGTTTTTGCCATCATCCTGCCTGACTGTAGGGGCATTGTTGGTATTAGATTCCATATTCTAACTACAGCTCCGCTTTGCCATTTACCCAGCTTTCGATGTCGTTTTGGAGACTGGCAGGTATCATTATTTGTTACTCGAATTTATGCGTTGTCTGCGAACATATTCAGATAGTTATGTCTCAGCCCCGGTCACTGATAAAAAGGATAAACAAAATTGCTGATTTTTAACACAGGGGCTCTTAACCTGGATCCATGAACCCCAGGAGATCCATAGATGGGGTTCAGAGGGTCAAATAAAAACCTATTAGTGTGTTTCATTTAGATTGTTTATATAAAGTCTAATAATACTTTGTGCATCTCATATGTGTATAAGACATCCAAATCACAATGAATAAATTATACATTACAAATATGCTTGCTCAGTTCTGTTACGCATCTTCATGAAGAGTTTTTTTACCTATAAATACTGTGCCAAGTTCCATTTCTTCTGTTATGTGGCACTTTTCAAATAAAGTACAAGTAATGATAATAATAATAATGATCATGATGACTGTAATAATAGGGATAATAATGATAATTATTGCTGCAATAAAAAGGATAATTAAATAAAGATTATTATACTGATAATGAGAAAAAACATAAAGATAATGATGATCATAACGGTAACAATAATAATGATAATAATATATTATAAAATAATAATAATAATAAGCATAATGAAAATGATAACAATGACATGATGATGATGATAATAATGATAGTGATGATAATAATAATAACAATGATGATAATAACTGTATTTGTAGTGGATAAGTCAAGCTCCGTAGAGTTTGAGGTGTTGGTTGGTAGCGTGGGGTTTGGCGTATTTTGAGGATGACTCTCGGGTGATTTGAAAAATGATCCCGTAGTCACAATAAAAGAACAATAAAATAAAAATCACTGGCTGACTAAGAATGCAACATAAAAAGAGCATCCATATTATACATTTATTACGCACAAATCTTCGAACATAACCAATACACAACACCCCCATACACTTACTTGGAACAGAGGCAACCCAACACAGCACGAGAAGCACCCGTCAGCCAGCTAATAATCCAACGGTCTGTCAAACCCCACAAGATAAAAGCCTCTCCCTGACCGACCTGGCTTGACCTTTATACTGGGGCTTCCCGCGCTTGGTGATGTTTTTACCCGTAATGCAGTTCATTTAATTATTAAATAGATTAAGAATAAAGAATAATAAAACTATACAAAAATGAGCACATAAAATAAATAAAAGACAGGAAAGTACGAAAAAGTGAAAGAAGGGATCCGTGAGGGAAAACGGGAAAATACGAAGAGAGAAACGAGTGAGAAAACAAAACTAAGGTGAAGTAGTCGAAGGAAAAAAGGCAAGAATAAGGCAAGGTAAGTATAGAACATAAGGTAAGTAGTGTATAAGTAGTGTTACGTGCAGTAGAAATAGTGTAGAGTAGTGTAGACGCGGCCAAATGGGAAAGTAAGTCAGAGGGTATAAAAAAAGGTCATCTTTTTAAAAAAAAAAAAAACAGACAAAAACAGGAAAACACCAATTTAAATTTAAGAAGTTTATTTACCCCCCTGGTATTGCTCAGGCGTGGGCAATAGTTTACATTTTTTACTATACTGACTTTGTACAGTATCTGTAACTCTGTAGTTGTACAAGGTAAAAATAAAATATAAAATACATTACAAAAATTATTACTTAAATGCTTTCCCACTGTTTTTGAATAAACTGTTTTTTTGCATCCCGGGGTTATCACATAGAAAATTTAGGGTATAGTACGAGAATCTTCCAAGTAAGATGAAATGAAATATTCAATAGTTTTTTATCCCCTCATTTTAGGGGGTTGAAAGGCTGTATCACAGAATCCGAGATTAGTGCTCAAGGTTCGTTTGTTTCTTCGTTACACAGTTAATCTAGATCATCTGCATTCTTGCCCCTTTGCATTGCCGTACTTTCTGAAACCCTAAAGATTCTGGCAATAACCAGTCACAATTCGGTTGACTTGGGTCCCACCCTAGGAAGGTTTGCCATCCTAACTGTTTCGTAGTGCCTTATGGCAGTTTTCGGGCTTGAGTTTTAACGATTACTGTTTTCCTTATGAAAACTTTTCTATATGGCAACCCTAGAAAGAGGCATCCCAAGATCTATGTTAAAAATACCTGCGGGGGTTCTTTCCCCAATTTTGTCACGTGGTGTGCTTGGTATGCCAACAGAGGGGTTTTCCTAAAAAACTGAATGTTGAAATTACGTTGTTGCATGGGTTTACGTACGTTTAATGAAAACTCAAAATTTCCCCATCGCCACCTGTTTAAAAGAATTTAGCGTCAAAAGGGCCCCTTTGGAGTCACAAAAAATACTCCAGAGCCCTAGACATTAAAATTCCGTTGCGGGGGAGATACCGCCAGCTCCTTTTGTGTATGTGGCCCAGTTTTGTATTCATATTAACTTGATGTTTAGTAAGCCTTTTTTTGTATACAGCGCAACAAAACCCGCTTTGTACCCAGACTGTAGGGTCCGTCGGCGTAACACCAATGCTCAAACCCATAGATCTGTGTTTTCCCGTTCCCTTTGCTAGCGCAATTTGTTTAAAAACACAGTTATGCCCCCTGTTTTTGGGTAGACAGTAAGGTGCCGACAATTTTGATTTTCCATGGGGGAATGGAGGCCCTTTTTGGTATTTTACAAATTTGGGAAATTGGTTTTTTAATGTTCATGGAGATTTTTGTGTAGGGGGCGCGCGTGTGGTGTTTTGTCACGTTACTTGCTGTTTTTATGTTCAGTTTTTTTTGGAAACTGAGAGATACGGGGGTCCCTCAGGTTTTGCCCCCAAATATGGTGGAAATAAAATTTTCTACAAAAAGGATGGTAATTTTAATTTCTGATTCATGTTTATATCCTTGCTGTTCTCGGGGCGCCGAGGATAACCCCATACTCTTTTTGCACTACTCCAAACTCCCTATTTTGTTTCCTTACATGAAACAAGTGCAGTGCATGGTAGTTAAAAACGACCTTATAAAAGCAAGTAAAACAGTTAGGGAAAAATTTGACCATGTTCCTTCCGACAAGAATTTTAAAAGGGTTTCAATCTCCCCCAGAGTCTCTTCTTTAGAGAGAGGCCCAGGTGCACTTTTACTTTCCCCCCCGAGATATTTAATTTGGGGTATGCAAGCTCCTGGTCCCCTTATGCGAAAAGTGGGTGGGGTATGATACGGGTTTAGACCCATTTTTTCTCAGGGGAAATGACAAATCCACATCAGGGCCCTTTTTGCTGTGATTCGTCGGGGAATTTTTTGCCCTCACTTGTGATGATGTCTGACGATATGCATCAGCATGATATAAGGGATCACCATCCCCAAAGTGGGATATCTGCCCCCAGCTGGCATGAGGACAGAACGATGGGGCGAGAACCCTCCCTGTGGCGTCCAAGTCAAAAGACTGTGAAGGGGAACTTTCACTCCCGAACAGGAATTTGCAGATGTCGAGAGTAATTCTAACAGTTCAATATTTTCCCCCGGACCCAAAGTTACTAATTGTTCTAGGATAACTTCTCTGTTTGCAATGTAAAAAAAAAAGTGACTAAGGTCAAGAAAAACAGTGTGTTTCCCGGATTAGAGGTGAAAAGTATTTGCAAAGCAATTTTGTGTGCTCGTCCGATAAAAATCCGACAGTCTGTGAGAAAATTTCCCTTGAAAACTGTACCTGAGTTGTCAAATTATCCTTTCGAACTTGCATACACATGGGGTTTAATGAAATGGTGGGTTTTTACGGGTTTTTGATTTCGGATGGGATGATTAACTGCGGTCAGGACCAGCAGAATACCTGTGACAAACTTAACCGATAGGTGCAAAAGGGGTTCCCAGGTACCTGAGCTAAAAGGCGGAGGACATATAGGAATTCATCCTACCGGGGGGACGTTTTCTTTGACAGGCATTTTTCATTTCCCACTCGTGATCTCAGCAAAGTCTGAGGGGCAGATCAGAACCCCTATCTCAATGGAAAATTTGCGGCAATTTAGTTTGCAAAGGTGACCCTAAAATTTTTGGGGAAAAGTGAGCTAAATTGGACGCTCCAGCCATTTGAAAAGGAGCATATCTGCTTGTGAAAAGGGACTTGGAACTGCGGGGTTTTAGTGGTTTGCCTGAAATCTTTTAAATTTTTTTTCCAGCCCTCCGACATTGGGTTTTATTTTTAAAGCTTGTGGGAAAACTGTTCAAAGTGTTTTTTTCTAAAAGATTTTAATTCCCGAGGTTTTTGTTAGCTTTAAAAAATTCAATAAGGTTGTCACGGGTTTTATCGGCTTGTAGATTAAAAGCCCCGAACTCGCTTTTTTTCCCCTTTAATAATGTGGGCACCGACCCACTAGGTGTTTGCAGCGTTGTGAGGGGTTGTTTTTGAAGGTTTTTTTTGGGACAGCCCCAAGTGTGTAGTAACGTGACCATTTTGTATGCCAGGGAAAAAATTTATCAACCTTTTTACGTGTAATCTTGTACCAGTCAAGATAGGATTTAAAGGATGTCAGGTAAGGGGGGGTGAAATTTTGACCCATTTGTTTTTGGTGATAGTATTATCAACAGCGACTTTACTATGCAAAAATGGGCATGATTAGTCGTTTCAACTGCTTTTACGTTTCCCCTGCACAAAGATCCCCTTTTAAATATAGCCTGCCCCCCCCACGTGAGTTTTCCGTCTGATAATACTGTCATAGATCTGTTTTTCCCAAAAAAGTCGGGAAATCTTCGCCATTTTTATTGCATTGGGCTATCTCCAAAGTATAATGTTTGCATTTTAAAATCTCCCATGCATTGTGCCCTGATTCTGAAAGGGGCAGGAATCAGTTGAAATTTTTCACCTTGCGTAAATTTTAAGAGAGAAAAAAACCCGAGGCTGTTCGAATATGTAAATGCTGATATGCACATTTTTGTCATTAGTTCTGCCCCCAATTATGCGGGATGGGTCACTGACATAAGTCAATAGGGGTCATTTCCCCTTTTTGAAGGGGGGTAGCCCCAATTCTGGGGCGGTTTTTATTTAGTGATGAGTGAAGGCTTTGAAACAGATAAGCAACATTATTGTTATGAATATAGTAAAGCAAGTCATTTAAATTTCGGTTGACACCAGTATATTCATGAAAGAAAAATAATTTTTTTCTTTTCCCCCATCACACCCCATGTTTTAAATGATTTGGGCAAATTTCTTTGATGAAACTCTTTAGTCTGCAATTTTTTTGTATGATTACGTATTTTGTTGTATTTCTTTTTTTTTTCGTTTGCGCGTTTCGCGTATTGTCTTACGCATAAACCGTATGATAGATTTTCTGAGTGAGTCCCCCAGATCGGCCGTTTCCTCCATCTTCGTACGTTTATTTTTTCGGTCACTGTCGCAGTTTTCAGATGGTCCGCCCGTGCGTAATAATAATATCAGGACCTCATGTATGTCGCCCTCACTAACACATAACACACAGAACGCAGGCGTAATAAAATACAGAGACCTCATTGTATTTTTAACACATAACATACAGAAAAGCACATTTTCCCCTTTTACACGCTCACTTTGTCGTGGTAATATAATATCAGAGACCCCCATTCGTATTTTAAATCACTGACATCACTAACACATCAGAACGACATTTCCCGTTTCACGATCATTTTTTTCTCCATTACTTTTTTTCAATTAGCAATCTCTTGCCCCGAGCTTTTTTTCATTTTAGCAATCTCTTTCCTGATGTTCTTATTCCCGGCCGATCCATGTCTTTTTACCAATGGTTTCCCTGTGGGACTGTTTCCTAGGATGGGGAAAACCCCCTGGGGAGGCGGGAATTCCTGTGGGTTTGGGGAGTCACGCGGGCCCCGGGGGGTGTGTGGGCTGGCTGGGCATCGCCACTCGCGGTCGATGGGTACGGTCGGGGGGTGGGGGGGGGGGCCGGGCGGTTTGTGGGGGAGTTCGGTGCCCGGCCCTCACACCCTCCCCTCTGACCCTGACGCACCTCTTTTACGTGGGGCGGCGTCCTCATTTTCGGTCCTTTCCTCGTTTTTTGCAGGGGAGTCCTTTGCTGGTGAGCTCCTGCACAGAAGCACCCTGTTTCCTTCCCGCAATATTTTGTACTGGCCATAAACCCTTTACCTTTAGCAGACTACAACCTCTGAGCACCAGTCGAATGGAGCTGGGCCCATGTATCTTCCAAAGAATTGGGACTCTGTAGGTGGGGTTTCACCCCTCCCAAAAATGATGAGCCGTTTAAAGGCTGCCCGTCCCCATAGATCCCCCGGGGTTTAAAACGCCCGGAAGAGCAGGTTCCCCAGCGGCGCCTCTTTGGAAAACCCGGTAAACCAGGTATTCCCCCTATTTTTCTTTTAGGCTAAACTGTCTTTGTTTGCAGAAGATCCCCGCAAAAGTGCCATTTAAACATCATGGGCCCCTATGTGTTGTTCTCGTGTAATAGACTAGGCCGGGGGAACCATTTTTCCCCCGCACCATGCTACGGGCCTTTCCCCTTTGGGGGGGCGGCAGCTGGCTGACCTCCCCCACCACCCTTTTTTATCGCGGAAGTGGTCCTCGGAAAGGCCAGCTAATGTACCCCTCCCGGGGGGCGAGGGTTCGCGCTTTGGTCATTCCGTTCTTTCTTTTGGGAGGTTGGGTGTTTTTCGGGATGTTTTCATTTTTTCCTTTTTGGGCTGAACGAGTTGGAATCCCCGTTATAGCATCAGGGTCGGCAGTGAATCCCCATCGTTTAATCCCCATGTTCGGTGGGAAACAATCCCCCCCATAGAGGGAGGGTGAGGGGGGGGTAGTGGCACTGGTACTGGGGGGGATCGAGCGCGTCCCCACCCCACCATGGTAGGACAGTGAGGGGGGGGTCCCCTCCGCTTCTTGGGTGAAATCTGCGGTCGGGGCGGGGAGGGTGCGAGCGCCAGGCAAGTGCTGCCCACATTCATTTACCAGGTCTCGCCAACGGTCGTTTGGTCGCACCTGTTTCCTTAGCATCACACTCAGTATTCGTAATTTTTACTAGGCACTGTTTTTTCTGGAGTCCCTGACCATAATATCCGACACAATTTGGTGTATGTACATACACACACACCACGCACACTCTGAGTATAAGGACAACCCAGTTGAGGGGGTTTATCCCCGTAAAATCGTCCAGAACACAGGAGAAATCCTGATGACGTCCTGCTTTGGTGTTACTAGGCTTACAACTGGAAAACACCAAAGCCACGTCATCTTGCAGGGCGGAGTCCGTAGAGTTCATATACAGTATAGGAACTCTGCGGACTCCTTCGCCCTGCAAGATGACGTGGCTTAGCTGTTTTCCTGTGTTTGTCTCTCTATTTTTTTTTTTTTTTTTTTTTTTTTAATAAGAATGAACCTGTGTTTTTATATCCTCTGACTTACCTTTCCCATTGGTCCGTGATCTACATCTACACTATTTCTACTGCATGTAACACTACTTATACACTATTTACCTTATATTCTATACTTACCTTGCCTTATTCTTGCCTTTTGTCTTCGACTAATTCACCTTATGTTCTACACTTACCTTGCCTTTTTGCCTTCAACTAATTCACTTTAGTTTTGTTTCTCACTCATTTCTCTCTTCGTATTTTCCCGTTTTCCCTCACGGATCCCTTCTTTCACTTTTTCGTACTTTCCTGTCTTTTATTTATTTTATGTGCCCATTTTTGTATAGTTTTATTATTCTCTTTATTTTATGTATATTCAAACTTGTTTTAAACC
>NC_051392.1:46860423-46862923 GCF_015228065.2 Penaeus monodon
TCCTAGGAGGTATTTACTTTGTGATTTTATGCTTTGCAGATTTTTCGCATTCATCTTTATTATTTACCCAACCTGACATAAGCACAGTGATGTTATGCTCTGAAGGTTTCTATGCTCATTTCCTTGTTCATCTTGAACTGTTAGTGATGTAAATTCCTATATAGATGGTTCCTGCTTTGCGTAATATATGTTACAAATGTTGCACAAAAAGTCACACATACAATGACAAGTCTGATTTTAACAAAGTCACGTTCAGGAAAGAACACACCAACACACACCACCTGCAATAATTTTGCAATCATACCTCATAGATCAGCAATGTTTTGCATTATCATTCTGCTCGAGACCCGTGACGTCAGATGTAGAGGTGTTATTACCCACTGTGGAACTGAATATACAAAACAGGCAGTTAGTGTTTTATTAATACCAACCATGATGATGCTAACATGTTGATGTTTATAATGGTTATTTATTATGGAGACTGTAGTGGTGGCGATTAAAAAGGTGATGACAATGTTCGTAAGTAATGAGAATAATGAGAAAGAAAATTATAGTAATAATATTTGTATTAGTATCAGTGATGATAATATTGATGGTGATGATAACAATAATGATGATAACGTTAGCAATGATAATAATTATAAACCAGTGAATTGGAATAGCCGTAACAATTACAAGAACAACAATGATAAAAATACTAATAACAAAAAAGATAACCATACTGACGGTAAGAAAACAATGATAATAATTGTTAAAACACGAAGGCAGATATGACATCAACATCTATACTGCTAATGACAGTAACAGTGTTTAGTAATAGATAAGTTAATAAAACTCACAGTGATGATGCGAGCGGTGATGACAAGCAAGAACATCTTTTTCTCTCTCTCTTTCTCTGTCTCTCTCTCTGTCTCTCTCTCTCTCTCTCTCTCTCTCTCTCTCTCTCTCTCTCTCTCTCTCTCTCTCTTTACCTCTCTCTCTCTCTCTCTCTCTCTCTCTCTCTCTCTCTCTCTCTCTCTCTCTCTCTCTCTCTCTCTCTCTCTCTCTCTCTCTCTCTCTCTCTCTCTCTCTCTCTCCTTTTTTTGTCCAAGTTCCTGGAATAAATAAAAGGATGATTCAGTATTCGTGAATCTCTTGTTTCCTTAACCTTGGCTCCGATTCCTTGAACAACAATTATTTGACCTTGCAACATCCTCTTGCAGAAGGATTTCATGGCTAAGGTGTTCGGCTTCAAAGCAAATTAAAAGGAATTAAGATTTTTGGAGTTTTTTTTGGGCGAAAAAATGTGTTTGGGAGATAATGTGTGGTTCTTTTTTTTAAGGAATTAATATGATAGATTTATAATCTAAAACAAATATATATACGTACAATATGTGTGTGTGTGTGTGTGTGTGTGTGTGTGTGTGTGTGTGTGTGTGTGTGTGTGTGTGTGTGTGTGTGTGTGTGTGTGTGTGTACTAACATATATAAACAGAAACAAATAACAAATACACCTACTTACATTTCATTTATATTTACCCGTCTTTCCTACCGAAGTATGAATATGCACAAAAGAAATTTCCGTGTGTATCACAACATAATAGGGAGACGAATCATGCCCAGAAATAGAAATGTTATCGCAAACAACGACTGCCTTTGTCCAGGACAATCGAACAATAGCAATGACTGCATGAAATCCCGCCCAGAGAGAGAGAGAGAGAGGGGTGGGGGGAAGGGAAAGAGAGAGAGATAGAGGAAGGGAAAGAGAGAGAGAGAGAGAAACATTCGATAAACGCTCCACTGCATATTATACGAATTAAATCATGGTATTTTTTTAACTTTTTCACACATAAATCTTCTTAAGAATTAAATGATATAAAAAGACCCATTAATTACACGTTATTTTACACAAAGTTTACAATTACACAGAGGAATAAAACAAGACTTGAAAAAGATGATAGTTTTTTTATTGCGATGTCGACTTCCGATTGTGTCTGGGCGTACAGAGGTCAGGGACAAAGGAAGAGAGGAAAGGAGTGATAAAGAGAGAGAAGAGGGAAGGGAGGGATAAAAAATGAGAGAAGATGAGTTAGTGAGAGAGAATGATGTGTGAGAGAGAGAGAGAGAGAGAATAAGACAGAGAGAGAGAGAGAGAGAGAGAGAGAATAAGACAGAGAGAGAGAAAGATGGAAAGAAGTAGAGACAGGAAGAGGCTATTGAAAGACTCACAGAGAGAGAGAGAGAGAAAGACAGACAGACAGACAGAGAGGGAAAAATGTACATAAATACAAAACAAATACATAGAGCTTAGTGAGCAAACATACCAACACACACCACCTACATTTACCTCAACATTAATGAAAATGCATCTTATTCACTTCAGTATGTGCGTTGCCCCCACCTTTGCTTACATACCTGCTCGGGGCTTTACACTCGCCGTCCCTTCGTATTAATGGTATCCGGTTGACGCAGAATTAGCCTCGTCCATGGTAAATTGAGTACCGCTATGTCCACCACGGTCA
>NC_051392.1:46867923-46877923 GCF_015228065.2 Penaeus monodon
GATAACGATAATAATAAGAATGATAACAACAAGAATGATAATGATGATAATGATAAAAATAATAACAATGATAGTAATAATAAACAATATTACCGTCATTGCTGTAATAACAATAACAATGATAATAATAGTAAGAAGAAGAAGAAAAAAAAGACCATCAACAACAACAACAACAAAAACAAGAACAAGAACAAGAAAGGCATAAAAATTAAAGCAAATAATTATCTGGCGGCTGAACCTGAACATTCACTCATCTGCAACTCGTCACGCTAATCCCCGCGCTCTAATTCACTCTTCGTCACATAATCCCGCCCATACAGAGAGAGGGGGGGGAGGGAGGGAGGGAGAAGGAGAGAGAGAGAAAGAGAGAGAGGGTTAGGGGAGAGAGGAAGAGAGAGAGAGAGAGAGAGAGAGAGAGAGAGAGAGAGAGAGAGAAAGAGATAGAGATGGTGGGTAGGGAGAGGGAAAGGGAAAGAGGGGGGGACGGAGAGGGAGAGAGAGGGGGAAAGAGAGGCAGAGGGAAAGGGAGAGAGAATTTGTATCTTAATGTTTTAGTTATCAGTATATCATTTTTCACTTTGTTTATGTTCACTCACTTCTTAATTTTCATAATACTCTTCAAAGGACATTTCCACACAGCATAAAGAAAACAATATTCCGTAAATCAAAATACAAGATAATATCACAACATACAAAAAAAATATTAATCACAGCATAACACATCTACCCCCCCCCCCTTCACATGACGAAAACCCCTCATTTCTTAGACCTAGAAAACAAAATGACATCAGCGCTCAGTCATCAACACATGGGGAGGAAGCTGGCAGGCATAGCAAGGAAGGGGGGAGGAGGGGGAGGGGAGGAAGTCAGCATATGCGTGCGGGCTGGCGTAACCATGACCCAGTGACCGGCAGTCATCGTGATTCAGAGATGAGAAAGAGTCAAGAGATTTTTTCCACTGAGTTTCATGCATCGGCTGGGTACCTTTTCGCTTTGTCTGTCTGTCTGCTTGTGTGTGTCTGGTCCCTTCTGTCTTTCTTTTCTTTCTTTCCTTTTCTTTCATGCATTATGTATCTTTCTTATCTTAAAGACACACAAATATGCAGAGAGAAATATGTATATAAACCTTTTCAGACATACACATACACACACATTCAGAGAGAGAGAGAGAGAGAGAGAGAGAGGAGGGGGAAGAGAGATAGAGATAGATAGATAGATAGATAGATAGATAGATAGATAGAGAGAGAGAGAGAGAGGGGGGGGAGTGAGAGGGAGGGAGAAAGAGAGAGAGAGAGAGAGAGAGAGAGAGAGAGAGAGAGAGAGAGAGAGAAAGAGAGAGAGGGAGGGAGAGAAACCGCCATGAGAGTCGGGTCCACCGTGCAAAGAGGCAGCATGTTTGGTCGTCGAGGCGGAGGATCTACCGTTACGGGAAAACACCCACGTACTCTCGCCACCTTCCTCCACCCTCCTCTGCTTCCCCTCCCCTTCCCCTCCTCTGCTTCCCCTCCCCTTCCCCTCCTCCGCTTCCCCTCCTCCTTTCTTCTGCCATCCCCCTCCTCCCGTTCCTTTCTTCCTCTCTCCTCCCCTCCTTCCCTCCTCTCCTTCCCTTCCTCCCCTCCTTCCCCTCCTCCCCTCCTCCCCTCCTCCCTTTCCCCTCTTCAACCTATCCCTTATCCCTCCCCTTCCCTTCTTTGTCTCTCCTACCACTCTCCCCATCCACACCTTTATCTTCCTACCGTCCTTCCTTCTCTTCCTCTCCCCTTCCTCTCCTCCTCCCTAACAGCGTTATAAAGAGGCAGCGTCTGTCGTTCAAAGAATTTCCTGTCGTACGTTCTTGTGCTACTTGAATGGGTGGAGTACGCCGTCCCATTCGCTACTGAAAATGCCTTTCTTTTGTGCACCGTTTTGACGTGTATTAAAGACCCACTTTTATTGTTATTGTTGTCTTGTTTTCTCTCTCTCTCTCTCTCTCTCTCTCTCTCTCTCTCTCTCTCTCTCTCTCTCTCTCTCTCTCTCTCTCTCTCTCTCTCTCTCTCTCTCTCTCTCTCTCTCTCTCTCTCTCTCTCTCTCTCTTTCCTCTCTCTCTCTCTCTCTTCCTCTCTCTCTCTCTCTTCTCTCTCTCTCTCTCTCTCTCTTTTCTCTCTCTCTTTCTCTTTTGTGTCAGTATGTGTGCCACTGAAGTGGACAGTTATCTTATGCCAAATTCGATCCTGCATCACAGTGATCCATGAATTTACTACAACCCAATGGGACTTATATAACCTTGGATAACAATGATAATAAATCTAAAATAATTATAGATATTCGAAAATAGAGTTTCTCTACCACACAGGATGAAATGATAATCAAATCTATAACAATAATGACAATATTCACAAAAACATGTTGTTTTTCTGAACCACACAGATAACAGCAACAATCAAATATATAACAATTATAATTATGTTTTTTTTTTCTGTACCACACAGGTAACAATAATAATCAAATATATAACTATAAGAATGAACCCAAAGTATGTTTTTTGTACAATTATGCAAATAGATATGTTTTCCGTACCACACAGGTTTCAACAATCATCAATAATTATGCAAAAAAAAAATACCACGCACTAAACATAATGTTCTTTCTATCCACAGACGCTGAAGATGTTATCTCGCGTACACTCACGCATTTCAGCAACCGTCATCCTCGTGCTTCTTGTGACAGTAAGTGTCATGTCATGTCTACATGTCTTTGCTCACGTCTTCTCTCCTTTCTCACTCCTTACGCTATTGCCCTAATTCCGTCTTCCATGCAGGTCGTTCGTCACGGATGCCTTCGTATATATATTACATATATATATTTTTTATTATTCTCTCTC
Source organism: Penaeus monodon (assembly GCF_015228065.2). Taxonomy (NCBI): domain Eukaryota; kingdom Metazoa; phylum Arthropoda; class Malacostraca; order Decapoda; family Penaeidae; genus Penaeus; species Penaeus monodon. Next base: position 46,870,784 of record NC_051392.1, read on the forward strand.
TCTCTCTCTTTCTTTCTCTTTCTCTTTCTCTTTCTCTTTCTCTCTCTCTCTCTCTCTCTCTCTCTCTCTCTCTCTCTCTCTCTCTCTCTCTCTCTCTCTCTCTCTTTTCCTCTCTCTCTCTCTCTCTCTCTCTCTCTCTCTCTCTCTTTTACTTGCATATTTTCGATCGTTTCCGCTTGCTTTGAGAAACATTTTGAGAGCGTGACTTGCTAATTTATGTTCTGATTTTTTTTCCAGTGAACTTCCTGCATGCGTTATTGAGAGAGAGAATGAGAGAGAGAGAGAGACAGAGAGAGAGAGAGAGAGAGAGAGAGAGAGAGAGAAGAGAGAGAGAGAGAGAGAGAGAAGAGAGAGAGAGAGAGAGAGAGAGAGAGAGGAGAGAGAGAGAGAGAGAGAGAGAGAGAGAGAGAGAGAGAGAGAGAGAGAGAGAGAGAGAGAGAGAGAGAGAATGCAAATACCGTCTCCCTTACCGTACTAACACTCGACCCCTTCCCCGTTAGGCCTGCGGATCGGAGCAGTCTGAGAGAAGCCGACGAAGCCCAAAGACCTCGCTATCAAATAAGTTTATTGGTAAGTCAACCTTCAGTGTTACTTTCCCGTGATATTTGGCTCTGTAACAACGGGAAAAATCGCTTCATGATTTTTTTTTTTTTTTTTTTTTTGAGTTAATTTTCAGAGTTGATATCTTGGAGTTATTTTTTAAGAGTTGATTTTTAAAGTTGACTTTTGGAGTTAATTTTTAGAGGTAAGGGGAGTTAGGTATGGCATATATACCTATGAATGAAGCTCATTTTCAGCATTTCTTCACTAAAGAAATGTGATTTTCATTTCGAGTGTTTCTTCAGGTAATACCCTTAACAAACTAAATGAACTCCTATAAAAAAAATCGCGTACAGCTACATCACACAAGAAAAGACGCGTGTGAATAAATCCACCAGTGATGCCAAAACAGTCAATAAACCAAATATCCCCACAAACAGGCGTGACCAGCAAGTGCTCCCGCGGTACCCTAACGGTGGACGTGAGAACGCAAGATCCCTTCTTTGGGTCTGTGTACGCCCGCGGTTACCCAGGGCGTTGCAAGGTGTCGGGTGAGGGCGGCTCCACCACGTCGCTGATCGTCTCCGCCCAAAAGTGTGGCGTCAAGGTCATTGAAGATGAGGTGAGGCCAAACGAGGTCGGGGAGATGACCCAGATGATCCAGAGTTTCTCCTTCATATAGACTCATCAAATATAATCGATTTATACATCCACCAATCCATTTCTACTTTTTAAAAAAAAATATGATACAAACATTCTAAATCTGTATCAAAACCTACTTTTACCACTTTTTTTTTTAAGAACCACTCACCTGCAAATATTTCGTCATCTGATTGCCTTTTCCCCAACACCTTTCCCGTTCCAGCTCGGCGACCACACGTACGAGCTGCTCGTGTACATCCAGTTCGACAAGTGGGTACAACAGGTCATTGACGAGCAGGTCCACGTACGATGCAGGCTGGAACGAGAGGCAGGGGAGCTGAAGGCCGTGGCGCAGGTGAGGTCACAGGTTACAGGTCGCGGGTTTAGATGTTAGGATACATGAGGATATTCGTGATATTTGTTTCATTTAAAGGTTTTAGGCGTGTTTGATGAGGGATTGCCTTGATATGCTTTCATACCTTTGGGAAATAATAAGGCAGTGCGGAGAATAGGTAGATAGACAGACAGATACAGACAGATAGAGAAATAGATATATAGACAGATAAATAGATATGCAGATAACTATATACATATATGTATACATAGATAGATAGATAGATAGATAGATAGATAGAGAGAGAGAGAGAGAGAGAGAGAGAGAGAGAGAGAGAGAGAGAGGAGATAAAGAGAAAGAGAGAGAAAAAAATAAAAAAAGAGAGAGAGGGAGACAGACTGCGAGCGAGCGAGACATCCCGAATAACCGCCTCGAGAAATAACCCCAGCCCTCGCCGCCCCCAGATGAACGTCGTCAGCCAAGACCCCAAAGTAGACACGGGCGAAGACGACAAAAGCAACGACTCCGAAACAGCCGTCAGCAGCAGAGGCAACAGCAGAAGCAACGGCAGGAGCAACAGCAGGAGCAGCAGCGGCAGTGGCGAGAGATCCAAGCTCCCTCAACTCGTGACGCTAAGGAACAAAGTGTCCTCGAGGAGCAGAGCGCAGGACGGGCCAGCGGTGGAGTGGGAGCCGCTGCCTCTCCCCGCCGAGCTTCTGCAGTGGCGTGAGTTTGGCCGTGAGTTTGGCCGTGAGTTTGGCCGTGAGTTTGGCCGTGAGTTTGGCCGTGAGTTTGGCCGTGAGTTTGGCCGTGAGTTTGGCCGTGAGTTTGGCCGTGAGTTTGGCCGTGAGTTTGGGCGGTGGTGGTGGTGGTTTGCTATGCTTTGCAGGGTTGTTGCATATTTTGTTGCATATTATCGTGATTGTTGTGATTGATATATACATTATAGTGTTGTTATTTTTTATATGCGCTATTATCCTTTTCATGCCGTTATTGTAATTTTCATACTGTGCTGGCATTTCGTCTTCATTATCGTCATCATCACCATCACCATCATCATCACCATCATCACCATCATCATCACCCTCACTATCATCACCATCATCACCATCACCCTCACCATCATCACCATCATCACCACCTCCACCTCCACATCCACCTCCATCACCATCATCCTCACCCTCTTCCCCATCCTCATCCTCCTCATCATCACCCACACGAATCCCACAAACCCACGTCACCACAGCCAACACCACCACCGCTGTCGCCAACACCACAGGGCCTCCAGTCTCGACGGTAACCCCCCCCCCCCCTTTCCCCCGCAGAGAAGAACCGCCCCGAAGGAAACTCGGAACCGATTTCCTGCTGGATGGACATCGTCAGGGGAGACTCGCTCAATGGTACGGACGTTTTTTTTTTCTTTCTTTTTTTTTCTTTTTTTTTTGGGGTATGCTTTTTTTTTTTTTGGGTTATGATTTTTTTTTTATATGGTTGGGTTTCTTTTATTATTGGTTTATTTAATTTTATTTTCTTTTCGGGGGTTTGGTTCTACGTTTGGATTTTATGGGATATGGAAGGAAATTAATTTTGTTTTGTTATTGGGTTTGTTTTTTTTTATTTGGAGCTTTGTTTTATTATTGGGTTATTGGGGGAAAAAAGTTAATTCAGGGCGTTGTTGTCACATTGGATTTTCAGTTATTAAGCAGTGAAGAAATCAAGAGATCGAAAAAAATATATATTGATGATCTACTGACATCCTTTTTTTCATGGATAATGCGAGAATAAATGAGTAGCTTTCTGTAGACTCTCGACGCTATGATATTCTTTCTTAATATCAAATCATCAAGAAAAAATACTATCAAACACTGCACTCAAAACCAAAACATCACGTATCATACAAATAAAAAAGAATCCACACCTAAGAGAACGTCCCACATATAAATCTATACAAATAAACCCTGCTCTTAAAACCATGCTACCTACGACCCTCGCCCGTCAGCAAGTAACACCTCTACCCTCACCCCCCAGGAAAACCAGTCATGGACCACTTACTCGTAGGCGACGACACCACCATGGTATTAAAGATCCGCCAGAGCAAGGGCCTCGACACCCGAATCACGTCGTGTGTAGCGCATGACGGGTCGGGCGAACAGTCACAGGATCTCATCGACGAACACGGGTGTGCGGTGGACGACGCCATTATGCCGCCGCTGAGGTAGTGTGAGGCCCTGGCTTGAGGGAGGAGGGTTATTGCTGTAGTATTCATGGTTGTGAGGTTGCAGTTGCGGTGGTAGGTGGTGGTAGTAATAGTGACACTAGGATTGTGATAATGTTAATGATGATAAAGATTGTAATGATTGGAATAATGGTAATAATAATAAGGATTGTGATGATAGCAATATTAGTAAAACTAATAAAGATTGCAATTATAGTAATAATAGTAATTTAAGAGTATATGGAGTGTGGATTAAAGGTAGTGATGATAGTAATAATAATGATAAGGAATGAGAGTAATGATAAAGATACCAATGATAGTAATGACGGCAATAATAATGAAGATACCAATAACTACAGCCAACTTACGATAATACCTAATCCCACGATAATCATTAATTTTATCAATATCATTACCACTACACTATAAAACCAACTGTCAACCCCGCTATCTCTGCCACATGATCCTAACTTCCCCGTTGCATTGCAGGATCAAAAGCAACCCTAAGACAGGGGTCAAGGTTGCACACTCAACGTTCAAAGCCTTCAAATTCCCCGATCGTGACAACCTGCATCTCCGTTGCACCGTGCTTGTGTGCCTCGGTTCTTGCAACCTGGTAAGCTTGCATGTTGATATTCAGAACACAAATAAAATTCTTTGTACTGTTGTGTATTCTTGATTAAAAAGAATTTTGCAGTTGTGAAATAATTTTATATATGGATGTATAGGAACGTAGATAGATAGATAATTTTAATATAGAAAGATAGGTAGAAAAATGTAGATATAGACAGAAAAAAATAGATAAATAGATAGACAAACACACAAATAGACATATAGGGAGATAAATTTGTAAATAGACAGAAAAATGTTACATATACATAAATAAATACTGTAGATAAATATATAGGTAGGTAGAAGATAGATCGATAGATAAATAGGTGAACAGGTAAAAAGACAAACAGACAGAGAGACAGACACACAGATAGACAGATAGACAGATTCATATTCACATATAGGAAAATACTTATATACAGGTAGATACTCACGCAGATACAGAAAAAAACAACACAGTTAAATAAGGAAAATAGATAAACAAATATATATCAATACTCATATAACCGCAAGCATCTGCCTAACAACAGCCACTATATAAAGCACCTCCTCGCCCCTTGCAGCCAGTGTGCGGCCGGACCTCGAACCGCGTGGGGCGTCGCATGAGTGGGACGGGGCAAGGGTCCATACAGCCGGTGGAGGACCTGCAGGAACTCTTCTCGGATATCCCGCAGGTAAGAGGGGGAGATGGGGGTGGGGATGGGAGGGAGGGAGATGGGAGTGGGGTGGGTGGGAGTGAGGGAGATGGGGGTGGGGTGAGGTGGGAGTAGGGTGGGGTGGGAAGGGGGAGATAGTGTGGAGTGGGATGGGGTGGGAAGGGGGAGATAGTGTGGAGTGGGGTGGAGGGGGCAAGATAGTGTGGAGTGGGGTGGGAGGGTGGGGGAAGGAGGGGTAGGAGGGAGGTGAGAGGGGAAGAACCTCCAGTGTACCACAAATTCACCCACATTCACACAGAGAAAGAACAACCCGACATACCACCTTAATCAAAATCTAATAACCTGATAATAATCCGATAAATTTAGTAATCTAATAATCTAAGAAATCTGTTAATCTAATAATCTAATGACAATCTAATAATCATATAATAATTCTGATGATCTAATAATAATTTAATACATCTAATAATCTAATAATAATCTAGTTAATCTAATAATCTAATGATAATTTAATAAATCTAATAATCTAATAGTACTCTAATAATCTAATAATAATTCAATAATCTAACAATAACCCAATAAATCTAATAATCTAATAATAATCTGATAAATCTACTAATCTAATAAATCTAATAATCTAATAATTTAATAAATCTAAATTTCTAATAATAATCTAATAATATAATATTTTAATAAATCCAAATATCTAATATTCTAATAAATCTTATAATCTAACAATAATCTAATAAATCTAATAATTTAATAATAATTTCATACATCTAATAATAATTTCATAAACCTAATAACAATTCTATAAATTTAATAATAATCGAATAATAACTTCATAGACCTAATAATACTTTATAATTTAATAAATCTAATAATACAGTAATACATCTATTAATCCAACAGCGTGAACGAGGCAACGACCGCGCTCTGTCCGGCCGCGTGCTCGACAAAGTGGAGGTGTTCAACGCCGTGGAGGTCAGAGCCCCGGGCATCGAGAGCCAGCCGGACCTCGTGAAGCAGTACCGCATCGACCGGGAGAAGGTGGAGGCCATTGACTTCTTCAGGTAAGGCGACGGGCGAAAAGGGGGTCTGGTAATCGGGTTTGCCTGTGTGTGGTGTTCGGGTGTGTTGCCTCGTAGATGTTTTTTTTTTCTTTCTTTCTTTCTTGCTCTCTCTCTCTCTCTCTCTCTCTCTCTCTCTCTCTCTCTCTCTCTCTCTCTCTCTCTCTCTCTCTCTCTCTCTCTCTCTCTCTCTTTCTTTTCTCTTCTTTTCTTTTGTTGTATGTTTTCAGATTATGTACTAGAGAGATGAATGATAGGATTGCGTGTTATGTGTTTGTTCTTTACTACAAATTGCGTAATTGATTTGTAAATTTCTATTAAAAAAAAAAAAATAAAGCGTCTCGAATTTAGTTCATGCAAAAAATATTGAATAGACAATGTATTAATGTATCTATCCATCCGTCTAGCATTTACCATTCATCTATATATCTATCTCTGTACTTTCTGTCTACCCATCTCCTTATCTATCAAGATCTCAATCCATCAAAATATAACCACACAGAAAGAATAAACAGACAGACAGACAGAAAATACCATGCATGGAAAAACACTCTTCCGTCTGATACAACGGAAGAATAACCCAAAGTACAAAAACTAGATTTATCGAAAATGAGACAATTTCAATAAATCTAGTTTTTGTATTGTGAGTTTTTCTTCCGGAAAATACCATCAGCACACGTTAACACCTCCGTCCCCCCCCCAACAGCGAGGAGAACATGTTTTGCGTGACGCCCTACAAGATGGTCCTCGCCTTCGGGGTCCTGCTGGCGATCATGCTGCTGGCGCTCCTGTTCGCCCTCTACTCCTGCGTCAAGGCCAGGATGCTCAAGGCTCCCATAAGGGCGCCGCCTCCGATCGAGTCCCATAGACACTCGCCCGTAGCTTCTCCTTATTACAGATTCGCGCACTGAGGGTTGTAGATAGTGTGGCAGTATGGAGGTTTATTTATTTTTGATTATTGTTATTACTATTGCCATTAATCTATTATTATCATTATAACCGTCATTATTATTATGAAATATGAGAAATCACTTAATCTATTTTCGTTTTTTGTGACTGACATTGCCCTTT
>NC_051392.1:46882923-46887923 GCF_015228065.2 Penaeus monodon
TCAAAATCATTGATATTATGGTTACTGATATTTGTAGTCTCAGCGGATGGTAGTTTAATAGCAGTAGTAGCAGCAGTGGCATTATTTTTGTTGTTATTGTTGTTGTATTTGCTTTTATGATTGTCTTAATAATCTTGAAAGTCATTGATTGTGTTTACGGTTTACTTGCCACGTCAACGACACTGTAAAGATTATAATGCAACAGTTCATGAATTGAAAAGAAAATCTAAGCCCGTGTTATTGCTTATGAGGACCACTGAGAAACATTGTCGAAGTTGAATTTCTAATATTTTCCATTGAAAATAGATTTGTATGCAGTAATTTCTTAGGATACACGAAAATATCAATATTATATAATTTATTAGTAAAGCCATACCTTCTTTTCTCTCTCTCTCTCTCTCTCTCTCTCTCTCTCTCTCTCTCTCTCTCTCTCTCTCTCTCTCTCTCTCTCTCTCTCTCTCTCTCTCTCTCTCTCTCTCTCTCTCTCTCTCTCTCTCTCTCTCTCTCTCTCTCTCTCTCTCTCTCTCTCTCTCTCTTTTTTTATGAACCTAAAATTTAAAGTTATCCTTTACAAATAACAATATATACGTTTTCTATGGTAACGATCGGAATTTTTTTTAAATGATAATAGAAAATGAATTTTATTTTTATGGGTAACTTACGTAATGTAACCTCGGCCTCTTGAAATAACATTACGTGTGTATTATAAAACTGTTACAATTTATATCAGTATGTACACATTTGACATTCCGTTCTTCTTTCTTCTTATTCTCTTATTTATTTTCTTCCATTAGTTCCTCTTTTCTTTTTAGTTTCTTCTTTTTTTCTTTCTTTTCTTATACCATTCTTTTATTTAATTGTGACTGTGATTACTGCTGCCACTATGACGATACTGATTCATAAGAAATAAAGGTGGATGTGTGTGTGTATATATATATATATATATATATATATATATATATATATATATATATATATATATATATATATATATATATATATATGTATACACACACACACACACACACACACACACACACACACACACACACACACACACACACACACACACACACACACACACACACACACACACACACACACACACACACATACACACACACACACACACACACACACACACACACACACACACACACACACACACACACACACACACACACATATATATATATATATATATATATATATATATATATATATATATATATATATATATATATATATATGTGTGTGTGTGTGTGTGTGTGTGTGTGTGTGTGTGTGTGTGTGTATAAATATATACATACATATGTGTGTGTGTGTGTGTGTGTGTGAGTGTGTGTGTGTGTGTGTGTGTTTGTGTGTGGGGGGGGGAGGGGGGGGAGTGGGTGTGGTTGCGTTTTTGTGTGAATATATAGGAGTAAAAGATGAAAGGTGACATTAAAAATATCCTTGAAGTATGTATTACGTGCTTGCACAATGACTAAATATAAACATTAAGATAAAAACACTGAAAAAATACAAGCAGTATCTCGATTATAGTTATGTGAGTTTCTATATGAATAATAGATTATTGTCTATTATAGCACAGTCACCCAACAAATTATAGCTTTCTTAAATTTTTCAGTATAATCATTTATTTACCACCCTGGTTAACTGCACAGGCGTGGCAAGCTGTGGTACTTTTGATGCATGGTCATAGCATTATATAATGGCATTACATTTGGATTTTAGGCTATAACATTATTGTGATAAGTACTATATCAGTTAAAGGAAAGGACAAATTACACAGTCCTTTACCTACTCATCTGCCACGCCGGAGTATAGCTTGGGAGTGGAAAGGCATTGCTACATTTGATGTGCGTCCATGTGATACTACATTCCAAATTTAGGATTCAACATAAGTATATCTTCTAAGACATCAGATGATATGATATGGTTACATAGTTCTCCGTACCTCATGGTAGGTGGTCTGAAAGGCTGTAACACATGGCACCCTGAGATACAATGTACAAGTGTTCGCTTATATTCTTCATTACGCAATTTACACTTAGTTTCTTCGACATTACAAACTGTACTGACCTGCCAATACAATCTATATCCAAGACTGATTTTGAATCTTGCGAAAACCGGTCATAGTGCTTTATGCTACAGCTTTCAGGACGTTGAGGATTAATCGACTTAGATTAATTTCTTAATTCAACTTCTGTCCTCTTTGAAGGAAGCTTTAATGATGTATAAAATCCTAGAAAGAGGCACCCCAAGATCTATATCCACACTTTGCTTGTCACATGCTGACTTCGCTAGGCGATCAGCATGATCATGCCTAGGGATTCCAACATGCGATGGAATCCACACATAGTGTATATCAAGGCTTCATTCTTTTGCACGATACACGTTTATCCTGATGTCATTTGTAATACTTCCTGTACCTTTGTTTAGAGTGTTCAGGGCCTGGAGAGCACTCTGTGAATTGCAGAGCCTTGATTCAATAGAAATTCGGTCATGGACCCTCCTACAATCCTGGTGCTGCAAAATATTGTTGTTATATATAACAAAAGCGCATCCTGCTCTGCTCACAGACTGCAAGGATCCGTCATTGTAGCATTCATATGCATTGGACAGAGTTTCAAGATGCTTATTTATAATTGTAATTGCATACTGCTTAAGTATAGCAGGGGGGACTGTCTTTTATGGGAGAAATCGTATAATATACATTTAGGTCCGACATTTTCCACGGTGAAACAGAACGTCCATGTAGGGTCTTAGTTATGGGTAAGTTCAGCTAAGCTAAGTGTTTACGTGTTACTTGTACCCATGGATTTGAGTATGAATCGGTGTTGTTATGCAAAGTTAGCTCCTCTATTTTATGTTTCAGTTACCTTTGGAATTCTGTACAATGGAGGGATTCTCTAATTGATTTTACACTAAATGTGGTATTTATGTATTATATTCTTCCGTAAACAGAAGGCAAATTAAGTACTGTTCTCATATTCACAATCCTTATTGTTCTTGGGGCACCAAGAACGATCCTTAAGTTAAGTTAAGTAAGTTTATTTACCACCCTGGCTATCTGCTCAGTCGTGGGCAATCATGATTACAGTTTTACATATATCTGACATTGTACAGTAGTCTGTAACTACTGTAGTTGTACAAGGTGAAATAGAAATATAAATCATACATCATACAAAAATTATTACTTTCATATGCTTTTGCCACTGTGTTTGAATAACACTGTTATTTGCTTACGGTAGTTATTAAATAGTAAATTTAGGGTATAGTACGAGTATATCTCCCAATGTATCAGATGAAATGAAATATTCACATAGTTCTTTATACCTCATGTTAGGTGGTCTGAAAGGCTGTATCACATGACATTCCGAGATATAGTGCTCAAGCGTTCGTTTGTTTTCTTCGTTACACAGTCTACATCTAGATTCATCTGCACTTCTTGCATCGTGCAGTTGCCAGTACATTCTGTAACCTAAACGTATTCTGGCAATAACCACGTCACACTGTCTGGTTTGACTTCGGTGCCACCCATAGGAAGGCTTGCCATCTCTATACTGATCGTAGTGCCTTATGGTACAGCTTTCAGGCCTTTGAGTATTAATCAGATCTACTAGTTCTTCCTTATGAGAACTTTTCAATATATGTGCAACCCTAGCAAGAGGCATCCCAAGATCTATGTTCACAATATCCTTGCTGCAGGCTTCTTTCGCCAATTTGTCTACGTGGTCGTGCTTGCGTATGCCAACATGAGATGGTATCGATACGAATTGAATGTTGAAATTACGCTCTGTTGCATAGGTTACGTTACGCTTAATGCAACTCACAATTTTTTCATCGCCACCTGCTTTGAAAGAATTTAGCGTCAGAAGAGCACTTTGAGAGTTACAGAAAACAACTTCAGAGCCCCTAGACATTAAGAATTCCGTTGCGAGGAGTATACCTGCCAGCTCCGTTTGTGTAGTGCTGGGCCAGTTTTGTATTCTCATATTAAATTGATGTTGTAGTAAGCCATTTTTGTATACAGCGCAAGCACAACCAGCTTTGTATCCAGACTGTACGGATCCGTCGGCGTAACACTCATATGCATCATCACCCATAGATTCTGTGTGTTCCGTTACCGTTGCTAGCGCAATTTGTTTCAACACACAGTTATGCACCCTGTTTTTTTTTGTGGTAGACATGTAAGGTGCACGATCAATGTTGAATTTTTCCATGGTGGAATGGATCGACCTTTTGATATTTTACTAATTGGAACATTGAGTTTTATAATGTTCATGGAGATTTTGTGTATCAGAGGGCGCGCGTGTGTGTGATTTGTCACGTCTACTTGCGTGATTTTATGTTGCAGTTGTTTTTGGAAATCTGAGAGATACGACGGTTCCCTCAGAGCTTTGACCCCAAATATGGTGGAAATAAATATTATTCTATCAGAAATGGATGGTAAGTTTAATTCTGATCTCATGTTTACTATCCTTGCTGTTCTCGGGGCGCCGAGGATAATCCTCATAGCTTCATTTTACTCTACCTCCAAACTACCTATTTCTGATTCCTTACACTGCAACAAGTACAGTGCATGGTAGTCTACAACTGACCTTATAAAAGCCAAGTAAAACAGACCAAGAATGATCCTCATTATTAGAATTGGGAGTTTAAAACCCGTAGACCTCTCTCTCTCTCTCTCTCTCTCTCTCTCTCTCTCTCTCTCTCTCTCTCTCTCTCTCTCTCTCTCTCTCTCTCTCTCTCTCTCTCTGTATATATATATATATATATATATATATATATATATATATATATATATATATATATGTGTGTGTGTGTGTGTGTGTGTGTGTGTGTGTGTGTGTGTGTGTGTGTGTGTGTATGAGTGTGTGTGTGTGAGCGTGTGTATACTTACGCATATGTACATATATATGTATATACATCTTTCTCTCTCTTTCTCTCTCTCTCTCTCCACGGCAGATATATATATATGTGTGTGTGTGTGT
>NC_051392.1:46912923-46915423 GCF_015228065.2 Penaeus monodon
GTAATAATATAGTGTTCATTCATACATACAGACGCACATGCATACATGCATACACACATACATACATATATACACACACATACATACATACATACTTTCATGCAATTACATTATACGAGCATATACATTATACACACATACACATACATACATACATACATACTTACATACATGTATAAGTATACTCATACATACATACATTCTTACTCATACATACATATATACATATATGTTTATATATGTACGTATGCATGTATGTATGTATTTACGTATGTATTATGTATGTATGTATGTATGTACGTATGTACGTATGTATGTACGTATGTATGTATGTATGTATGTATGTATATATATATACATATATGTATGTATGTATGGATGAATGTATGAATGTGTATGTGTATACATACACACGCACGCACATACACGCACACATACACACACACACACACACACACTCACACACACACACACACACACACACACACACACACACACACTCACACACACACACACACACACACACACACACACACACACACGAGCGCGAGAACATATATATCCAGAGTCCACTTTGCAAGCCATATTATTTTGTAATCATATGAGAAATATGAACAGCATTCTAAAACATTGCCGTGCTTATCGATTGGACACATTATTTTTGAGGGAAATAGTGGCTAGTGTCACGAGCAAATGCACTGTTCCCAGGTGAGTTTCCTATGACTAATACAGAGTGAATTCTATCAAACAATCATTTGATTGATTGAAGAGACATTGTCGATTCTAACAACACGAGTCAGAGAAATGGTGACAGATATTCGCGGCAGGTTGAGCGCATTCTTGTCCTATTGGTGCATGATTTTCGAAACGTGTGCGAGGGCTGGGCGACACATGAATAATGGAATGATTAATCGATATATATTTTGTGCGGTGACTGATGTACTGCCTGGAAGTGTCATTTTCGTCTGCCATGTCCCTTTCCTGTGCTTGAAAGCGTAAGCCTGTGACACATCTGGGTTGAATCTGGAAGTAGTACATATATTTGCCTTTATTCTTATGGTCGTGACTAACCTAAAATCCTGTTTTCATGATGTGCAACATCCCTGCATGGCGCAAAGAATCAGAATGGCCGCTCACCATGCTGTTGCAGGCAGTGCGTGCAACCATCTCCTTTCAGCCCGTTGAATCCGAGACTCACCTGTCTTGCAACATTGCCAATAGTGAAGGTCGAAGCTCGCTGTTGCTCGGTCAAGGCTTGCAATTGGGCTGCTAGGTTGTAACTTCCCTCCCTTCACGCTTTCCATTGGTCCACAATTCGCCCTGTAAATACTATTTGGCACCATATACAACCCTATCAGAGAAGAGTTGCAATATAAAGCCAACAAAAAATGTTGATTTATTAACTGTTTTCCATGCCTTTCTAGTTATTATCTTATTTGGTTTGTGTTCTTCATTAAATGCTCAAGTTGAATTAGGTGATAACACATTTGTCATGAACGTATATCATTCAAGGTGACAAATAGTACTACGCGAGGTCTCGTAGTAGTGGGCGGAGCCTGTGCCACCCGATAGCAAACCTTACGCTCAGACAACGTAAAGACTAATATCTTGCTACCTTGTTTCGGGGCGGAGCTAAGGTAATCCTACGCATGTTTATAGCTGAAGTTTACTTCATTTATATTTGTTTTTGATATTCAGGAAACAGCCTGTCACTACTTGGATATTAAAAAAATAAGTATCATATCCTCTGAAGACACACATTCTGTAGTAAGGCTTTCAACCTCATCCTCTAACGTTATGGTGACATCACAGTTCTTGTAATTATCGCACCCTGGCATGTGAAGCGCATCCCTCATGACGGCTAGAGTGATGCTGGGTTAGTGCGAGAAGAGAAGCGAATGAGGAGGGAAGTATCGTTGTCTTGGTTTTGGCGCGAGAGGCGGACAGGTTAAGCAAGACAGGAACCCTGGCGTCTTAGCATGGCAGAGGGTATGTATATACATCTTATTTCTCTGGGCGGTGCTGTCATTCATGCTTGTTAGCTTCTGTAGGATGGTGGCAGGAAATCAAACGATGTCTTGTTTGTGAGGAATTACGCACTGCTTTGTCGCTAGAATAAGCTGTGCGCTGGGGTGTCCTCTTCGGGGATATGACTAAAGGTGTAGCCGCTGCGGCTGCAGGATGCGTTGTGGCCGCCGAAGCAACAGGCGTCCACGTGGAGGACTCAAAGCCGAGTATTGATCCACGCCAAGACGCAGGCCCTCGCGCCACTCATGCGCCCGCGGGCTCCTCCCGTGACAGCGGAGTGTTCCTGGGAAGACTTCGTCAGTGCTGACCTTGGTGCTGGTGGTGCAGTGACGAGGGCGACCCCACCCACGCCCTCACGCCCCCACGACGCTAATCATCACGCCAAAAGGCCCGCAAGAACCGCTAGCAGAGGGCGAGGGCGCAGTGCGTGGCGAGGAGAAGACCTTGGGCCTTGCGTCATCGTTTGCAGCAG
>NC_051392.1:46932923-46935423 GCF_015228065.2 Penaeus monodon
GCTACGGCCATTCTGTACTACTGATGATGATACAAATAACGTCGTTGTTGTTTTTACTGATGTCGATACAATGATCACAAATAAAATTCTAAGAATAGTACCAGTACCAGCGTTGAAATCAATACCAGCATTTATAGCAGTGCGAAATACCAATACCGTTTTCGTATGAGTTCGAACACTTATACGAACCCTTACTTTTACTTTAATGATACTACTCATACTACCTTCAAAGATAAAATAATGGAAATTTTGACGATAATTTACTCTGATAATATTATAAATACAGAGAGAGAGAGACGAGTAAACAAAGAGACAAACAGACACTGAGGGACAGAGACACGCAAACAGAAAGAGACTCCAAATTTTCATATACATCACATACAGACGAACACAAAGGCAGAGAAGGAATAAAACCAGGCGAAAATACCCAAGCCCCTGTTGTCATATCCCCCCCCCCCCCATCAAAACCGACCGACCAACAGAAAACGGAATCTCTCGCGCATCTTGTCATCAAAGTCAAGTAAACTGTCGTGATAACCGTCCGTGAGACCAGTCATGCATCCGGTCATATAATCGAATTATGTAAGTAATCGTACCAAAACGTCAGCGCACATTTTAGCATTTGCTCGCGTATCCGGCCGTTCGAGGTGTCATTACCGGATAATATGGCCAAGCAGGTGATAATAATAGTATCGCCGTCACTTTGCTTATGTTATGGCCGCTGTTGTGCCGGTTTCAGAATCGTTCGTTCGCTTTTCAGAAGAACGTACAGGGAGGATTAATATTTTATATTAGTATTATGCAATGCAAGACTATGGTGTGTGTGTATGTGTGTGTGTGTGTATATATATATATATATATATATATATATATATATATATATATATATATATATGTATGTATGTATGTATGTATATAGTACATACATGAATATATAGATGTATTCTTTCTTTCATATTTTCTTTTCTTCGTCTTTCTTTTAAATTATTGTTTTCTTCCTCTCTTGCTCAGTGTTTACAACCTTTCATCATAGCCCAGACGCTGTATTCATGCATTTTATATATTCTTTGGATTAAAATACTATAAATGCAATATATCGGACAATATAACCGATAATATTCATGTATATTAAATTGAAATGTTATAATGTTCTAATATCCTTTACGTTCTAATATAACAATATAATTTATGTTCCTATGTAGTAGTATATCTCAATGTTGTAATAACCAAATATTCTTAAAGTTCTTTGTGTAGAATTTAAATATTCAGAAGTTCCACTATCCTTGCATATTAATATTCTTAAATCCTAGTTCTAATTTCTAGCTCATGTATTCAAAGTTTCCGATATCATACTATTGTCAAACCCTCAATTTCTTATTTCTAGCACTTAAACGTTCAAAAGTTGCTTCCATACTCATATTCTCAAAACCCTAAGATATTATTTCTAGTTCTCAAATGTTCAAAGGTTCAAACATCAAGTTCAAATGACCCAGTTTACGTTCCTAACAGCCCGTTTCCTTGTTCCGCAGGGGAGGTGGGGAGGTGGCGCACAGGACGGTGTAAATGGTTCAATGTAGCGAAAGGCTGGGGTTTCGTCAGCCCGGACGACGGAGGCCAAGATGTCTTCGTACACCAGGTAAGTGCGTGTTGCTGTTCTTGTTTTGCTTTGTTGTTTGTTGGTGTTGCTTGTTTCCAGTTGTTGAATGTCATTGGGATTTGTTTTCCTGTTTTTTGTTGTTTTCAGGTGTGTTCTGTCATGGGGATTGTGTGTGTGTGTGTGTGTGTGTGTGTGTGTGTGTGTGTGTGTGTGTGCGTGCGTGCGTGCGTGTGTGTGCGTGCGTGCGTGCGTGCGTGCGTGTGTGTGTGTGTGTGTGTGTTCTAACGTAATGTTTTTTCTTCTCGTTCATTGTTTTCTGGTGCAGTGTTTTTTCATAAGGATTGGTATGATTATTTTCTCTGTGCTCGACCACATTTTCCTTTCTTTCTTTTTTTTCTCTCTCTCTTTCCTGTCAGGGGATTTATTTCCTTTCTGTGTGTGTTTTATAGATCTTTTATTTAGATTAAAGGGTTGGTCACCTGGATCCGTGTCAAGTCGGGATTATGCGTTAATCGGATGTTTGTGTTTATAAACACGGTGACTACGGACACAGATGTTTTGTCGATGCTCTGAAACGAGGAGGCTAAAATTACAGCGGCGATGGTTATTTGCACACTATTTTAGGTTATATTTTAGGAGAGAGTTATCAACTAGAAGAGCAGGTATACTTTGTGGGTTTTTTTTTTTTCTTCCTTTTTTTTTTGGGGGGGGGGAGGTAGAAGTAAAACACGATTTTTTTTAAATAGTTTGTCAGAATGATGTTGAGATGACATAAATGTTTGATATTTAATTTATTGAATAAAAACATATTGATCACATTGTAGATGTTAATGAAACCGTTCCATACGTTGTTGATATGAGAACATAGCATTAAAATTTCTCGTAATATTTATGACTTTCAGG
>NC_051392.1:46945423-46950423 GCF_015228065.2 Penaeus monodon
AGAGAGAGAGAAAAAATATATATATTTATATATATATATATATATATATATATATATATATATATATATATATATATATATATATATATATATATTAAATATATATATATATATTATATATATATATATATATATATATTGTATATAGTATATAGTTATATATATATATATATAATATATATATATATATATATATATATATATATATAATGATATAACATATATGATATATATGTATTTATATATACGTATATGTGTATATATATATTTCTTTTCACTTTACTTCCGCAAGTCCCTCAATCGTCATAAAAAGAAACAGAGGAAGAAGTAACAGAATGGGAAACACAATCCCCCCCCCAACCCCCCTCCCATCTCCGGCCCGAGCCCTCCCCTTCCCTCCCAGCCCCCCAACCCTAATAAAAGGAGGAAATAGAGGAAGGGAAACAGATAAACCAATGTCTATATATTTTTTTTTCATGTAAGGAAAGACGGGAAGGGAAGGGAGGGGGAGAGAGGAGGAGGGGAGGGAGAGAGAGGAGGAGGGGAGGGGAGGGAGAGAGAGGAGGAGGGGAGGGGAGTGAGAGAGGAGGAGGGGAGGGAGAGAGAGGAGGAGGGGAGGGAGAGAGAGGAGAAAGGGAGGGAGAGAGAGGAGGAGGGGAGGGAGAGAGGAGGAGGGAGGGGAGGGGAAGAGAGAGAGGAGGAGGGGAGGGGGGAGGAGAGAGAGGAGGAGGTCCTTCCGCTGTCGTGACGTCATAGGATAATTATTTGGGTGTGGAAGAAGGAACACCTGAAGACGGTAACGGTCCTACTACAACACCGCTAGTGGAAGAGGAGGGGTGGGGGCGGGGGAGGGGGTGAAGAGGCAGAGGCTGGGGAGGAGGAGCAGAGGAGGGAGGGAGGGAGGAGGAGGTAGGGAGGGAGGGTGGGAGGGAGGAGGAGGAAGAGAAGGCGTGAAGAGGCAGATGAAGGGGAGGAGGAGGGATGGGGAGGGGGAGGGGAAGAAGGAAAAGGGAGGGGAGGTAAGAGGCAGAAGTGGGCGAGAAGGAGGGGAGAGGAAGAAGTATAAGGAAGAAAGACAAGAAGAAGATGAAGAAAAAGAAAGAAAAAAGAAAATAAGAAGGAGGGAGAGGGAGAAAAGAGGTGGGGGAGAAAGCGGAAAAAAGAAGAAAGTGGAAAAGGGAGGAGAAGGAAAAGAAAGGGAGGAGGGGGAGGAGGAAAATAAGGGGAAAATGAGGAAAATTAAGAGGAGGGGAAAAAAAAGATGGAGGAGGAGGAGGAGGGGAGAAGTGGGGGATAACAACTGAAACGAAAAGGAATTCAGAGTAACCAAAAAAAATCATAATTTATAAGAAAATCATGATCGATTCAGAAAAGAAGAAAAAATAATCCCAAAGGAAAAGCAGAGGAAGAAAGCGGAATAAGCAGAGATCGGAGAGATACAGAGATGAAGATAAATTGGGGGAGGAAAGAGAGTGGGCCTTTGAGCGGCGTGAAGGGAAGGCGGGGTGGGATATGCCTCGAATATAATGGTTACAAATGATAGAAGTTATTGCACGTTTCTCCCCTTGATACAGTGATTTAGTTGATCTGAACGAAACCTTTTGGCAAATAGTTGTCTGGAGAGAGACATTCATTATGGAAAGGGATGAAAACGGGGATTTACACTCTTGTATGTCTGTGACTAGGTAGGGGTTTGTGTGTGTGTGTGTGTGTGTCCTTTTCTTCTGCAGTCCTTTCCAGGTGGTGATTGGCACAGGCCAGTGGCATGGGCATTGTCCCGGTGGAAGCTCCAGTCACCACTGCTCCGCTGCTGTGATCTCTCCTTCCTCATCTTCTCCCAGAGCCTTCTCAGCACGGCGATGAAAGACTCCATGTTGACAGCTTGGCCTCGGGACCACATCCATGAGTCCCAGAGAGGCGGAGAAAAGAATAAGCATGGCCTTTTCCTGCGATCTGCTCATCTTTGCCTTCTTTGGCAAAGGGGACTCCATGCCAACGGGCACTCTGACGCTTGCTCTCAGGGTCGTAGGTGAATACCGAACCCTCGTCACGTTTCGGTGCTATATTCAGGGAAAAATGGTCAAAACTGCACCTGGTGGTTGGAGAGGAACTCTGGCACAAAGTGGCACAAACCTTGTGGAATTTCAGATCTTCATTCAGGATTGTCTTGCTGATACTAACAGCCTTCAATGACATCCTCAGAGTAGATCGACGGTCTTGCATCGCTACCCTTCGCACTTTTCCTCCTTGCGCACCATGTCGGTGTTTTAGATCTGTGCTCCTCTACCGAAGATTTTCCTTCAGAAAACCGTTTGAACTACAGTAGAAATTCATTTTCTATGCCTCCTTCAACATTTCGTAAACTTCCTTTTTGGCTTATTAGATTGAATTGTATTATCGAGACTTACCCTACCCGTCGGCAAAGAGGATCAGACTTTTCTCCGGCGCATCCGCTGTTGTGCTCAAACGTGGACAGATACGAAGCTGCTATTTGTTATTAAGAATGACCAATTGTAGATCTAGTTTACCATGAACTGGTATTCGGATTGCCATATATTTCATATCTCAACAACGTACCTCGTATATATATATGTGTGTGTGTGTGTGTGTGTGTGTGTGTGTGTCTGTCTGTCTGTCTGTCTGAGCGCGCGCGTCACACACACACATACACAGAGAGAGAGAGAGAGAGAGAGAGAGAGATACAGAGACAGATAGAGAAGCAAGCAAACAATGAGGACAGACAGACAGACAAGGCAGAAAGAGTGAAAGGAAAACGTTTATCCGGCCGGCGAACGTTTCAAGACCACGTGGCGGCCTTAGCGTGTTCTCAAGGCCTTTGTTGTCTCTGGAACGTTTGGCCCCCGAGTCTCCCGCTTCATTTGTTTCTGTTTCTTGTTTTGCGTTTGTTTCTATTTTATGTTGTTGTTGGTGTTTTAGTTGTCGATTATAATGAAATTGTTATGATAATGATGATAACATTGTGATTATTATTATTGTTGTTGTTGCTGTTGTTATTATCGTTATTGTTATTGTTGATATTATTATTACTATTAGTATTGTAGCTGTTGATGTTGTAGCTGTTATTGTTATTATTCTCATTATTATTACATTAATTATCTTTATCAACTTATCAGCAGTTACAGTAATAGCAAAGACTACTAGTAACAATAGTAGTAGCAGTAATATTATCAATTTCGTTTGTATATATATATCATTAATAGTAGCATCGTGATATTAAATTCAACACCAATAGCAACATCATTTACCTTCATCACCACCTTTATCATAAAAGCAATAATAATGATGATAACGACATGCGAACGACGATGAACTCGGAAAGGAGGGAAGGAGAAAAAGAAAATAAAAAATGGCGTAAATTCCTGACTTTATTGCGAACGAGGAAGCAGTAAAACAAACAATAAAATGTGGAAGAATGGGAAGCAGAAGGAATAAGGAACGGGGGCAATAAAAGATGAAGATATGAGTATTACAGTAAACCAAAAATAGACATAATATCTAAGAATGGAGGGGGGAAGTAGATAAAGAGGCTGTTTACAAGTAGATAGTTAAGTATGCTTTCATTGGTGTAGAGAATTGGTAGAGATAGATGAGAGTTTCGCACTGTAAGGCAGATATAGTGTTTAAGTAGGATTGAGAAAGGGAGAGAGAGAGAGAGAGAGAGAGAGAGAGAGAGAGAAAAAAGAGAGAGAGAGAGGAGAGAGAGAGAGAGAGAGAGGGGGGGGGAAATGGGGTGTTCGCAGAGAGGGAGAGGGTGAAGAGAGGGAGGTGTGAGATATAGGGATACAGAGAGAGAGGGGGGGAGTGGAGGTAGAGAGAGAGAGAGAGAGAGAGAGAGAAAACAGACCGATAGACAGACAGACAGACAGACAGACATACAGACAAACAGACAAACAGACAGACAGACAGAGTAGAGAGAGAGAGGAAAGATAGATAGAGGAGGAGATAGAGATAGGAAGAAGAGGAGAGATAGATAGCGATATAAGAGACGAAGAAAAAGGGAACACAGAGGCTACATCTGGTACATTTCCTCCGCCATGTTTGGAACCGAGGAGTCAGGGAGGGAGGGAGATGAGGGAGAAGTAAGGAGAGGATGGAGAGGATGGAGGAAGGGTGAGAGAAGGAGGTTAATTGTTGGAGTTTAAGATGGGATGGTAGTGGGGAGAGAAGGAGGAAGGGGGAAGACTGGAGGATAATAGGGAGGGAGAGGGAGGGAGAGGAGGGGGTGTAGGAGAAGAAAGGAGACGAGGGAAGGAGGGGGGAAGGGGGGGAGGGGAGGCCAGGACCGGAAGTTAATGATTCATTTGATTATCCTGGAGGCTTACCTGTGTTGCCCGATTTAAGGGGGGAGGGGGGGGGACTTCCTTCCATCTGGAACTCTTGTTTTCTATCTTTCTTGCTCTCTCTCTCTCTCTCTCTCTCATCGTCTCTCTCTCTCCTCATCTCGTCTCTCTCTCCCTCTCTCTCTCTCTCTCTCTTCTCTCTCTCTCTCTTCTCCCTCTCTCTCTCTCTCACTCTCTCTCCCTTCACTCTCCTCCATCACTCTCTCCTCCCTCACCCTCTTCTCCCCCACTCTCTCCTCCCTCACTCTCTACTTCCTGACGCTCTCTTCCCTTTCTCCCTCCTCCCTTTCTCCCTCTTCCCTTTCTCCCTCCTCCCTTTCTTCCCTCCTCCCTCTCTCCCTCATCCCTCTCTCCCTCCTCCCTCTCTCTCACTCATTCACTCACTCACTCACTCACTCACTCACTCACTCACACACTCTCTCACTCTCCTCTCATCGCTCCTCGTCTCTCCTCGAATCTCTTCTCTCTCTCTTCTCTCTCGTCACACAAAAACACACACACCACACCCACGCACACACACACGCACTCTCTCTCTCTCTTATCACTCACTCCTTCTTCTCACTCACTCTCTTCTCTCACTCACTCACTCTCTCTCTCTCACTCACTCTTTCTCTCTCTTTCTCTCTCTCTCTCCTCCCT
>NC_051392.1:46952923-46957923 GCF_015228065.2 Penaeus monodon
AGAGAGAGAGAGAGAGAGGAAAAAAAACACGAAAAAGAAAAAAAAAATGTTTGAACTCGTATCCCTCTGCAATGGCGCCCCCCCGTCCAGCTTAAGTGAGAGAAGATAATACGTAGAAACAACTCTTTTATCCTGACGAACTGGATATATGGGGTGAGTAGGGGATAGGGGGAGGAGAGGGAGAGGGCTGGGGAGGGAGGGGGAGAGTGGGGAAGACGAGAGGGAGAGGGGGGGAGGGAGAGGGGGGAAAGGGAGTGTGGGGAGGGAGAGGGATTGTGTGAGGGAGGAAGGGGAGGGAGAGTGGGGAGAAGGGGGATATTGAGAGAGAGGAGAAGGAGTGAGGATGAGATGGGAGGAATAGACAAGAGAGGGAGAGTGGAGAGGGTTGGGAGGAGGGAGGAGATCGGCGGGGAGGGGTGGGGAGGAGGAGAAGGGTACTAGGAGGGAAAGTGGGAGGGAGGGAGAGTGAAAGAGAGGAGAGGGAGAATGGGAGATAAGACAGGGAGGGGGAGAGGGACAGGGATTATCAAAAGAGGGAAGAATTGCGGGAAAGAAGGGGAGAAGATTGGTTGGAAAAAGAAGATGGAGAGAGAGAAGGCATGGAAACAGGGGCGGAGGAATAGAAATAAGGGAAGTAGAGAAGAGGCAAAGCAAGGACAGAAGCAACAAGAAAGATAAAAAAAAAAAAGAGGAAGAAAAGTAGTAAGAAAGAGAATAGGAGAAGAGGAGGGCAAGGGAAGGGGGAGTGGCTAAAAGGCGTGGAAATTACGGTCATATTACCCTCCGCTTGAGATCCTAACACGCGCCATCTGTAGGGCGTGGGATTCGACACCTCCCGTTCGCGCAACTCAGGGCGCTTATGCGAACGGCTCGTGGCCCTCGCCGCCGCGCCGACGGGACCCGGATGGGTCGGGGACGGGGGAGGGCGTGGGTGAGAGAGGGAAGAGGAGGAGGAGGAGGAGGAGGAAGAGGAAGAGGAAGAGGAGGAGGAGGAGGAGGAGGAGGAGGAGGAGGAGGAGGAGGAGGAGGAGGAGGAGGAGGAGGAGGAGGAGGAGGAGGAGGAGGAGGAGGAGGAGGAAGAAGAAGAAGAAGAAGAAGAGGAAGGAGGAGGAGCAGGAGGAGGAGGAAGAAAGGGGAAAAGGACGACGAGGAGGAGGAATAATAATAATAATAATAATAATAATAATAATAATAATAATAATAATAATAATAATAATAATAATAATAATAATAATAATAATAACAACAATAATAATAATAATAATAAGAAGAAGAAGAAGAAGGAGAAGGAGAAGAAGGAGATGAAAGGAAAAAAGGAGGAGGAGGAGGAGGAGGAGGAAGAACAAGAACAAGAACAAGAACAAAAACAAGAAGAAGAAGAAGAAGAAGAAGAAGAAGAAGAAGAAGAAGAAGAAGAAGAAGAGGAGGAGGAGGAGGAGGAGGAGGAGGAGAAGGAAGGCGAGGGTGAATAAGAAAAAAGGAGGAGGAGGAGAAAAGCAAGGAGAATGAGGAAGGGACGATGAGGAGAGGAATAAAAGGGGGATGACGATGAGTAAGAATAAGAAACAAACGGAGGAGGAAAAAGAGGAAGAAAAAAGAGAGGTGAGGGAGGGAGAGGAGGAAACAGAAGGAAAAAAAGGAGGATAAGAAAAAGAGAAGGAAGAAGAAGAAACAAAAGGAAGAGTAGGAAAAGAAAGAAGAGGAAGGGAGTGGAGAAGTCAAGAAAAAGAAAAACAAAAACAAAAAAAACAAAGATAAAAGAAAAATTAAAATAAAACAAAATGGAAGAAAAGATACATAACCAAATAAATCCGAACAGTCCATCATTGCAGACCGTTGCAGACCGTTGCAGTTCGTTAAAATCGCGACTGACTCCTGGACGCAAATCGGGGGCGGATTGGCGAGCGGCGAGAGACAGGAACCGAACGACGTCGCTGCGGGAAATAAGCTGAGTGAGAGAGACAGAAATGAGAGAGAGATATAGAGATAGAAATGAGTGAGAGAGACAGAAATGAGAGAGAGAAATAGAGATAGAAATGAGTGAGAGAGACAGAAATGAGAGAGAGAGATATAGAGATAGAAATGAGTGAGAGAGACAGAAATGAGAGAGAAATGAAAGAGAGATGTGAGAGAGATACAGAGATAAAGATGAGAGGGAGAGATAGAGATGAGAGAGAGAGAGAGATAATAGAGAGATATAAAGAGATGAGAGAGAGATGAGAGATGAGAGAGAGATGAGAGATGAGAGAGAGAGATGGAGATGAGAGAAAGAGAGATAGAGATGAGAGAAAGAGAGAGATAGAGATGAGAGAGAGAGAGAGAGAGATGAGATAGAGATAGAGATGAGAAATGAAAGAGAGAGATGGGGAATGAGAGAGAGAGGGGGGAGGGGAGAGAGAGGGGGGAAAGAGGGGAGAGTGAAGGGGTGGGAGAGGGAAGGGAGAGAGAGAGAGAGAGGAGAGAGAGAGAGAGAGAGAGAGAGAGAGAGAGAGAGAGAGAGAGAGAGGGAGGGAGGGAGAAAGAGAGAGAGAGAGAGAGGGAGAATATCACCTTTATGCTAAATCCGCAGTATTTGAGATTTACATAGATTTACCAAGCATGAAATAGTTATCGAAGAAACATACATGACCGACGAATACAGAGAAAGATAAAAAAAAAAATGGCAGAGAGAGAGAGAGAGAGAGAGAGAGAGAGAGAGAGAGAGAGAGAGAGAGAGAGAGAGAGAGAGAAAGAGAGAGAGAGAGAAAGGGGATTTAAATAGCGTCGACCTCAGTAAAGATTAATCCGTGGATCGAAGCCTACTTACCGTCGCGATATCATTACCGTTTACATACCAACTTCAAATCAATAAAGTCCTCTGACCTTATCAAGGTTGTGACGTACGTTATCGACCCTGCAGACGTCTTGAGACAGTGTTGCCAGTATTATCAACACGATCAAAACCCCCTTACGTAAACATCGGCGCCAACTCTGCAAAGATAAATGGGCCACTGTAATCTTGCACGATTCCGAGTAATCTCAAAATATCACTGACAACGCTGCTAACATTATCGCGACATTGCTATCAGTTTCTCCGCAATTTCTGCATCTGCATCGAGACAGTGTTGCCAAAACTATCATTTAAAAAAATGTTCTAAAAAATTGAGAGGAATTTCTTGAACCATTTTCCAAACACAGTATTACTAGCAATGCCAAAATTGTGCTACCGGCATTACCAAGAAATGATAAACAGAACCCGAGACAGAATACATCAGGCGCGCATCAATACAAACCGGAATTAGAATGGGTGATCTGGCGGGCTGGCCAATCTACGAGAGATGACGAGGCGGGAAACATAAACAGCTTACGGGTAGACGCACCTAGCAATCTACCTGCCCACACCGCCTCCAGTATGTTAGTACCATAGACGGGTCGCCTTTTGTGATGATAATTCTAGGAAAGGTGATTTGAGAGGGATGCGCGAGGGGTCGGGTGGGGGATGGTGGGGGGTGGGGGAAGAGGATTGGGTTGGGGGGGGGAGGGGTGTAGTGATGATAGTGTTCTGGTAACAGTACTGAATAGGGTATTTTTCTGGTCGACCAAGGGATTAAATCGTGGATTTTGTTTGTATTACGTGTGCGTGCGCTGCGTCAAAGAGGACGGGATTTCGTATGCAACTGTTTCCCGTTTTTCGTCTTTGATTTAGTAACAGCTCACCAAGGACATTATAATACAAAGAACAAGCATCCAGAAACTTTAGCACAGAATAACAGTAAACATGATAAAGACAAAGTATCAGTAATAAGCAAGTCTTTATTTACTAACGTTATGTACTGTACTTAATGTGGGCCAATTTTCCCTTATTTACTTCTCTGCTGTTAGCATAGTGGCAATACCAATATTAGTATTAGTATTGGCATCAGCAGTAGAAATTGCACTATCAAGTTAGCAGAAGTACTGGTATTATTATCAATATTAGTATTTTATCAGTTGCGGTTTAGTCTATTTATTCTGTTATTAATGTAATTATCAATACCATGAATATTATATATTTTATTTTTATGTTAAGGGATTATGAGCTCAAGTCAGTGCCGGGTAAATAGAGATGGTGACTCGATAAAAACACCGGGCGGAAGGCAATGGCAAACCACCGCTCTAAATTGCTAAAGAAAAAATCATGGAAGCCCATGATCGTCAAGACCGCGGTGGCCGAATGGTTAGAACGTCGGACTCAAGACTGTCACGACGGCAATCTGAATTCGAGGGTTCGAGTCACCGACCGCCGCGTTGTTCCCTTGGGCAAGGAACTTCACCTTGATTGCCTACCTAGCCACTGGGTGGCCAAGCCAGCCCAAGTCAAGTGCTGGTCCCAAGCCCGGATAAATATAGAGAATGATTACCTAAAAGGTACCACCGGCACTCTCCGTGGAAAGGAACTGGGGACCCTACCACGTACTCACTCCAAGAGCATCACGACATGAAAACTACAATTAAGTATCATGCTGTGACCACGGCGGCTCAGACATGAACCTACCGTTAAAAGAAGAAGAAGGGATTATGGAGAGAGAGAGAGAGAGAGAGAGAGAGAGAGAGAGAGAGAGAGAGAGAGAGAGAGAGAGAGAGAGAGAGAGAGAGAGAAAGAGAAAGAGAAAAGAAGAAAGAGAGAAGCGGGAGGATGAAGAGAAGAGGGGAGACAGGGAGACGAAGAGAGAGGCTTGTCCATTCGAACATGAATGAGGGGAGGCAAAAATGAGAAGCAGGGGATTGCCTACTAGTGCATGATACTAATGCATGATTATTTATAAAACACATTAAATAAATCCAAATAAAGTTCAAGCCTTCCTTACCATACATTAAAAGCAGTTCACCTAATACCACTTAAATATGTCCTTCTGCGGCGTTAGTTTTTTGTAATGGAACCGTGACGGACAATTGATATTATATTATAATACTCTTATCTGATGCTACTGCTCCTATCATTATGACTAATAGATATGATGTACTTTATTAGCTGGTGACAT
>NC_051392.1:46972064-46974564 GCF_015228065.2 Penaeus monodon
TTTCCTTTATTTCTGTTTCGCCAATTCTACGACTATCACATTCCACCCCCATAGGTTTTCATTTTCTTTTATTCCCTGTGTCATTTCCTCTTCTCTCTTCGTCTACGTGTAAAATTTCTTACAATTTCGACTAGGCAACTGTCCCCATGTGAGTTGCCGATGCCTATTATTCTCGGAATAAACACGACCACGTGGTCATTCACGCGAATTCAATGCTAATGAGTATTTCTTTTCTGTTTGGTGTGTGTTTGTTTACTTTTTGAAGATGAGTTTATCCTTGTGACGGCTTCTTTATTAGGATAGTTATTTACTATATCGATAAGAAATAACCTAGTGATTTAGAGTCAACTTCAGAGACTAATCTCTCACGCCAACTTTCACTTTCGTATCCTGAGTCAAACGACAAAGATCTCAGTCGCCAAAATTTTCGCACGGCAGGCGGTGATACTATAGGAGAGACGCCGCGCAGAATTATACATTATCAAAATCCCTTGCGTAAAAAGCACCTAAGGGGAAAAAAAGTGACTTTGAATGGCGTTTGACCTCGTATGGTTGACCTGGACTCGGTGACCCGATCCGCCAATTTGTCAGTTACAATTTGTTTGTTGTTCTACCCGTCTCTTCTCTCTCTCTCTCTCTCTCTCTCTCTCTCTCTCTCTCTCTCTCTCTCTCTCTCTCTCTCTCTCTCTCTCTCTCTCTCTCTCTCTCTCTCTCTAGGGTTATTATATGGTTATATTTCATGTTTTATTGTTTTATTTAATGTTGTTTTATGTTTTGTTCAATGTTGTTTTTTGTTTCTATTTTATGTTTATATTTTTTTATCTTTCGTTCGGTGTTTTATTTTATATTTTTCCTCTATATTTTTTCACTTCTTTTCACGATCTTTCACGTAATACAGTGTTTCCTCCTTTCTTCTCCTTGTCGTGTATACTTCCCTGGTTTAATCCATTTCTCCCTTTTCCTTCCTCTTCCTTCCACCTCCTCTCTCTTTACGCCGCGTTCCCTCACTCCATTTACTCTTTCCTCCCCATAGACTCACTCCCACTTCCCCTCCTCCCCATTCCTCCCCAACAGGTGCTTATCCCTTCATTCTCTCCTCTTCTCCCCTCTTATCTCCCTTTCTCTTCTCTTTTCTCCTTTCCCCCCTCTTCTCTCCTCTTCTCCCCCTCTTCTCACCTCTTCTCTCCCTTTCTCTTCCCTTCTCTCCTCTTCTCTCCTCTTCTCCCCCTCTTCTCCCCCTCTTCTCCGCTCTTCTCTTCTCTTCTCTCCTCTTCTCACCTCTTCTTCCCTTGTCCTTCTCCGAACAGGCCATCCTCTCCCCTCTCTCCAGCCTTCCCAGCAGGTTTCTCGTCCCTCTGCCCACTTCCTTATTTTCTTATAGACATCTCCCTTTCCCTTCTTCCCCTTCTTCATTCTTCCCCTCTTCCCCTCTTCTCCTCTAGGCCTATCCTTCTTAAACTCCCCGTTTCCCTCCTTTTCGTTTTCTTCCTCTTCCCCTTCCCCTCCTTCCCCTCCTTCTTTCTCTCCCTCTCCACCCCTTTTCTTCCGTTCATTCATTCATTCCCTGCCTTCCCTCTTACCCCCTTTCCCCCTCTCTTCCCCTCCACCCCACTTCTCTTCTCTACCCTTCTCCCTCCACACCCTTCTTCCTTTCCCTTCCCACTTCTTCTCCCCCCTCCTCCTCCTTTTTCCCCTCTCTCCTTCTCCTTCTCTCTCTCCTCCTTTACCCTTGCTCTTCACCACCCCTTCTTATACCCCCTCTCTACTCCTCTCTCCCTTTCTTCCCCTCTTCCCCCTTTCCCCTTCTCCTTCTCTCTTCCCTTCCCCTTCTCTCTCCTCCTCCTCCTCTACCCTCCTCTCGCCTTCTCCCTCCCTTCTCCCTTCTCTCCCTCCCCTCCCTCCCACTCTCTTCCTCCTCCTCCTCCTCCTCCTCCTCCCCCCCCTTCCTTCCCCTACAACGATCCTCTTCCTGGCCCCGGGATTAGCACGAGGAATTCCCGCAACGCTCACCAAGCCTTGTGGCGGCCCGGGGGAGGGGAAGGGGGAGGGGGAAGGAGGAATGGGGAGAGGAGGGGAGGGGAGGGGAGGAAGG
This sequence comes from Penaeus monodon, assembly GCF_015228065.2. NCBI lineage: Eukaryota > Metazoa > Arthropoda > Malacostraca > Decapoda > Penaeidae > Penaeus > Penaeus monodon. The sequence continues at coordinate 46,974,157 of NC_051392.1, forward strand.
GGGTTCAGGAGGCCTACGTGTCCTGGGTAGCGGCGGCTGCGTTTGAGAGAGAGAGAAAGAGGGAGAGAGAGAGAGAGAGAGAGAGAGAGAGAGAGAGAGAGAGAGAGAGAGAGAGAGAGAGAGAGAGAGAGAGAGAGAGAGAAAGAGAGAGAGAGAGAGAGTGAAAATCCCGCATTTGCATTGCCTATTTTTTTTCTCTCTCTCTCTCCTTTTTGTCGTTGTTATGTGTAATCTCTCTTTCTCTTTGTCTTTCTTTCTCTTTATCTCTTTCTATCTATCTGTCTATCTATCTATCTACCTATCTATCTATCTATTTACTTATCTATGTCTCCACCTCTGCATCTCTCTCTCTCTCCGTCTATCTCGCTATCTGTTTATCTACGTATCCATCTATCCCTCCTTTTCTCT
>NC_051392.1:46982064-46984564 GCF_015228065.2 Penaeus monodon
ACAATAAAGGTAAAAAAAAAAAGAATACACATTTGATCGTCAGATATAATTACTATAATTCCACAAAATTTGCATCTCATTATGTCGATAAATTGCTCATTTTCAATTATGTTATTTCCTCAATACAGTTTTTTTTTTATCTTCTTCAAACTTCACCTTTTCTTTATAACTATACACGACCCTCCCCCTACCCCCTCTGCCCCCACCCTTTAATCAACCATTCCTTTGTGACTGAATGAAATCCCTCATTTAAATATTTCCTACCTTGCTTTTTTTTCTTCTCTTTTTCTTTTTTTTCCATTTTGATTAGCGTATGTATAGAACTTCTTTTTTTTTTTCTTTTTTTCTTATTCGTCCATCCTTTTTTCTTTCTTTTTTTCCTCTTCCTCCTCTCTCTCTCTCTCTCTCTCTCTCTCTCTCTCTCTCTCTCTCTCTCTCTCTCTCTCTCTCTCTCTCTCTCTCTCTCTCTCTCTCTCTCTGTATTTCTCTCTCTCTCACTCTGTATTTCTCTCTCTCTCTCCCTCTCTCTCTCTCTCTCCTCTCCCTCTCCCTCTCCCTCGTTTCTCCTCTCCCTCTCCCTCTCCCTCGTTTCTCCTCTCCCTCTCCCTCTCCCTCTCTCTCTCTCTCTCTCTCTCTCTCTCTCTCTCTCTCTCTCTCTCTTTCCTTTCCTTTGAGCAAACCCTTGCGATATTCAGATGAAGTGTCAAGTGGCGGCGAAGCTCAACTAATCGCGGTACAAAGAGAGCAGCGGACTGGAGTTAAAGTGTGTTTGTGTTGGAGTGTTAAGGTTTCCCTACGCATAGAGGCTGCCACGTGGCTTCATTTGAATAGGGAGGTTGGGTTAATTTTTTCTATTTTTTTGTTTACTTTCTTTTTTTTCCCTCTCTCTCTTTTGCGGTCTCTCTTTCGCCTCTGCTTGTAGGTTTTTCTGATTCTTTGGGTCTTATGTTGTTGTTTTTTCTGTGTTTCTTTTTCTTTCTCTCTCTTTCTCTTTCTCTTTCTCTTTATTCTCTCTCTCTCTCTCTCTCTCTCTCTCTCTCTCTCTCTCTCTCTCTCTCTCTCTCTCTCTCTCTCTCTCTCTCTCTCTCTCTCTCTCTCTCTCTCTCTCTTCTTTTATCCTTCATTTTCTTAATAAACTTTATAGTGAAACCCACCTTCGTATCGAGTCTTTTTGTTTTATTTTTAAGAATGGCACATTTCTTGAGGAAACTTGATTCAAGGGAACACGGGGATGTGTTGGAAGCAGACTAAACTTTAAGATTTCGTAAAGTTGTAGTGTCAAAGAATCGAAGCGGTTGTCGGCATCTTGTATAAGTTTATCTGTTTTGATATCCTCTGTTTTTCGTTTTCTCTTTTCTCTCTTTTCCTTGCTTTGTTGTTGTTGTTGTTCTCGTTGCTTTGCGTCCATGTTCTTCTGACTGTTATTGCCAGCAGTGCAAAGAACAATAACGGTAGTAGCATTATGGTTATTAGTAGTAATAGTGTTTTCGTGTTACCATTAGCGATTGTGTTTTTGTGATCGTTATGGCTAATCATCATCTTCATTACCTATTCGCCTCTCACCTAACAACTTTTTCTCTTCGTTTCCGTCTGCGAAATTATGTTATTAAATCTGCTTTAGGGTAACAGGCCAAGAGGGAGATTACGATCTCTGTGTAGCTTTCTGTCTAATCTGTATGTCTGTCTCTCTCTCTCTCTCTCTCTCTCTCTCTCCTCTCTCTCCCCTCTCTCCTTCTCTCGTCTGTCTCTCACTTTTTTCTTCTCTCTCTTTTTCTCTCCCCATCTCTCTTCCTTCTCCTCTCCTCTCTCCCTCCCTCTCTCTCTCTCTCTCTCTCCCTCTCTCTCCTCTCTGTCTCCTTCGTCTTCTCCTATCCCCATCTTTCATCTTTCGTCCATTTCTTCCCGTCCCGCGTTGCCCTCTCTCTCTCTCTCTCTCTCCTCTCTCTCTCTCTCTCTCTCTCTCTCTCTCTCTCTCTCTCTCTCTCTCTCTCTCTCTCTCTCTCCAGAATCCCCTTTCTGATCCACTCTTCCCTTCTGCTTCCGGAAGGACATTTCCCACTCCCCTCCCCTCACCCCACCCCCCACCCCCTTCATATTCTTTCATTTCCCACCTTCCTTCGTAACTCTTTCGTAGTTGTCATTGCTAGTCTTCCCTTCCTTTGTTTTCCTTTCCGCTTCCTTTTCCTCCTTCCTTCCTTCCCTTTCCCTTCTCTTATCTCCCCTTCTTCCATCTCCTATTCCTTGCATATCCCTTACATTATCCTATTTCTTCTATCTTTTCTCTTTCTCCCTCCTCCGGTATTAGTTCTCCCCTTCCCCTTTCCTTTTCCTCTTCTCCTCTCTTCCTTCTCCTTTCCCCACTATCCCTCCCCTCTCTCACTTTTCCCTCTTCCCTTACCCCTATTTTCCCGCATTCCCGCTCCTCTTCCCCAGTACTTCCCTTCCTCCCCAATCCCCCTTTTCCTCCCATCCACTTCCCCTCTCTCCCCCTCCCCCACCC
>NC_051392.1:47021114-47023614 GCF_015228065.2 Penaeus monodon
AGACAACTGATGAGAGTACAACAGTTTATTGGAGTACACAATGTACTCAAGATATGCTTAAACGTCTGTGTAGTTGATGTCTGTAGACTTCTTCCAATATGTATATGTATATGCACTTGCCTTGGGAAGATCTGAAGACTTCAGCCTTACAAGATAAGTGAGAACATATGATCTTCTACACTGTGTAATGTGTAATAGTGTGCCATTTGCAATTCATCTTGAATTCTTGTCACATGTGCTGAAACACAAGTCACTACATTGCCACACAGTAAAATGCAGTATTTACAATTTAGTAAGAATTCCTTTGTCTTCAAACCTGCCAGCCCATAGCAGAGGTTATTCATAAGTAAAATAGTTTACATAATATGCTTTAAATAGCCACAGCCTTATACTCACTACATAATTTCTTGTTGCATTTTTGAACAATTTGTTCAGAAATTTTCTCCAGATTAATGTTAAGAGCAATATATTTACTCTACAGTGCATATTACAGCTCATTGTCCATATGCATCTTTGTATGCAAAAATTCAAATACCTCACATAGCATGGCTTTGCTGTCAAACAAAGCAATGTCTTGTACAGTGTCTAAAGACATTATGTAAAGAATGTTTCAGTTCTAAATGTAACAGTTTGAACTCTGTGCAGTATACTTCTGAGTGTTTTTTCTCTCTTTCTTTTGTAGACATTTTTGTTTTTTTAGAAAATAGTTTTAAAAGTCATGTTCAGTGTTTGGGCATAGAAAACTCCCTTGGTAAAAATGGGGACCCTTAATACATGTCAGAAAAAAAAGTTTGTTAATGATTAAAATGGTCTTGTATGCTTTTCTGCCAAACTGATGTTCTGTTTTTTGTTCTATAGATGAAAGATTGCACCACTGCAATGGACACTCATATTTTGAGTTCTGTGTAAAAGTTACTTCAATACTTAATTCCCACAATGAGTGTATTGCATTTTCATGCTTCCTTAAACTTAAAGGATAATGGAAGCCACATTCTGTCATAGCAAATGAAAGTTTCAAGTCTAGGTTTTAGTCCCAAAATTCTCTAGAACATTTCTGTCTGCTGTCAAAGCATTTAACTCTGTTAGAAAAATTATGTCTAAATCAGTTTTTTTCTAGTAACCAAATAGTATTAACTACATTGACCTTGATACTTGGAATGCATTTAATGTGTCCAAATAGCAGGTCTGAATATAAGTTTAAATTTTGTAATTTTTTGTCTGTTTGTATTTACATGCTTTTATTTATTTACTGTTATTCAGTATCACTTTTCAACAGTACAAATGAAGTAATACACTCCCTACAACCACTACCCTTAGTTATTCAGGTATTGGCTTCACAGACACAGTGTAATTTTGTAAAGCAGCTTCAACAAATAGGTCAGTAAATCAAAGTAGTAGACACATTGTGCCCGGTCCATACCTATAAAAAAATTTATACCATAGAGATCTGGTTACATTGTAGTGAATCATGCAACCAACATTTATGACCTCTGTGAAGCCTGAATCTGAATAAGAGAAATATTACAAAAATATGTAAAACTTTATCAGTGAAAACAAATCCCAGAAAGGAGAGGCCAAGCCCATATTGCCTGGGAGTGCTATGACAGCCTGGCATGAATTTCACATATCACAGCTGAGGAGTTGAGAATCACCATGGGAGAGGGTAACAACAGCCTTATCAGGAGCTAGGACTACACCATAAATCTTGTACCTGATGTACAGTCAAAATTGTATTAGCTTTTTTCTTTTTTAATTATTAATATTCTCTCTCAGAAATTGTTATTGTAGTCCGCAATATATTTATTCTATATAAGTTAGGGCAGAACAAAGCCAATCTTTCATATGCGTAAAAAATGAATGGATTACTATATCACACTTCTTAAAAAGAGTCCTCTGGTTGTGCCATTGGTGAGCAGGTCCAGTGGCCAACACTAAAGACCACTGGACTTGGCCACAAGACATATAGATGCCATTAGAGGCTTCATAGAGCCATGAGTGGGTAAGTATGGGATGAAGAAATATGATGTAAGGCCAACAGTCCATTCTTAGGACAAGAGGGGATCAATATTACAGAAAAAGGGGTCAGTCAAGTCATGTCAGGTCATCTTGAACAATAGCTCAAAGTAGGTAATGATGCTTGAGAAATCTTGTAAAGGTCAGCCAGTTTTTGGCGCATATTTCATGTATTCGTGGTTATTGCCTTTGTCATAAATACAGCAATATCTATGAACTGGTGAAAAAAGACATCTCAATGTGAATGCACTAGAACTGGAACATGTACTTGGATTTCCATGCATCACACAAAAAAAAAATGAATACATCTTTTAAAAGTTCAAACATGTATGTACAAATTTCAATTTTGCAAATGTTCATAAAATACGTAAAACATGCAGAAAAGGTGTTGTGAAACCATTTATATAACTTACACCAACAACAAAGCTATTTGTGCAATGTAAGTAGGTACATCCATTAGTAGCAATGATTACAGATTATTTTCAGT
>NC_051392.1:47028614-47031114 GCF_015228065.2 Penaeus monodon
CACAATGCGCCTGGCACGGATGGGATTCGCAATGACGGCAGGCGGCTTGGGGGCAATCTTCACAAAATTGCCCTGCGAACCCATTTTCTCCAAGATCCCTGTCAGTTTTCCCAGGAGTTCATTCTTCTGGGTGAGCAGCTGCACAATCTGGACACATTATAAGAAAACTATAGCTATGGGTGTTAAAGCTGATATGCACTTACACTCCCATTATAAATAAGAGATATCAAATATAAATAAAGTTCAAATAGTCTTTATTAATTTTGTTAGAAATATAAAATTAATTTAGAGTGCTTTCTGTCTTTTCTTTAATTCTGACCTTTATAAGAAGAAAAGCCACATTTCATATGTAAATAAACAGTTAATCTATCAAAAGCTTACATACTGTCTAGAATACTTGTAGCTGCACATATGATGTTAATAATATAGTTATATATGTGGTACATCTCTGAGCCTACATATACCTGTAAAAGCCTCAGATGTTGAAAGAGTCATTAAGGATAACAAGTACAGCTGTAAAATATGCATTTAAATTTGGCACTTGGTTTAAGAATTTGGTTGTATAGTGCTTTAATTATGGAAGGGAAAAAATATCATGTTTATCTTTTTCACATAAAGAAGAAAAAAATACTGATCTTTTAAAAGTAAACAAACTGGGAGATATTCAATCATTTAAAGATTTTGTGTAGGTCATTTAAAGATTTTGTGTAGGTAAAACTGAATAGCTGTTTTTTTTTACTTTTCCTTTTCCTTTCATTTTTATTCCCCTCTGACGCTCATCAGCTGTCTCTCTGTAACTCAAACAATCACCCTCAAACTTCAATTTTCTCTTACTCTTCCAGACTATAAGCTCAACCTGAGCTCAAGATTAATCATCTGACTGGAACTTTATGCATCTTCTATAGCAAATACTAATTCTATGGGTAGAAGTATGGTTCAGCTGGATCTCATAATGAATACTAGTCCTGATATGACTGAGAAACTTGGGTAATATGACCATAAAAACAGCAGTTTTACAAGTGTTGTAGTCAAAAATTCTATATCTGAGAAAAATATAACTATTGCCATCATCATCATTTGGGAGCTAACACTGACAGGGGCACATAGTTGCATCCACCCTTCACTCTGATAAACCCAATAGTTTTGGAGGATCCTCCAATGAGTGCTAACGAGAATGTGGTTGATCCACTTGGCCACACTACCCACATCACTGCACCATATTCAATGATGCGAGTCAGAGCATTGTACCTAGATTCCTGGAAAAGGAGGCTATTCTCGCTGCCGGCATCAGCTCCCGAACCATGAGGACCAACAGATATCTCAAAGCAAGTTCAATTTGAGCCAGACACTGCATTGAAGTCACCCAGAACAATGTGAATATCTTACTGAGAACAAGTCTGTCACAGATGCGAGTTTGGCATAAATATCTCTTTCACATCAAATTTACAAACATCAGTAGGAGTGTACACTACAAAAAGGGACGAAGCCAAATGCAAGCTTTAGTTTCAATACTATTATAAACTCACAGACCAGAGTAGCCTCTACTACTAAGGCCTGAAGACTGTTTACATACCTGATTATGCCTCTGCTCCTCTAGAGCTAGCCGTCTCTCCCACTGACGTTCTCTGCGGTTCACATACTCATGGAACCAGGCTGGTGCACAGTCTTCCTTTGGGGCCTGGGACTTGAGGAACAGGCGACGCTTTTTGTTCTGATGCTCTCCTGTTGAACTGTGCATTCCTGAATCTGGAATATTTGGATTTGTTCTTCCATTCTGTTTACTTTATATATTATGCTGCACATTTATTTGCAAATTTCTGAAATAATTTTTTAAATGCATATCTACATGAAATATAAATTAAACTTGTGAACTATAAAATGTCTGAAATAACTCATAACATATAAACACTTGCACCTCAAACATAAATATAAATGCATGTGTTTGTATGAAAATATTTATATTTATTTACTTATTTATTCATTTATATATACATTGCAATATCTACTTGACCCTATGAACCTATCTATTTCTTTCTATATTTTTAGCTATCTCTTTCTAACTCTTTATCTGTTAATATTTCTATCTCTGCATATATAAAACACATCCAAAGATATCACACATTATTTTTCCTATCAAAGCATTATCATCAATTTCTGAATGACAAAACCATTAACATCCCTGACCAACAGAAAACAGCTGTTTGCATCATCTTAAACGCCTTAGAAGTACTATTTAGAACACAAAAACTTCACGCACCAAGCTGAAAGGCATCACGGTCACTGCCAACAACTGCTTCATTTACGTTCACCTGACTGGCTTGGGTAGGGATCTATTGAGAGATAGGGCTTATTGTAAGAAATTAATGTTAACGAGAGACAATACTTATTGTAAAGATGTCAGAAAAGTTGTAGAATTGTGGGAGAGATAAAGTTTATCATAAAAGATCAGTTTTAATGAGAGGTAAGGTTTGAAAACAACTTTATTGTAAACAACTGTCTG
>NC_051392.1:47041114-47048614 GCF_015228065.2 Penaeus monodon
TAAGTTTGTCAGAACTGAAAATAACGAAAGTCTTCTGTTCCTTATACGTATCACAACCAAACACTACTAGTTGCACCCTCCTTCTGACTCCACCTGGTGACCCGGCCTCACTGCCTCTGTCACAGCACGCTGCGCCCTCTTTTCCAACGCGCCTTCTCCGGGTGGACCATCTCGCTGTGGACGGAGTGGAGGTGAGTGGAATCGACTTGTAATATGAAGAGAGAGAGAGAGAGAGAGAGAGAGAGAGAGAGAGAGAGAGAGAGAGAGAGTTAAACATAGAGACAGGAGAGAGAGAGAGAGAGAGAGAGAGAGAGAGAGAGAGAGAGAGAGAGAGAGAGAGAGAGAGAGAGAGAGAGAGAGAGAGAGAATTAGACATAGAGACAAGAGAGAGAGAGAAAATTAGACATAGAGACAAGAGAGAGAGAGAATTAGACATAGAGACAAGAGAGAGAGAGAGAGAGAGAGAGGATTAGACATAGAGACAAGAGAGAGAGAGAGAGAGAGGATTAGACATAGAGACAAGAGAGAGAGAGAGAGAGAGAGGATTAGACATAGAGACAAGAGAGAGAGAGAGAGAGAGAGAGAGAGAGAAGAGAGAGAGAGAGAGAGAGAGAGAATTAGACATAGAGACAGAGAGAGAGAGAGAGAGAGAGAGAGAGAGAGAGAGAGAATAGCATCATACAGAGTCAATAATTCACTCAACAAGGCAATTGCGTCGGGCAATTTTCTACGCCTTGAAGAGATAGTAACCTGCCGGTAAAGAAAAAACTCAAATTAGTGAAAAAAAATTATCGTTTCCGTTGACACGAACTCGTATGAAAAAATCGACAGATATTACCGTTATATTTCCATTCCTCTTCCTATTAGAGAGAAAGAGAGCAAGGTCCATATGAGTACTTATATAGACTTTGGAAGAGTGCACACACACACACACACACACACACACACACACACACACACACACACACACACACATACACACACACACACACACAGATAGCAGAAAATCATGCTTTGTAGAATCCATAGAAAATTATACTAATCAGTTTCCTTGTGTAAACATACTCCAGGTTTTACTGCATCAATTTGATGTGAAATGAAAAGGGGCTTAAGAGACTTAGGAAAAGACTTTCCCAGAAAATATGCTTAGTAAATTCCTGAAATGTTAGCACAACAATTATTTTTTTTTAAAGTATTATTCCTACCAGTGTAGAAGAAATGATAATGTGGAATAAAGGCCCAGATGAAACGATATGAAGTTCTTCCCTCTGTCACTCTTTCCACTTTACTTATAACTCTGTGGCTTCGTTCGTGTACTGATATGCACAATGTCATGACTGGTATGTCATTAATTTCGACGAGTCTACTTCTGTGTCGCCAGAACCATAGAAGAGCCAAATCTGAATTACGTGGCCTGATATGAATGGCTAAATGTCACGTAACAAAAGCTGTACTTGTGTTAGGTACTGATTGCCAAGTTTCTTCTTGTTCATTCATCGATATTTTTCAATCTTCATGTCTTTTTATAATGCTCAATAGTGCTGTTGGATTATTATATGCATTAGATATGTAAATTCATTCATTGATTTATCATGTTTTCAAGTAAGAGTAGTTACTGTTCATTACTTATTACGTACTTTTCCCTGACTATACTGCAATATATTCTTATGATAAACTTTTTGATTAAAGTCATATTTCCTTATCAATTATTTGACATCTTCCATCAATTAATTACTCATCTTTCATTATCAATTAGTAATAAAATTTAATCATAATCAAAACATGATCTTTGGAAAAGGCGTAAACTCGTGAAACATTAACCATTTATATTATTTCCGCCACGAAAAAAATTATCACAAAAACACACAAATAAGAAGAAAATTGCCCCTTTGCAAAAAAAAAAAAAAAAAAAAAAAAAAAAAAAAAAAAAAAAAAAAATATATATATATATATATATATATATATATATATATATATATATATATATATATATATATATATATATATATATATAAATGAAAACAGATCGCCCTTTCCCTTTACGAACCAAGAACACGGCCAAAGGGCAGAAATGCTGCTGAGGCTCATGTGTCCAAAGCATCCACAGGGCATAATAGAGCATAACAGGGCATGAGAGGAGGCGCGGGAGACGCTGGCGGTATGTAAGGAGACGATCGAGCAAATCAGCATGTCAGTAGTCATTGACAAATGCACAATTATATAACTGGTCAATTAGAGTGTAAACATTAGCGTAGGCAGTTTAATATATTACGAATGAATTTCTTTGATAACAAAAAGTGTTGCATTTTTCATTATGTGAATCAAAGAATCAAAATAGCGTTAATATAATTGCAACAACACAGAAACTGCAGCAATGTGAGCTTACGATGACAGGATTGATTTTCAAGGTATTAAATAAGATCTCACTGTTTATCTCTCTAACTCACTGTCCATCGGTCGATCTATCTCACTGTCTATCACTCTGTCTCATTGTCCATCGGTCGATCTATCTCACTGTTTATCTATTTATCTCATTGTCTATCTATCTATATCAGTGTCTATCTATCAGTCTCACTGTCTATTTATCCATCTCAGTGTCTACCTATCATAGTCTAAAAAATATCAGTCTATCTATCTATCTCATTTTATCTCACTGTCTATTTATCTATATCTATCTATTATATATGTATATCTATCTCAATATCTATCTACCTCGGTGTCTATCTATCAGTCTGACCCTATCTCAATCTAAAAAATCTGTCTACCTATCTATCTGATTGTCTATCGATCTATCTAACTATCTATCTCATTGTCTATCTATCTATCTATCTGACTGTCTAGTATCTCAATGTCTATCTGTCTCACTGTCTATTTGTATATCTATATCTATCTATCCATCTTTCTTTTAAACAAAATAAACAAAATGATTTTCTGATGGATATGACACTCCCTTCTGTAATTGGAGAATCGCGATTCTCTGTCCCAATTCTTTCTCTATTTTCTAATCTTTCGAATCAAAATAATGTTAATATAATTGCAACAACATAGAAACTGCAGTAATATGAGCATATGATGAGAGGAATGATTTTCAAAGTATTAAATAGAATCGCTTGGTTCTCATTACTACTCTCTCTCTCTCTCTCTTTTCTCTCTCTCTCTCTCTCTCTCTCTCCCCCCCCTCTCTCTCTCTTCCCCCCCCTCTCTCTCTCTCTTCTCCCCCCCCTCTCTCTCTTTCTCTTTCTCTTTCTCTCTCACTCTCTCTCTCTATCTATCTATCTCTCTATCTGACTGTCTATCTATCTCTCTGACTGTCTATCTATCTATCTGACTGTCTATCTGTCTATATCACTGTCTATCTATCTATATATCTATATCTATCTATCCATCTTACTTTTAAATAAAATAAACAAACGTGATTTTCTGATTGATATGACACTCCCTTCTGTAATTGGAGAACCGCGATTCTCTGTCTTTATTTTCTAATCTCTCTCTTTTTCTCCCCCCCTCCACTCTCTCTCTCTCTCTCTTTCTTTCTCTCTCTCTATCTATCTATCTTCCCCCCTCCCTCTCTCTCTCTCTTTCTCTCTCTCTCTATCTATCTATCTTCCCCCCCCCCTCTCTCTCTCTCTCTCTCTTTCTTTCTCTTGCTGAGTATCTTTCCATCCATCTTTCTATTTATGTATCCATATTCTTGTCTGTCTATCCATCTTTCTATCTATTTATCCATATTTCCATCTACTTCTTAATTCATTGATTTATCTCTCTTTATTCTTCACATATATATACTCCCACCACCTGAAAGAAATAAAGGCTAAGCATATTTTATAAATGATTCCAATGAGAATCACATCGCAAAATGAAGACAAAGCGAAACCGAACTGCGAAATCTGCAGCTTATTAATTCCAAACAGCAATTTAGCAATCAATATTGTTACGCCGGCCGCCTCGTCTCTCTGCTACCAACACAAGGTAGGCTAGGCAGACGGCGTGTTATATACAGGGTCGTGAACACGGAACAGCTCCAAGAGGCACCGAGCACCACAGCGTCCCAGAACACCACGAGGGAAAACGCCAGGAGGCGAGGCAGGGCACGAAATAAACACAAAATGACAGTCTTTCCTTTATTTACACAAGTTATTTACCCGTACACTTTTCTATAGGCACAATACAGGGGGGAAACCAGCATGTCACACAGCACAATACAGCTTATAACGGGGCAACACAAGGTTTATATCAGGTCACAAGGGCACACACGAGGTCTTCACAGGAGCAGCACCCAACTCCGTCTCCTGGCTTGTTCCTCCGCTCCTCCGCTCACAGCCAGCTGCGTCATGTTTGCCCAGGTCCCTTCATGTTAACACATGCCCAGGTCATCCTTTTCATGCTAACACACGTTTCGTACAGAGACAAAGACCCACTGGCGTAGCACTATCCCCCCCCTATCAAGCAGACGACCCGTCTGCTCTGACATAACTAAACCTGAAACAAACTACAGAAAATTTTAATAAAATTAGTCCTCAGGAACAAACAAAATTCTTTCATCCAGCGCGGCTTTCTTCGCTCTCGCTGGGGTCGCTCTGGAGGAGGTGTGGGCGGCGGTAGATTGGCAGTGGCACCCAGAGGGGTATCTCCTGTCCCAAGACCTGGCTCATGGTCACCATTGACGTCTGCTGCATCGCCCTCACCGTCCAAATGCTCGTCCTCATCTCGGTCAGCGTCTGCCACGTCCTCATCGCCGCTACTGGGGCTAACGTCATCTTCTTTTTCACCATGGCCCATGGTAACGCCACAGCCGGTGCGCCAAGTCCTCGAGGAAGTCAGGCAACGGCCCCACACCAACCAACTCCTCGCTCCCCGACGACTCTTCTAGACGCTCCACTTCCTCACAAGTGCCCAGCTTTGCACCAGCTGGCACCTTCTGGGCCTTATCGGAGAAGTTAGCTACCAACACTGTAACTAACCCCTCCCCTGGTCCAACAAGGCTCCGCCCAACCGCTACGCCATCAGCCAGCTGCAGGTTTTGGATGGGCTCCACGAGGCCCTCTACTCCACGCATCATTCTTGACAGTCGACACCGGATTCTAGACTCTGTCCTGGGGGCAAGGTGCAGTCGCTCAGCCGTAACTACATCTGCACAGCCAACCTCTGGAAGCAAGGGCACATCTTCACCGTGCACCCTCACCAGCTTCCGTCCAAGGTCGACACACGCCTTACTCTGTGTCAGGTAGTCAAGGCCCAGCAAGCAGTGCTCGTCCAGATCGGCCACATACACCGGCAGCCGCTGCACCGTGCTGCCCACGCCAATACGAGCCTCCACTGGCCCCTTGAGCTGCACACAATGCCCCGTGACACCACACAGTCTCTGTGGTGGATCTGGAAGTCGCATAGTGGCCAACATATCAGGCCGCACTAGGGTCTTCTCAGCCCCAGTGTCCACTGTCAGGCGGCATGACTTCCCATCTATTGAGCCCTCCACCTGCATCGTGCTGGTTCGACGGCAGCTTACCCAAGTCGGGGCCCGGGAACCGAGGACGGCTGGGTTTCTGCCCCCTTCTCCAGCCTGTCTGAGTTTTCCTCCTGAACCACTTCCTTACCCTTAGGACATGCACTCGGATGGTGACCATACCTGCCACAGTCCTTGCAGCACTGCTGGAAGGCATCAGATTCTGTCCGGTTGAGAGGACGTGTTCTCTGCTCCCTCCGACACCGACTAAGTCTGTGCCCTTCCTTACCACAGCCCCAACACAAGCCTTGAAAAGTGCTCGGGCTCACCTTCCTCAATGCTACCTTCTCCACTTTAGCTTTCTGGCCCCGGAGGTCATGGCGGGGATGAGCAGCTGGCCCTAGGCCACTGGTTGCCTTCAGGAAGGCCTCGAACTCCAAGGCCCTCGCCAGCGCCACCTGCAGGTCCTCAGGATGTGCATGCTTGACGTAGATTTGCAGCTGCTGGTCCTGCAAAGCGTCAACAAAGAAATCGCGGGCCAGGACCACGATCATCTCTTCCGCAGCCACAGGGTACGACCTTACCAGCGCCTCCACATCCTGCGCCAGCTGGGACAGTGTCTCGTCACGCTCACGAGTCCTCTTCTTCAAGCGGGCCCGATATACCTCGGCCTGGTGGTGGTGCCCGAAACGGCGTTTCAAAGCCTCTGCCACGCTGGTGTAAGAGGCCTGTTGGGATGCCGGCAGATGCCCCAACACTTCCACCGCGGGGCCCCTTAGCGCTGTTACCAGCTGCAGGGCCTTCTCTTCCTGGCTCCAGCCCTGGGCAGATGCCAGCATTTCAAATTGGGCAACATATGCCTCCCAGGCCACCTTCCCGTCGTACTCAGCTGGCTTACGCCTCACAGAATGTCTGGAGGCCGAGGGGCTGCAGGGTGGAGAACGCGTGCCGTGAACTAACACACCTGGGGGGGAGGGAGGCAACGAGGCGGGTTGACCGGGTCCGAGTTTGCCGCCACCTATACCCAAGGGAGCGGTTCCGATGGGTCCCAAGCCTTCTGCAGCGACCACTGGCTGCGACACGACGCTGCGAGACCCGGGGGTTTCCTGCCACAGACCCCAGGCAGACCCCAGTAAATCTGACACTCTGGCATCTGTTGCCAGAACCTCGTCTGCCTTCTCTGCTTGCAACGTTACTACCTCGTGACGCCGCCTTTCCGCCTTCACTTCCTCCCTCAGGTCCTGAACCTCGCCCTTCAGAGTCTGCACCTCCTCCATCAGTTCACTCTTCACGCTGTTGCAGGCCTTGTCGGTGTACTGCTGAGTTTCCATCTTCACAGATGCAAGATTGCTCTGTAGCACCTCAACAAGTCGGCAGAACTGTTCCTCTGCCTTCCTTGCCTGCATCTCGACGAGATGGTGCGCCTGCTCGTGTGCCCTCTGTGCCTGCTCTTCTGCCCTTTGTGCCATTTCCTCCCTCATACCGGCCAGCATGGCAGTGATCAGGTCCATCTGGCTCGGCTTCACCTCACTCGTGCCTGCCTCAGTCATAGCCTCCTCTCCCTCATGGCTGCCGCCATCTTGGGAACATGATAAATCGGCGCTCTCACTGATCAAATATCACAAATCCCACTCCTGACACCAATTGTTACGCCGGCCGCCTCGTCTCTCTGCTACCAACACAAGGTAGGCTAGGCAGACGGCGTGTTATATACAGGGTCGTGAACACGGAACAGCTCCAAGAGGCACCGAGCACCACAGCGTCCCAGAACACCACGAGGGAAAACGCCAGGAGGCGAGGCAGGGCACGAAATAAACACAAAATGACAGTCTTTCCCTTATTTACACAAGTTATTTATCCGTACACTTATCTATAGGCACAATACAGGGGGGAAACCAGCATGTCACACAGCACAATACAGCTTATAACAGGGCAACACAAGGTTTATATCAGGTCACAAGGGCACACACGAGGTCTTCACAGGAGCAGCACCCAACTCCGTCTCCTGGCTTGTTCCTCCGCTCCTCCGCTCACAGCCAGCTGCGTCATGTTTGCCC
>NC_051392.1:47053614-47056114 GCF_015228065.2 Penaeus monodon
TTAAAATTTGCTCTCTCTCATTCTGTCTCATATTTTTCATTACTTTTCACTTTAATCATACTATCTTGTTACGCTGTTTTTTGTAATTTAAAAACATATACGTATACGTTACACACATGCAGACACACATGCGCTTATACACAAAGATATACAAATTGAACATGTTATTGATAATTAACAAATTCAAAATTTCGGTAAAATTTCATTGGATGAAATTTTACTGAAAATAGTAATAATCAGACGTGTTTAAATTAACTTTAATGAAACTCGCTGCCAGTGTGTAAAATCTTCGATGAATATCTGGAGGACAAAGAGGAGTGAGAGTGTGAACGATTGGTGGATACAAGAATGCCATTTCCGTCAATTTATGAAATAACTCTGTAGTAGCAATAAATGTTGATGGAGTGTGAAGAAAAAACAAAGAATGTTGGAACTATAAAAAGTATCATTCCTGCTGCCGTACCATTAAGAAATAAAAATGTTGTAATGTAACTATTAAATTAATCATAAAAGATTAACTGCATATTGGATATATATATATATATATATATATATATATATATATATATATATATATATGTATGTATATATATATATACATATATATATACACACTTGTTTTTCAATTAATCATGGAACTTATCTGGAGTATCAGAATACTGATATGTTCATATATTTTAACAATTCATATTCATATCAGTTCTCTGAGTATGCTGAATTTCCTTTATAATTCATATCAGCAGAACCAAAAAGATGAAACTAATGGAAGTAAAACAATAAAAAAATCCTACCCAAAATTGGGCCTACGTGTGATTCCACATCTGGCATGATGGACAGAAAATGTGATATGCAGATAGACAGTGAGATAGATAGACAGCAATATAGATAGACAGATAGACAGCGAGATATAAAGATAAAAAGGTAGACAGACATTGTTTTCCCGATCTTACTTCTCCACTTCTGTCTTCACTTCGCCCCTTCGCCTGTGTGTGGTGTGAGACTAGAAGCTGGGGGGGGGATCCTGGTGAGCCAATACGGGGGAAACCAGCAGTCACACAGCCAATAAAAAAAAGCTTTTCCCTATTACACAAGTTTTATCCGTCACTTATCTATAGGCACAATACAGGGGGGAAACCAGCTGTCACACAGCACATACAGTTATACAGGGCAACACAAGGTTTATATCGGTCACAGCACACACGAGGTCTTCACAGGAGCAGCACCCAACTCCGTCTCCTGGCTTGTTCCTCCGCTCCTCCGCTCACAGCCAGCTGCGTCATGTTTGCCCAGGTCCCTTCATGTTAACACATGCCCAGGTCATCCTTTTCATGTTAACACACGTTTCGTACAGAGACAAAGACCCACTGGCGTAGCAATATTCAAGATGGCCTAATGAGTTAACACCTGCCTTCGAGGCGGGGGGGGGGGGGGTAGGCTGGGATTCGATTCCCCAGTCCTTTTCATTTGACTTTCGATTTCGCGGCCATAAATGTACTCCCATAAACATTGTAGATTCCGAAAGATGAGAAGCCATTAGCCAGAAGCTCTTATATCGCGAGCTGACATTAAAAAATATCAATCACTGTTTTCGGTTTCATAAAACTTTGCTACAAATATGAAAGATTAGAAACTTGCTGCTAGTGTGGAAAATAATAAAAACGTACAAATTTCACACACAAGCATAAACAAAAGAGTATGTAATGATTACACCGTAAACCAAAAACAAAGAAAAATTCGTTCTTTATTTTATTTGTTTTTCATCACACGATACGATTTATCACATAAGTAACGTAAAATCCTCAGTCAGAAAAGATAAAGTTATAAAATGAAAATAAAGAATTGCCACGTAAACTAATATATTATTTACATGGAAAGATATTCCCCTATAAATAAATAGATTACATAATTGGTCATGTTCTTAATTAACATTATATAATCATGAAAGTTATATTGACTATTGTTGCCTACATATTTGATGAGGAATTTCATTACAAGCCACTGGTCTGTGCCTTGGCCACCTTTTTCCTTTTTCTCAGTCTTTTATCGTATTTTCCCTCTCTATGTTCGTCTTCCTAAACATTCTCTTTCTCTCTCTCTCTCTCTCTCTCTCTCTCTCTCTCTCTCTCTCTCTCTCTTCTCTCTCTCTCTCTCTCTCTCTCTCTCTCTCTCACTCAGATATACATTACACACACAAGCTTACACACAAACAGATACACATTAAACATATTCTATTGATAATTAATATAATTTAGACATTTCTCTCCTGTTCTTCATATCTTTCATTACTTTTATGTTTAATCGTAATATCTTGTTACACTGTGTTTTGCCATTCAGATATGTATACGTATGCGTTACACACATACAAACACACACGTGATTACACACAAAGTGATATAAACCATATTTTATTGATAATTAACATTAATTCAAATTATTAGTCTGTCTCCGATAGGAGAAAATTTTACTGTGAATAGTAATGACTTCGATTAAACCCGCTACC
>NC_051392.1:47061114-47088614 GCF_015228065.2 Penaeus monodon
TTTTCTAGCCTCTCCATCTTCCTTGTGCTCTTCAAGGTCGTTGGCACTCGGCAGGAGAGGGAGGGAGGGAGAAAGAGAGAGAAAGAGAGATACCACTATATATTAACAATCTATGTTGATTTGAAAGATTAGAAAATAAAGAAAGAATTGGGACAGAGAATCTCGATTCTCCAATTACAGAAGGGAGTGTCATATCAATCAGAAAAGCTCTTTATTTTATTTAAAGGAAAGATAGATGGATATATATATATAGATAGATATATAGACAGTGAGGTAGATAGGTAGTGAGATAGACAGTGATACAGTGATTTTTTCGATAGGTCCACTGCTTGATAGATAGACACTGAGACAGATAGACAGTAAGATAGAGACACTAATATAGATGGACAATGAGATAGTGAGATAGATAGTTAGTGAGATATAGAGGTAGACACTGATATAGATAGACAATGAGATAAATAGATAGAAAATAAGACAGATCGACCGACAGACAGTGAGATCCTACTTTGAGAATTATTCCATAAGCTCATATTGCAACCGTTTCTATGTTGTTTCAATTATATAAAAATGTAACACTTGTTATCAAAGAAATTCATTTGTAATAGATTTCATTAACTGTCATAAATGTTAACAGAAAGTAAATAATTGACTATTTGTCAGTGACTGCTAACATGCCGATTTGCTCGCTCGTTTCCCTCATACTGCCAGCGTTTCCTTTTTTTATGCCCTGTTATGCCCCTAGCATCTCTGCCCTTTGGACGTGTTCTTGGTTCGTACGTGATTCTTCGTAAAGGGAAAGGGCGATCTATTTTAATTTATAAATGTTTTGCAAAGAGGGAATTCTCTTTTTAATTTAGTGTGTTTTTGTGATTATTTTTTCGTGGCGGAAATAATATAAATGGTTAATGTTGCACGAGTTTTCCAAATATGTTTTGATTATGATTAAATTTCGTTAGTAATTGAAATAGAAAAATGAGTAATTTATTAATGCAAGATGTCAAATAATTGATAATGAATTGACTCTAATCATTAGATTATTACAAGAATATAAGTCAGTAATGATACTTTTACTTGAACACTCGATGTCAAATGCATATAATAATCCAACAGCACTATTGAGAATTATAAAAAGACATGAAGACTGAATAATGTCGATGCATGAACAAGAACTTAATAATCAATACCTAACAAAAGTACGGCTCTTTGCATCGCATCCACATCAAAAACCTTGAGATTTTTTTGTGCAAGCACCGGTAGGAATAATCCTTTAAATTGATGCATTAAAACCCTGATTATACTTATATAATGAAAAAAAAGGTGATGCAACAAATCCTTAGGTTAAATAGACCGATATACAGTTTATATTTCATAATAAATTTTATTGCCGCATTACAACCTTGAAATTTCTGTATGGAAACGACAGCAGTGCTTAGACTGTTTAGGACTGAGCTCGATCATACTTGCTTTCAGTGTGTAAAATAATAGACAAGCATATACAGTGGGCAAGGAGAAAGGGTGAGAGCGAGATTAAGTGCTTGATAGATATATATAGACACACACACACACACACACACACACACACACACACACACTTGCATACAAACACAAACGGGTTCAATTAAAAACAATTTCATCACGAACCAAAAGCAAACAACAACAACAAATAATATCTTTATTTAACGATTTATCTCTCTCTCTATCTATCTATCTATCTATCTATCTATCTCAAAGATTTTCAGCCTTTTCTTCTCTGTCTTTTACCTCTTGTTCTTTATCTTGTTTTCCTTCTTCTTTTAATCACTATATCAAGATGTTTATGCACTCCAATAGACGGTTATATATCTTTGTCGTACTGGAATTTTATAGTAATGTTTGACTAAGAAATGTTTCTCATACTTTCTTTCTCTTCCCTCCCCCCCCCCCCCCTTTATTTACCTTTTTCTCCTTCCCCCCTCTCTCTTTCTCTCCCTCTCCCATCTCTCTTTCTCTCTCGTTTTCTCTTACATATCTGGGTTTTTTTTCTATGTTCATGTCTATCTGCTTGTTTTAATCTGTCTTTTGGGATTAATTCACTGCAAGAAAGTTAGAGACAGAAACAGCGACAGAGAGAGGGAGGGAGAGAGAGAGAGCGAGAGCGAGAGAGACAGAGAGAGAGAGAGAGAGAGAGAGAGAGAGAGAGAGAGAGAGAGAGAGAGAGAGAAAAGATTTAAAAAAAGATAAAATAACAAAATGAATTATTTGTCAACAGGAAAATAAAAATACGAAAATTAAAAGAAATACAGTGAAGGAACATAGAAACTGAAAAATAAGTGGAATGTTAGATTAAAATCAGAACTAATCATCCTCAGTAGATATTATTGAGAAACCAAGAAAAATGAACGAAAATGTTTATAATAAAATAAAACGATAGCACAGTGGGTCATTTGCCGGGATCGATCCTGGCATCTCCGGGCAGAGGACGGCTACTCTGCCGCCATGCTACCGAGGCCGTTAAGGGAAAAGGAACTTTTCATAAATTTATCTTAATGATTCCACCCTCACACCCTCGCACTCTCCTAGTCACTCACATACACATAGGTCCGTGTTGATTTGTGGGTTTCTTTTTCGTCTGTGTTTCTGTGTGTGTATCTGTGTATGTATGTATGTGTAATCCATTGTTAACACATAGATATATAGACATGGAAGTAACATGAAAGAATACAAAAGGCAATAAATTTGTCAACAGGAGCAACAAAGCAAACTCAGAAAGTCATTCAAGATGCAAGATGTTGCAAAGTAAATTCTAAATTAGATACGCTCTATACATTCAGTACGAATCTACATCATACTCTGAAAGTAATTCCACTTGATATTTTATTAATTTTCCTAACATATAAATGTCATCAGAAAACACTACTTGTCAGATGTCGTCTCAGTAAATATTCTTGAAAACGTTATTTTGCATCTTACTTTAAATTACTTTAAAAGCCTTTAAATGCACTATAAACATATTTTTTACAGAGTCTAACGTGTCAAGTCCGCAGACGACACAAGAATATTATATTGAAAATTATAAAGAAATATATGCAGTTAGAGAGAACAGGAATTATATTCATCCACACACACACACACACACACACACACACACAAATAGCAAGAGGAAAAATAGAGAGAGAGAGAAAAAAAAAAAACACGAAAAGTCGAAAAAAGTTTATGCACTTTCTTTCTCTTCCCTCCCCCCCCCTCTTTATTTACCTTTTTCTCCTTCCCCCTCTCTCTTTCTCTCCCTCTCCCATCTCTCTTTCTCTCTCGTTTTCTCTTACATATGTTTTTTTTTTTTTCTATGTTCATGTCTATCTGCTTGTTTTAATCTGTCTTTTGGGATTAATTCACTGCAAGAAAGTTAGAGACAGAAACAGCGACAGAGAGAGGGAGGGAGAGAGAGAGAGAGAGAGAGAAGCTTTAAAAAAAGATAAAATAACAAAATGAATTATTTGTCAATAGGAAAATAAAAATACGAAAATTAAAAGAAATATAGTGAAGGAACATATTAACTGAAAAATAAGTGGAATGTTAGATCAAAAGCAGAACTAATCATCCTCAGTCGATATCATTGAGAAACCAAGAAAAATGAAGGAAAATGTTTATAATAGAATAAAACGATAGCACAGTGGGTCATTTGCCGGGATCGATCCTGGCATCTCCGGGCAGAGGACGGCTACTCTGCCGCCATGCTACCGAGGCCGTTAAGGGAAAAGGAACTTTTCATAAATTTATCTTAATGATTCCCAAACACATCCTCGCACTCGTAGTCACTCACATATACATAGGCCCGTGCTGATTTGTGTGTTTCTTTTTCGTCTGTGTTTCTGCTTAAGTGTGTATCTGTGCATGTATGTATGTGTAATCTATTGTTAGCACAGATGTATAGACATGGAAGTAACAATAATGCAATGAAAGCATACAAAAGGTAATGAATCTGTCAACAGGAGCAACAAAGTAAACTCAGAAAGACATTCCTGAAACCGGCGCTTTATGCATTCAATGCGAATCTACATCATACTCTGAAAGTAATTCCATTTGTTATTTTATTAATTTTCCTAACTTCTAAATGTATTCGGAAAACAGTACTCCTTGTCAGATGTCTCAATAAATATTCTTGGAAACATTATTTTGCATCTTAATTTAAATTATTATAACAGCCTTTAAATGCACTATAAATGTTATCTTTACAGTCTAACGTGTCAAGTCCGCAGATGACACAAGAATATCATATTGAAAATTATAAAGAAATATATATGATTAGAGAGGAAAGGAATTATATTTAACCACACACACACACAAATAGCAGGAGGAAAGAGAGAGAAAAAAAGGAAAGGAAGAAAGATGGAAATTTCACACACACGCATGTGATTTGTCTGTCTCCGATTCTCTCATACTTTCCCTTTCTCTCTCTTTCTCTTGCTGTGTTTTTGCGTGTGGGAGTATGTGTGGGTGTGTCCCGGAATTATAAGATAATTGGTTTCTAGAGAGACAAAGAAAGAATCGAAGAGTAAAAGAAAAAATAAGCGAGCAAGATCGAAAAGCGAGGAAAGCGAACAATGCTAAGACTGGAGAGAAGAAAGAGAGAGAGAAAGAAAGAAAATGAAAATACGACAGAGGCCAGGAGAAATAAGACAAAAAGAAAGAAAAATTAATATATGTAAACTTATAATAGAGATAAAAACAAGAAGCAAAAAGGAATGATGATGAGTTATGATGGAGAAAAAGGACAAAAATAGAACGAAAAGTAAATAAGGCGGAAAAATCTACGTGTAAAACACTAAACCTGAATATAAACAAAATGGATAAAAACTTAAAATAAACAAACAAACAAAAACAATGAATTGTCAATAGGAAACTAAAAATACGAAAATTAAAAGAAATACACTGAAAAATAAGTGGTATGTTAGATTAAAAGCAGAACTAATCATCCTCAGTAGATATTATTGAGAAACCAAGAAAAATGAACGATTTTTTTTATAATAAAATAAAACGATAGCACAGTGGGTCATTTGCCGGGATCGATCCTGGCATCTCCGGGCAGAGGACGGCTACTCTGCCGCCATGCTACCGAGGCCGTTAAGGGAAAAGGAACTTTTCATAAATTTATCTTAGTGATTCCCAATCACATCCTCGCACTCTCCTAGTCACTCGCATACACATAGGTCCGTGCTGATTTGTATGTTTCTTTTTCGTCTGTTTCTTCGCTAGTGTATATCTGTGCATGTATGTATGTGTAATCTATTGTTAGCACAGATGTATAATGGAAGTAACAATAATGCGATGAAAGCATACAAAAGGCAATGAATCTGTCAACAGGAGCAACAAAGTAAACTCAGCTCTATGCATTCAATACGAATCTACATCATACTCTGAAAGTAATTCCGTTTGTTATTTTATTAATTTTCCTAACTTCTAAATGTATTCGGAAAACACTACTCCTTGTCAGATGTCGTCTCAATAAATACTCTTGGAAACAGATTATTTTGCATCTTACTTTAAATTACTTTAAAAGCCTTTAATTAAATGCAATATATATATATATATATATATATATATATATATATATATATATATATATATATATATATATATTTTTTTTTTTTTTTTTTTTTTTTTTTTTTTTTTTTTTTTTTTTTTTTTTTTTTTTTTTTACAGAGTCTAACACGTCAAGTCCGCATACGACACAAGAATATCATATTGAAAATGATAAAGAAATATATATAACTAGAGAGAAAAGGAATTTATCCACACATATACAAATAGAAGGAAGAAAGAGAGATAGAGAGAGAGACAAAAAAAAACGAAAAGGTTAGGAAGAAAGACGAAAAATTCAAACACAAGCATGTGATTTGTCTGTCTCCGATTCTCTCTCACACTTTCCCTTTCTCTCTCTCTCTCTCTTTCCGTGTTTGTGCGTTTGGGAGTATGTGTGGGTGTGTCGCGGAATTATAAGATAATTGTTTTCTAGAGAGACAAAGAAAGAATCGAAGAGTAAAAAGGAAAAAATAAGCGAGCAAGATCGAAAAGCGAGGAAAGCGAACAATGCTAAGACTGGAGAGAAGAAAGACAGAGAAAGAAAAAGAAAATACGACAGAGGCCAGGAGAAATAAGACAAATAGAATGAGAAAAATTAATATATGTAAATTTATAATAGAGATGAAAACAAGAAGCAAAAAGGAATGATAATGAGGTATGATGGAGAAAAAGGACAAAAATAAAACGAAAAGTAAATAAGGCGGAGAAATGTACGTGTAAAAACACTGAATATAAACAAAACGGATAAAAGCTTAAGAAAAAAAAAGAAAATAACAGAATGAATTATTTGTCAATAGGAAACAAAAAATACGAAAATTAAAAGAAATACAGTGAAGGAACATATAAACAGAAAACTAAGTGGAATGTTAGCCGATATTATTGAGAAAAAAAAAACTAGAAAAATGAACGAAATAAAACGATAGCACAGTGGGTCATTTGCCGGGATCGATCCTGGCATCTCCGGGCAGAGGACGGCTACTCTGCCGCCATGCTACCGAGGCCGTTGAGGGAGAAGGAACTTTTCATAAATTTATCTTAGTGATTCCCAATCACATCCTTGCACTCTCGTAGTCACATACACATAGGTCCGTGTTGATCTGTGTGTTTGTGTATTTCTTTTTCGTCTGTGTTTCTGTGTAAGTGTGTATCTGTGCATGTATGTATGTGTAATCTATTGTTAACTCACAGATCTATAGACATGGAAGTAACAATAATGCAGTGAAAGAATACAAAAGGCGATGAATTTGTCAACAGGAACAACAAAGTAAACTCGGACATTCCTGAAACAGGCGCAAAAAAAAAAAAAAAAAAAAAATGCTTCCCAGCGAAAGCACCACCATACATTCATTCAGTACGAATCTACATCATACTCTGAATGTAATTCCATTTATTATTTTATTAATTTTCCTAACTTATAAATGTATTCGGAAAACACCACTCCTTGCCAGATATCTCAATTAATATTCTTGGAAACAGATTATTTTGCATCTCACTGTAAATTACTTTAAATGCCTTTAAATGCACTATAAATATATTTTTACAGTCTAACGCGGCAAGTCCGCAGACGACACAATAATATTACACTGAAAATTACAAAGAAAAGTACAGTTAGAGAGGAAAGGAATTATATTTATCCACACACATGAGAGAGAGAGAGAGAGAGAGGAGGAGAGAGAAGAGGAGAGAGAGAGAGAGAGGAGAGGAGAGAGAGAGAGAGAGAGAGAGAGAGGAGAGAGAGAGAGAGAGGAGAGAGAGAGGAGAGAGAGAGAGAGAGAGAGGAGAGAGAGGAGAGAGAGAGAGAGAGAGAGAGAGAGAGAGGAGAGAGAGAGAGAGAGAGAGAGAGAGAGAGAGGAGAGAGAGAGAGAGGAGAGAGAGAGAGAGAGAGGAGAGAGAGAGAGAGAGGAGAGAGAGAGGAGAGAGAGAGAGAGAGAGAGGAGAGAGAGAGGAGAGAGAGAGAGAGAGAGAAAAGAAAAAAAAATCACACACGCAAGTGATTTGTCTGTCTCTGATTCTCGCTCTCACTCTTTCCCTTTCTCTCTCTCTTTTTTTTCTCTCTCTCTTTCTGTGTTTGTGCGTGTGGGAGTATGTGTGGGTGTGTCGCGGAATTATAAGATAATTGGTTTCTAGAGAGACAGAAAGAATCGAAGATTAAAAAAGAAAAAATAAGCGAACAAGCCCGACAAGCGAAGACAACGAACAATGCTAAGACTGGAGAGAAGAAAGAGAGAAAGAAAGAAAAAGAAAATACGACAGAGGCCAGGAGAAATAAGACAAAAAGAATGAGAAAAATTAATATATGTAAACTTATAATAGAGATGAAAACAAGAAGCAAAAACGAATGATGATGAGGTATGACGGAGAAAAAGGACAAAAAAGAACGAAAAGCAAAAAATGCAGAAAAATGTACGTGTAAAAACACTAAACCTGTATATAAACAAAATAGATAAAATGGGAAACTAAAAAACGAAAATTAAATGAAATACAGTGAAGGAACATAGAAACTGAAAAATAAGTGGTATGTTAGATTAAAAGCATCGTCAGTCGATATTATTGAGAAACCAAGAAAAATGAACAAAATTTTTTATAGTAAAATAAAACGATAGCACAGTGGGTCATTTGCCGGGATCGATCCTGGCATCTCCGGGCAGAGGACGGCTACTCTGCCGCCATGCTACCGAGGCCGTTAAGGGAGAAGGAACTTTTCATAAATTTATATTAGTGATTCCACCCTCACATCATCTCACTCTCGTAGTCACTCTCGTACACATAGGTCCGTGCTGATTTGTATATTTCTTTTTCGTTTGTGTTTCTGCTTAAGTGTGTATCTGTGCATGTATGTATGTGTAATCTATTGTTTAGACATGGAAGTAACAATAATGCAATGAAAGCATACAAAAGACGATGAATCTGTCAACAGGAGCAACAAAGTACTCAGAAAGACATTCCTGAAACCGGCGCTCTATGCATTCAATACGAATCTACATCATACTCTGAAAGTAATTCCATTTGTTACTTTATTAATTTTCCTAACTTCTAAATGTATTCGGAAAACTCTACTCCTTGTCAGATGTCTCAATAAATATTCTTGGAAACAGATGATGTTGCATCTAACTTTAAAATAATTTAAAAGCCTTAAAATGCACTATAAATATTTTTTTTTTTACAGAGTCTAACACGTCAAGTCCGCATACGACACAAGAATGTTATATTGAAAATTATAATATATATATATAATTAGAGAGAAAAGGAATTTATCCACACACACAAATAGCAGGAAGAAAGAGAGAGAGAGAGACAAAAAAGAAAACGAAAAGGATAGGAAGAGACGAAAAATTCACACACACGCATGTGATTTGTCTGTCTCTGATTCTCCCTCTCACTCTTTCCCTTTTTCTCTCTCTTTTTCTGTGTTTGTGCATATGGGAGTATGTGTGGGTGTGTTGCGGAATTAAAAGATAATTGTTTTCTTGAGAGACAGAGAAAGAATCGTAGATTAAAAAAGAAAAAAATAAGCGAACAAGAACGAAAAGCGAAGAAAACGAACA
Organism: Penaeus monodon; assembly: GCF_015228065.2. NCBI lineage: Eukaryota > Metazoa > Arthropoda > Malacostraca > Decapoda > Penaeidae > Penaeus > Penaeus monodon. The sequence continues at coordinate 47,070,219 of NC_051392.1, forward strand.
ATGCTAAGACTGGAGAGAAGAAAGACAGAGAAAAAGAAAGAAAAGGAAAATACGACAGAGGCCAGGAGAAATAAGACAAATAGAATGAGAAAAATTAATATATGTAAACTTATAATAGAGATGAAAACAAGAAGCAAAAAGGAATGATGATGAGGTTGGATGGAGAAAAAGGACAAAAATAGAACGAAAAGTAAAAAATGCGGAAAAAATGTACGTGCAAAAACACCAAACCTGAATATAAACAAAACGGATAAAAGTCTAAGAAAAAAAGAAAACAGAATGAATTATTTGTCAATAGGAAACTAAAAATACGAAAATTAAAAGAAATACAGTGAAGGAACATATTAACAGAAAAATAAGTGGAATGTTGGATTAAAAGCAGAAAGCTAATATTTTCAGTCGATATTACTGAGAAACCAAGAAAAATGAACAAAATTTTTTATAGTAAAATAAAACGATAGCACAGTGGGTCATTTGCCGGGATCGATCCTGGCATCTCCGGGCAGAGGACGGCTACTCTGCCGCCATGCTACCGAGGCCGTTAAGGGAAAAGGAACTTTTCATAAATTTATATTAGTGATTCCACCCTCACAACCTTGCACTCTCCTAGTCACTCACATACAAGTGTCTATCTGTGCATGTATTGCAAAGTAACAATAATGCAACGAAAGCATATAAAAGGCGATGAATTTATCAACAGGAGTAACAAAGTAAACTCAGAAAGACATTCCTGGAACCGGCGCAAAAAAGAAAAGAAAAATAAAGTTTCCCACCGAAAGCACCACCAACATCAAAATTCAAGATGTTGCAAAGTAAATTCTGAATTAGATACTCTCCATACATTCAATACGAATCTACATCATACTCTGAAATTAAGTCCATTGATTTTATTAATTTTCCTAACTTATAAGTGTAATCAGAAAACATTACTCCTTACCAGATGTCTCAATAAATATTCTTGGAAACAGATTGTTTTGCATCTTACTGTAAATTTAAATGCACCATGAATATATTTTTACAGAATCTAACGCGCCAGGTCCGCAGACGACACAGGAATATTATATTGAAAATAATAAAGAAATGTATATAATTAGAGAGAAAAGGAATTATATTTATCCACACACATAGCAGGAGGAAAGAGAGAGAGAAAAACAAACAAACAGGAAAGGAAGAAAGACGAAATATTCACACACACGCATGTGATTTGTCTGTCTCTGATTCTCTCACACTTTCCCTTTCTCTCTCTCTCTCTCTCTCTTTCCGTGTGTCGCGGAATTATAAGATAATTGTTTTCTAGAGAGACAGAAAGAATCGATGAGTTAAAAGGAAAAAATAAGACTGGAGAGAAGAAAGTCAGAGATAGAAAGAAAAAGAAAATACGACAGAGGCCAGGAGAAATAAGACAAAAAGAAAGAAAAATTAATATATGTAAACTTATAATAGAGATGAAAACAAGCAAAAAGGAATGATGATGAGGTTTGATGGAGAAAAAGGACAAAATAGAACGAAAAGTAAAAAATGCGTAAAAATGTACGTGTAAAAGCACTAAACCTGAATATAAACAAAACGGAGAAAAGTAAGAAAAAAGAAAATAACAGAATTAATTATTTGTCAATAGGAAACTAAAAATACGAAAATTAAATACAGTGAAGGAACATATTAACTGAAAAATAAGTGGATTGTTAGATTAAAAGCAGAGAGCTAAATCTTTTTCAGCCGATATTATTGAAAAAAAACGAGTAAAATAAAACGATAGCACAGTGGGTCATTTGCCGGGATCGATCCTGGCATCTCCGGGCAGAGGACGGCTACTCTGCCGCCATGCTACCGAGGCCGTTGAGGGAAAAGGAACTTTTCATAAATTTATCTTAGTGATTCCACCCTCGTATCCTCGCACTATCCTAGTCACTCACATACACATAGGTCCGTGCTGATTTGTGTGTTTCTTTTTCGTCTGTGTTTCTGCGTTAGTGTGTATCTGTGCATGTATGTGTAATCTATTGTTAACGCAGATATATAGACATGGAAGAATACAAAAGGCAATAAATTTGTCAACAGGAGCAATAAAGTAAATTCAGAAAGTCATTCAAGATGCAAGATGTTGCAAAGTCTGAATTAGATACGCTCTATACATTCAGTACGAATCTACATCATACTCTGAAAGTAATTCCACTTGTTATTTTATTAATTTTCCTAACATATAAATGTAATCGGAAAACACTACTTGCCAGATGTCGTCTTAGTAAAAAATCTTCGAAACATTATTTTGCATCTTACTTTAAATTACTTTAAAAGCTTTTAAATGCACCATAGACATTTTTACAGTCTAACGTGTCAAGTCCGCATACGACACAAGAATATTATATTGAAAATTATAAAGAAATATATGTAATTAAAGAGAAAAGGAATTATCATCCACACACACACACAAATAGCAAGAGGAAAAAGAAAAAAAAACACACGAAAAGGAGAGGAAGAAAGACGAAAAATTCACACACAAGCATGTGATTTGTCTGTCTCCGATTCTCTCTCACACTCTTTCCCTTTCTCTCTCTCTCTCTCTTTCTGTGTTTGTGCGTGTGGGAGTATGTGTGTGTGTGTCGCGGAATTATAAGATAATTGTTTTCTAGAGGAACAAAGAAAGAATCGAAGATTAAAAAAGAAAAAAAAAAGCGAACAAGACCGACAAGCGAAGAAAACGAACAATGCTAAGACTGGGGAGAAGAAAGAAATAGAGAAAGAAAAATAAAATACGACAGAGGCCAGGAGAAATAAGACAAAAAAATTAGAAAAATTTGAATATGTAAAATTATAATAGAGATGTAAACAAGATGCAAAAAGGAATGATGATAAAGTATGATGGAGAAAAAAGACAAAAATAGAACGAAAAGTAAAAAATGCGCAAAAATGTACGTGTAAAAACACCAAACATGACTATAAACAAAACGGATAAAAGCTTAGAAAAAAAAAATACGGAATGAATTATTTGTCAATAGGAAACTAAAAATACGAAAATTAAAAGAAAAACAGTGAAGCAACATATAAACTGAAAAATAAGTGGAATGTTAGATTAAAAGCAGAGAGCTAAATCTTTTTCAGCCGATATTATAAAAAAAAAACGAGAAAAATGAACGAAATGGTTTAGAGTAAAATAAAACGATAGCACAGTGGGTCATTTGCCGGGATCGATCCTGGCATCTCCGGGCAGAGGACGGCTACTCTGCCGCCATGCTACCGAGGCCGTTAAGGGAAAAGGAACTTTTCATAAATTTATATTAGTGATTCCACCCTCACAACCTCGCACTCTCGTAGTCACTCACATACAAGTGTCTATCTGTGCATGTAATGCAAAGTAACTATAATGCAACGAAAGCATATAAAAGGCGATGAATTTATCAACAGGAGTAACAAAGTAAACTCAGAAAGACATTCCTGAAACCGGCGCAAAAAAAGAAAAAAAAATGCTTCCCAGTGTAAATTCTGAATTACATACGCTCCATACATTCAATACAAATTTACATCATACACTGAAAGTAATTCCGTTTATTTTATTAATTTTCCTTATAAATGTAATCAGAAAACACTACTTCTTACCAGATGTCGTCTCAATAAATATTCTTGAAATCAGATTATTTTGCATCTTACTGTAAATTACTTTAAATGCACTATAAATGTATTTTTACAGTCTAACGCGTCAAGTCCGCAGACGACACAAAAATATTATATTGAAAATAATAAAGAAATGTATATAATTAGAGAGAAAAGCAATTATATTTATCCACACACACATAGCAGGAGAGAGAGAGAGAGAGAGAGAGAGAGAGAGAGAGAGAGAGAGAGAGAGAGAGAGAGAGAGAGAGAGAGAGAGAGAGAAAGAAAGAGAGAAAGAGAGAGAGAAAGAGAGACAGAGAGAGAGAAAGAGAGACAGAGAGAGAGAGAGAGAGAGAAAACAGGTAAGGAAGAAATACGAAAAATTCACACACACGCATGTGATTTGTCTGTCTCTGATTCTTTCTCACACTTTCCCTTTCTCTCTCTCTTTCCGTGTGTCGCGGAATTATAAGATAATTGTTTTCTAGAGAAACAAAGAAAGAATCGAAGAGTAAAAAGGAAAAAATAATCGAACAAGATCGAAAAGGGAAGAAAACGAACAATGCTAAGACTGGAGAGAAGTAAGACAGAGAGAATGAAAAATAAAATACGACAGAGGCCAGGATAAATAAGACAAAAAGAATGAGAAAAATTAATATATGTAAACTTATAATAGAGATGAAAACATTGAAGCAAAAATGAATGATGAAGTATGACGGAGAAAAAGGACAAAAATAAAACAAAAAGAAAAAAAAAACGTGGAAAAATGTACGCCTAAAAACACAACCTGAATATAAAAATGGATAAAAGCTTAAGAAAAAAACAATTATTTGTCAATAGGAAACTAAAAATACGAAAATTAAAAGAAATACAGTGAAGGAACATATAAACTGAAAAATAAGTGGAATGTTAGATTAAAAGCAGAGCTAATTATCGTCAGTCGATATTATTGAGAAACCAAGAAAAATGAACGATTTGTTATTTTATTAATTTTCCTAACTTATAAATGTGTTCGGAAAACACCACTCCTTGGCAGATTATTTTGCATCTCACTGTAAATTACTTTAAAATGCCTCTAAATGCACTATAAATATATTTTTACAGTCTAACGCGGCAAATCCACAGACGACACAAGAATATTATATTGAAAATCCTTAAGAAATATATATGACTAGAGAGAAAAGGAATTATATTTATCCACACACACATACAAATCGCAGGAAGAGAGAGAGAGAAAAAAAAAAAACGAAAAGGATAGGAAGAAAGACGAAATATTCAAACAGAAGCATGTGATTTGTCTGTCTCCGATTCTCTCTCTCACTTTCCCTTTCTCTCTCTCTCTCTTTCCGTGTTTGTGCGTGTGGGAGTATGTGTGGGTGTGTCGCGGAATTATAAGATAATTGGTTTCTAGAGAGACAAAGAAAGAATCGAAGAGTAAAAAGGAAAAAAATAAGCGAACAAGATCGAAAAGCGAAGAAAACGAACAATGCTAAGACTGGAAAGAAGAAAGACAGAGAGAAAGAAAGAAAAAGAAAATACGACAGAGGCCAGGAGAAATAAGACAAAAAGAATGAGAAAAAATAATATATGCAAACTTATAATAGAGATGAAAACAAGAAGCAAAAAGGAATGATGATGAGGTATGATGGAGAAAAGGGACAAAAATAGAACTAAAAGTAAATAAGGCGGAAAAATGTACGCGTAATAACACCAAACCTGAATATAAACAAAACGGATAAAAGCTTAAGAAAAAAAAAATAACAATGAATTATTTGTCAATAGGAAACTAAAAATACGAAAAAATATATATATATATACTGTGAAGGAACATATAAACTGAAAAATAAGTGGAATGTTAGATTAAAAGCAGAGAGCTAATCATTTTCAGTCGATATTATTGAGAAACCAAGAAAAATGAACGAAAATGTTTATAATAAAATAAAACGATAGCACAGTGGGTCATTTGCCGGGATCGATCCTGGCATCTCCGGGCAGAGGACGGCTACTCTGCCGCCATGCTACCGAGGCCGTTAAGGAAGAAGGAACTTTTCATAAATTTATCTTAGTGATTCCACCCTCACAACCTCGCACTCTCGTAGTCACTCACACATAGGTCCGTGCTGATTTGTGTGTTTGTGTATTTCTTTTTCGTCTGTGTTTCTGTGTAAGTGTGTATCTGTGCATGTATGTGTAATCTACTGTTAACACATAGATATATAGACATGGAAGTAACATGGAAGAATACAAAAGGCAATGAATTTGTCAACAGGAGCAACAAAGTAAACTCAGAAAGACATTCAAGATGCAAGATGTTGCAAAATAAATCATGAATTAAATACGCTCTATACATTCAGTGCGAATCTACATCATACTCTGAAAATAATTCCATGTCATCTCAATACATATTCTTGGAAACTTTATTTTGCATCTTACTGTAAATTACTTTAAATGCCTTTAAATGCACTATAAATATATTTTTACAGAGTCTAACGCGTCAAGTCCGCAGACGACACACGAATATTATATTTAAAAAATACAAAGAAATATATAAAATTAGAAAAGGAATCATCTTCATACACACACACACATGCAAATAGCAGAAGGAAAGAGAGAGAGAAAAAAAAGCGAAAAGGAAAGGAAGAAAGACGAAAAATTCACACACACATGTAATTTGTCTCTCTCACACTTTTTCCCTTTCTCTCTCTCTCTCTATCTATCTCTATCTCTCTCATACAAACACACAAAAGAGAGAGAAACTAATTATATTCTGATGAAAAATATGACAAAACAAAAACAAACAAACCAAAATCAAACTGCGAAATCGGCAGCTTATTAATTCCAAACAGCAGTTTAGTAAATATTTATTTATTTCATATTTATGTATTAATCGGCATATTATCTTGAAAATGGTTATGCTGATTATTTTCATGTATGTGAATACATATATCTTACTAAAATTTCGTTATTTCATCATACCGTCTTGTCAAAGGTCTAGGCCTTCGCCTCTTTCTGTTGGCTCCTTTTCCCTATCTTTATCTATCTCCCATAGGACCTCTCTTCTCTCTCTTTCTCTCTCTCTCTCTCTCTCTCTCTTATATATATATATATATATATATATATATATATATATATATATATATATATATATATATATACATATACATATATCTTTCTCTATCTCTATCTCTATCTCTCCTCTCTCTCTCTATCTATCTATCTATTTATCTATCTATCTATCTATCTATCTATCTATCTTTCTCTCTCTCTCTCTCTTTCTCTCTATCTCTTTCTCTCTCTCTCTCTCTTTTTCTCTCTCTCTTCTCTTCTCTTCTCTTCTCTTCTCTTCTCTTCTCTTCTCTTCTCTTCTCTTCTCTTCTCTTCTCTTCTCTTCTCTTCTCTTCTCTACTCTTCTCTCTCTCTCTCTCATGGATAGGCCTATTTTCTCATGCAGAAACACAAAATTAATATATATTTATTTCTTTTTCTTGCTTTCCTTTTTCTATAATTATCTCAAGATATTATCTCAAGATATATTCAGATGCTATCAGGACAATAGAGTCGACTAGACTGTTATATATTTCGCTCACCTCCTTCCTCTCTCTCTATTATATCTATCCGTAAATCTCTGATCACCTTTGTCACTGTTAGTCCGATTGGATTATATAATATAAAATGTTCAGGCTTTCTTACCAGTCCATTTTCCTCACTGTTTTTCTTCTTGTCCACTGAATATTCTTCATATAGTTTTACATATTAACAGCAAATCTGATTTTGACTGAATGTTGTTTGGATAAAAATGTGACCTTCCCCAGTGAAGTAAAATTCTATCAGGCCAAAGTTAGATATGATAGAATTATGAGCCTCATAACGCGATATAAGTAGTTTTTGCATATGGTTTCTTGTTTATCGGGACCTGCAAGTGATTATATATAATTTGCGTTTAATCATTCTATTGTCGTTTTGGTCAGTATTCTAAATAATATTAAATATTTATGGCCACAAAATTGAGAATAAAGTCAAAAGGACTGGAGAATCGAACCTGAGTTAACACCTGCTTCGAAGGTTAACTCATTAGGCCATCTTGGATATGTATATGATTGCTGTTTTGGATTATTAACCTGCAGTTTTTGCGCTCTCTCTCTCTCTTCCTCTCTCTCTCTCTCTCTCTCTCTCTCTCTCTCTCTCTCTCTCTCTCTCTCTCTCTTTCTCTCTCTCTTTCTCTCTCTCTCTCTCTCTCTCTCTCTCTCTCTTTCTCTCTCTCTTTCTCTCTCTCTCTCTCTCTCTCTCTCTCTCTCTCTCTCTCTCTCACTCGGCAGTTTTGCTTTCATCAGAAAAGTGCGTGTGTACGGAACATGAATTGTAGTATTATAATGAATCTGTAAAAATAATGGGAATGAGAGGAGAGAGGAAAGGAGGGAAGGAGAGAGAGATAGAGAAAGATAGATAAATAGATATACACAAAACATACATACAAAGACATATACAAAAAGATCGATATAAAGATAGAAAAAAAGAGTTAGGAAGGGAGGGAAGGAGATAGAGAGAAAAAGAGAAATTGACATAGATAAAGAGAGAGGTTGATAGACAAAGAGAGAGAGGGAGGGAGGGAAGAGGACAGACAGAGATAAATAGACGAACAAATACACAGACAGATAAAAAGATACATGGATAGACAGACAGGTAAAGAGGGGAAATGAGGGAATGAGAAAAAAGGGAGAAATAGAGGTAAATAGAAAGATATATCGATGGAGAGATAAAAAAAAAACAAGCAGAGAGAGAGGTAGGAAAGAATGACTGGAGGAGAGGAGGAATGGAGAAAGGAAGGGAGGGGTAGAGGGAGGGGAGGATAGAAGGAGAGAAAGATAATGAGAGACTGATAGACAGACACACAGAGAAAGAGAAAAAAATAAAATAAAGACAGAGGTCGTGGGTAGTCATAAAACAATTTGACCAGTATGTTGGTGCAAAATTACGATTTGCAAAGGATCAGTGATAAAATCATGAATAGGGAGGGTCAGAATACTGATCGTTACTGATCATTCTGAATGACGCGAATAACCTGGAACACACAAACACACACACACAGCGCCCTAAGCAGGTATCCACGGTCCGGTAACCGAGGGCTTCTGCCACAGCGTTGCCAGCTATGTTTAACGGTGGAAAACGCGTCCGTTAAATTATATTATTCTAACCTTGGATCTCCACAGTTATCTATTCTCAAAGAAAGGTTATAACACGGTTTTCCAGTCTATTGAATGAATCAGTTCTTTTCATTATTTTCTCTTCCTACGAGAAAATCGATACATGACACTACACTAATTATAGTACGCCTTATTTGTTTTATAAATTATTATCATCGATTTATACATCCACCATGCAATATATATGAGTGTCCTGAAAATCACGATAAAAAAGTAATCGCTCGCAAAACCGACTGAAAGTGATGAGACATCATTTCTGCAGATTTAGTTTATGCGTTGTTCGTTTTGCCTTTTATATTGTTTATCATTTGATGTATGAGTGTCATAAGAAATGACAACCTGGCTATGTCATCTGACAAATGCTAAAAAACTGATATGATCAATTTGTTATTAAAAACAGAAAACGTTTGACTACAAATACACACAACTCAAACATCTGACTCATAAACATTTACATTTAGCATTTAAAGTGATAACATAACGGAAACTAAGCAAAATCTTGAGGCCTTTTTCAACCCTTTCAGTGGCATGAGTGTCTCGAAACTGTTAAATGCTGTGCATAGATCCATGATATGTGTGTGTACATGTGTGTAAAATATTTGGCTATGATTGTATTAATGCTCTGCACGTAAAATCATACGATTTTCCAATGGGGACAAAGCGAAATGAATATTTAAGAAGAAAAATATAGCCACAACAAAAATTAAATGATAGATAATAAAAGTACGAGCAATAATAAAAAAAAACTCAAGAGGAAATTCATATCAATACGTAATAATCCAGATGGCGACAGAATGACGACGAGAAGCAACATGAGAAAATACTCTTCACGCACGATGGATTCGGGATGAAAACTCAGCCTCATCTAACTAATATTATGGAGGCAAATTACGCCACAAAATACTGTGCGAGGTCGCTCAGCACGAAGAAAAGCATCCATATGGTATATCATCAGGCCTAAAGCTTGCATTGCGCCATCGGGGTCATGTTTAAAGTGATAAGGGACAAGACTCAATAGAAATATAAGAAACAAAATTTCTCATTAACGACCATTAATGTTATATTAATTATGATTGAGTTGTATGGTTATAACGCACTGATAAGAATGCCTTGGTATCATCAAACTCTTAATATTTCTCTTATAAATGTTATGATTTGATTTGTAATTATTACAGAAACGAACAAATCACCATATAAGACTATGCAATCCACCTGGAAATACCATTCGAAGGCGATAAGGCTTTTGAAACCTTAAGAATTATGTTTTATGTCGTTTATCATTTGCTGTATCACTGTCATATGGAATGACAATCTGACTTTTTAGCATCTGACAAATGTTAAGACAACTGATGTTCTCAAATTGTGATTAAAAAAGGAAACTTTTGACTGCAAATACGCATCTTTCAAAATCTGCCTCATAAACATTTATTGTGTAAAGGACCAACGCAATTGAAACTCAGCAAGACATGAGAGTCTCCAACCTGGTAAAATGGTGTCCTAAATTATCCATGGTTTACAGTTGTGTGTAAAATAGTTTATATGATTGTATCACTGCACATAAAATCCTAAGAAACCGTTCTTAAAATATGAAATAAAATATGTAGTTCCGAAAACAAAATGAAATTGCAAAAGACAGGGCAAATTGAAATAGCTATCCAAGAAGAAAATGAGAAGCGACATATTAAAATAATACAAAAAATAAGAAACACGAACAATGTAAGAAAAGAAAGCCAAGAGAAAAAAAAATACATTGATATATATTAATCAAGAAGGCATAGACAAAACACTTCACATACAATGGATTAGTGATGGCATTTTCTAATCTCATGCAACGAAAGGCAGAGGAAACCGTGAGATCGCTCTCATGAAGAAAAGCAAGCCGTATGGGAAATCAGATCATCACAGCTGAACTAAAACTTGCCAAAGGGATCTTCATCACATCAATTCTGCAACGAGAAAAAACAATGCCTTGTTTAAGATGACAAGAGACTACGATTAGTCTTATAGTAACACAAAAATAAACAAACTCTCCCCTTAATGATTTCATAAACGACAAATTAATTACCGTTGCTCTTTTAGAATGTGACACGGTGGCGCATTGGTAAGACGCGTGACTTTGACTTCAAGGTCCCGCGTTCGGTCCCAGTCATGCCAAGTGGGCGGTGTGGTTTCACGTAGGTACGCTGTTGTCATAAAGTTTTCCCTTTTTTTCACTTGAATACTGTATGATATAATGCGCGATTATTTACAAGAACACATAAATAAAATGTTATATTCAGTAACATAAACACTGAATCCGAAATACCATAGGAAGATAATTTGGCTTGTAAGAAAATGAAAATTTCTGTAAAAACCTACGAAAACTACTGAATGATGAATATTTCTTTTACAGTATACTGAAATGGAAAACTATATATATACGTAAAGCATAGTAACTTAAAAGAGAATCGAATTGTTATTTGGTAATTATTCACATACGCAGACGATAAGCATTATGAAACAAGATAAATTTCAACCATGGAAGCCTGCGGACGACGAAAACATTTTACGTCTCTCATCTTCAGCGCTACTAATTATACTTTAAGTCGGGCCTAAATATCATAATCTAATCGTTACAAACGATGAAGTGCGCAAATGAAAACCTCGAGAGGCAACCAAAATATGCATTTGGTTCTGTAATGGACGGCAGAATGACGCCAGTCGCCCATCCTACTTTTTAAATTATGATCTAATAGATTTCTCCTCGACAGCCTGGCTGACTCAGACCCTGGCACGAGGGCGCAGACCCGGCGAAAAGGCTGCGGCCCCCCCAGGAGAGGGGGAAACTCTGCGGTTATTATATGCCCTGTTTTATTACGTGCGGACAAGTCGCACTATAAAAGTTTGGTTTACGAAGGAAAGACACTGATATTTGTATCATAAATGGTGAATAAACTCGGGATTAACACAACTATGAAAAAAAATGTTTCTCATTGATGAACTTATCATCTTGGGTTAGAAATCTGTAGAATGAAGCACCATGACACAAACGTGTACATACACACACATACGCACGCACACACACACACTTGCACACACACACACGACACAGTGACATTTAACTATAATAAATAAATGAAACCTGTGTTTCAGTACACTACCTTAATACCTATTTATCATTTCATTAATTCAACAAGTAAAGTGGTGGTAAGAAAAAAGTGGAAAGAAAAATATAAACAAACCAATAAATTTGTTGGACAGAAAAAACACTGGAGCTGGGAGGGAGAGGTAGTGAGGGAGGGGGAGGGAGAGAAAAGGAGAGAGAGGGAGGGAGAGAAAAGGAGAGAGAGGGAGGGAGAGAAAAGGAGAGAGAGGGAGAGGGAGAAAAGGAGAGAAAGAGAGACAGAGGGAGATGGAGGGAAGGAGAGGGAGGGAGGGAGACAGACGAGAGAGAGATAGAGAGATGTAGAGGGAGATGTAGAAAGGAGAGCAAGGAAGAGAGGGAACTAGAGAGAGAGAGAGATGGAGGAAGGAAAGAAGAAAGAGTGAGGGGGAGGGAACGAGAGATAATGTCACATGAAATGACCATCTGACCCTCATTAATCTTTTCAATGACCTAAGTGTCTCGAAACTGTTAAATGCTTTGCATAGATCCAAGATGTATATATGTACATATGTGTAAAATATATAGCTATGATTATATTAATACTCTGCAATGTAGAATCACACGATTTTTCACTGGGGGTAAAGCGAAATGAATACTCAACAAGAAACATAGAGCAACAGCAAAAAATAAATGAAAGATAATAAAAAATACAAGCAATAATAGAAAAACTCAAGAGGAAATTCATATCAATACGTAATAATCCAGATGGCGAAAGAATGACGTCGTGAAGCAACACGAGAAAATATGACGGTCCACATGAAGAAAAGCGGTTCATATGGTATATCAGGTCATCAGGACTCAAACTTGCAATGCGCTAGCGGTATCATCAACACTGATTCTGTCAATGAGAAAATTTTTTTATTTAGAGTGACAGGGGAATGCGATTAGACTCAACAGGGACACATAAAAATCAAAATTTCTCATTGATGACTACCAATGTGAAATTAGTTATGACTGAGTGAAATAGTTATAACGCAGTGGTGCATTGGTAAGACGCGTGACTTTGACTTCAAGGTCCCGCGTTCGATCCCAGTCATGCCGAGTGGACGGTGTGATTTCACGCAGGTACCCTGTTGTCATTATATATTTTATCTTTCTCTTATTTATTTTATGATTTCATTTGCAATTGTTACAGAAGCAAAGAAACAAATCATTAGTTACTTTAATATCACTATGCAATCATAATTCTTAAGGTTTCTTATGTGAACCTTAAGAATTATGGTAAAAGTTGTGTATCTCTCAGAGTGATATCACCCAATTCCATATTTCTCTTTAGTTGCCTTAATTGCCTCACAATCTCAATGGTTCTCAATCTACCTTTTTATCGTAAGCTCTAATATGGCCTCCTGTTTAAACCGCTGGTATCTACAGTCGCCTTCGAAATCTCGTCGACGAAACGTACTACTTCATGATAAAGAGCATATATATAACAATTTCAAATATGAAATGTTTTCTTACCCAACGTGTATCGTTATGCATTACCTAAGCGAGAAAATTTACGGCATCTTCAAACCAAACAGTCAGCGTTTTCGCTTTCCGTTCTAAAGCACAATCCCGTTTGGAGCGGCAAACATCAAAATAAAGTAAACATTTGATAAGAAACCGCTTTAATGATATACAACTTATAACGATCACTCACGAAAACAATCAGAACAGTGGTTCTAATTGAGTTACTCCATTAGGTTTAAAAAATGCATGACTGGTAGAGAAAGACGGATAGATAGACAGAGAGGAGAGGAGAGAAAGAGACAAAGCGATAGAGAAAGACTTAAAGAAATAAAGTTTTTTTTTTGTTACGATTCTTCACTCTTCCTGCCCGCTCCCTTCTCTCCCTTTCTCTCTTGTATTATATATATGTGTGGTGTGTGTGTGTGTGTGTGTGTGTGTGTGTGTGTGTGTGTGTGTGTGTGTGTGTGTGTGTGTGTGTGTGTGTGGTGTGTGTGTGTGTGTGTGTGTGTGTGTGTGTGTGTGTGTGTGTGTGTGTGTGTGCTTTCACCCCATTCCATATTTCTCTTCGGTTCTCTTAATTGTCTCAAAGCCACTATCTGTCTCAATCAGCTACTTTTTTATCTTAAGTGCCAATATAACTTTCCGATCAGCCGCTGGCATCAACAGTCTCCTTCGCAGTTTGGTTGACGAAAAACTCTAGTTCATGATAAATATAGTACGTTTTTCCTACGTGTATTTCACAGTATTATGTGAGGTGGATTAAAGTAAGTAAATATACATAATTATTTGAAATATGATAATTTTCTGTTCCAACTCTCTTCATTCTTCCTTTCTTGAGCGAGAGTTTTCCAACCTGAAAGTCAGCGCTCTCGCTTCTGCCATCAGGGATGAGGGAGATGCATAATATAAAGAGCAAGGAAAGAACATGAAAATGAAAGCAAAATAGAGAACGGAAGAAAAACATCCAATAATATATAGATGAAATGAAGTATAAATATATATGACACTTTGAATTGTAAAACATTTCTTTCCCAAATGCTTGTCTTTGTTAAAGAAAGTCTTGGCATTTTCAGAACTAAAAATAACGCTTAGTTTCACTACTGATGTCAAGAGATGGCAGTGATACGACGAATGAACTAAGAAAAGAAGGAATGAAAATGAGATGAAAATATATAGATGTAATATGATAGAGGAAAAGGAAAGTAAGAAAGAAGTTACGTTGATTGAAAAGAAATCACTCGGCAGTTTTGCTTTCATTGTCAGAAAAGTACGTATGCAAAAAACACGAATTGCAGGATCATAATGTATCTGTACTAATGATGGGGATGAGAGAGAGAGAAGGAGAGAGGAAGGAAGGGAAGGAGAGAAAAATAAGCAGAGAGGGAGGCAAGGAGAGAGAGAGAGAGAGAGAGAGAGAGAGAGAGAGAGAGAGAGAGAGAGAGAGAGAGAGAGAGAGAGAGAGAGAGAGAGAGAGAGAGAGAGAGAGAGAGAGAAATAACCAGATACATACACATATTGAAAGATCGATATATAGTTAGAGAGAAAGAGTAAGGGAGGAAGGGAAGGAGAAATAGAAATAGATTGATAGACAAAGAGAGGGAGAGAGGGGGTGAAGAAGACAGAGATAGAGGTGAATAGACAAGCAGATACATAGATAAAAAGATAGATGAATAGATAGATAGAGAAGAGGAGAGGGGGAATGAGAAAAAAGGAGAAATAAAGAGATGGATAGAAAGATACATCGATGGACAGATAGAAAGACAAGCAGAGAGAGAGATAGAAAAGGTTGAATGGAGGAAAAGAAGGAGGGGGAGAAGGAGGGAAGGAGGGAGAGAGAGATAAAGAAAGATTGATAGACAGACATAGTTAGCGAGAGAAAAAGGAAAAAGATAGAGACAGAGATGGACAAGTAGATAGGTATAGGTCGTGGGTAGTCTTAAAACAATTTGATCAATATGTTGGTGCAGAATTACGACTTGCAAAGGATCAGTGATAAAAGCATGAATAAGGAGAGGCAGAATAAAGCGTCGTTACTGATCATTCCGAATGACGCGAATAACCTGGAACACACAAACACACACACACAGCTAAGGTGTCCTAAGCGGGTATCCACGTTTCCTTCTTCTCCATCTCTCTCTCTCTCTTCCTCTCTCTCTCTCTCTCTCTCTCTCTCTCTCTCTCTCTCTCTCTCTCTCTCTCTCTCTCGCTCTCTCTCTCTCTCTCTCTCTTTCTCTCTCTCTTTCTCTCTCTTTTTCTCTCTCTCTTTCTCTCTCTTTCTTCCTCTCTCTCTCCGTTTCCTTCTCCCTCTCCTCTCTCTCTCGCTTTCTCTCTCTCTCTCACACACAAGCAGAAAAGAGATACAGAAAACATATATCATAATAACAGTTACATCCCAAAACAAAAATAAAACGAATTATTTCTTAGTCGCATGTTAATATAAATCCAAGATAGCCTAAAACCTACCTTCGAGTGGGGGGGGGGGGGGGCTGGGGTTCGGTTCCTCTGTCCTTTTCATTTTATTTTCGATTTCGTGGCCATAGATGTAATATTTTTTATCAACAGTGCTCGTGGCAGTTTAAACTATTAAATAGAATTTAAAATTCATTATGAGTAGACAGCGAGGTGAGATTTTAAATTTTAGCCTCAGTGTCTGCGGTTTCATAACATTTTACTTACAAATGTACAAAAAATAGATACAAAATCAGCATATTCAAATGATCATGACGATACAAATGGAACAAATAACAAAGAAAAAAAATGTCCATTCCTTTATTCTATTTACAGTTTTTTTTTATCTGGGGGTGTTTAACTCATTAATCCATCTTGAATATTCATGAAAGTGCAACATATGTTATCTTATTGTTTTTGTTTTTCAGTATAATTATCATTAGCATATGTTTAGTTTCTCATTCTTTTGTGTAAATACACACGTGAATAGTAGAATGCACTTGCAGCGCAATATGATAACAGTATTATAAAGCTGATAAACCAAGTTATATGGGAGAGAAAGAGAAAGAGAGAGAGAGAGAGAGAGAGAGAGAGAGAGAGAGAGAGAGAGAGAGAGAGAGAGAGAGAGAGACAGACAGACAGAGAGAGAGAGAGATAGAGAGAGAGAGTGAGGAGAGGAGAGAGAGAGAGAGAGAGAGAGAGAGAGAGAGAGAGAGAGAGAGAGAGAGAGAGAGAGAGAGAGAGAGAGAGAGAGACGAGAAGAGAGAGAGAGAGAAGACAGACAGACAGACGACAGAGTGAGTGAGTTGAGATAGAGAGAGAGAGAGAGAGAGAGAGAGAGAGAGAGAGAAAGGTTAGTCCAATGACAGCAAGTTTTAGTTTGACCTTAAAAAGTGTAATCCTTCTTTTATTTCATCAAATCGCAGACATTAAAGTGACTTTAAATATCATCCCGCTATATAAACACTTTTGGCGAACAACTTCTCATCTCTCGGGATTTACACATCATGATTTTTAAAATTCTGTTTGGTTGGTTCAAATACAAAGGCAACTTTCAAATTTATGATTTTTTTTTTTTTCAATATTGTTGATAAAATATTTATTGGTCGCGAAACCGGACATAAAATCAAAATGACTAGGGAATTGTAGGCATTAACCCATTAAAGACAAATCTTGAATTATTTATTATTTATTACGTTATCATTTTTTATATTTGATGGATTCGTGTTCGGGGTTAATATGCTACAGTTTTTACAACAGTTCGTCTTTGGTTTGTTTGTTTGTCTTCATCTTACGAGAAAATTATTAAAATATGTTTAACCTGTGTATATTTCCTACGTGTGTGTGTGGGTATGTGTGTGTGAGGGAGAGAGAGAGATACAGAGACAGAGACAGAAACAGACTGACAGAGAGATAGAGGCAGACAGATACAGAGACAGACAGGGAGACAGAGACAGACAGAGATATAGAAGGGAGACAGAGACAGACAGAGATATAGAGACAGGCAGGGAGACAGAGACAGACAGAGATATAGAGACAGGCAGGGAGACAGAGACAGACAGAGATATAGAGACAGACAGGGAGACAGAGACAGACAGAGATATAGAGACAGACAGGGAGACAGAGACAGACAGAGATATAGAGACAGACAGGGAGACAGAGACAGACAAAGATACAGAGACAGACAGAGAGAGAGAGAGAGAGAGAGAGAGAGAGAGAGAGAGAGAGAGAGAGAGAGGGGGGGGGGGGGGAAGGGAGAGAAAAAGAAAGAAAGAAGAGAGAGAGAGAGAGAGAGAGAGAGAGAGAGAGAGAGAGAGAGAGAGAGAGGAGAAAGCAAGAGAACGAGACACATATTTTTTTCCATTTTTTAAATCGCAGTTACTGTGACTGATATTCTAAATTTCAGCTCGGTAAATAAGCACATCATCAATTTTAAATTCTGTTTCATTGGTTTAAATACTATGGTGATTTTCGTCTCCAACATTTTTGTTAGAATTGTTGATAGAATTAGAATGTTTTTGGCCACGAAACAGAAAGTGTGCAAGCAAGCAAGCAAGCGTGTGCGTGTGAGGGAGGGAAGGAGGGAGGAAGAGAAAGAGAGAGAGAGAGAAAGAGAGAGAGAGAGAGGGGGGGGGGGTGAGAGACAGACAGACGGAGAAGAAAGCAAGAAAGAGAGAGAGAAAGGTGAAAGTAAGAGAATGAAAGAGAGATAGACAGGGAGAGAGAGAGAGAGAGAAAGAGAGACAGAGGAAAAAGCAAGAGAGAGAGAAACAGAATAGACAAAGCGAGAAATGAAAGAGAGAGAGAGAGAGAGAGAGTTAGAATCATAGGAATGGGAAGACAGAGTAAGGAAATAGTAGATATGAAATCCTAATATTCACTGTGTGGCAACTCTCTTCTCTCTCTCTCTCTCTCTCTCTCTCTCTCTCTTTTTTTTTTTTTTTTTTTGTCTTTTAAGCTTCATTACTCTTCTAAGAATTTTGTAGTTTCGATAGATACACAAGATGAAGAGAAAATAAAAGATGAAAAACTTTATTTATTTTTGTTCGTGTATCTGTTTTT
>NC_051392.1:47093614-47096114 GCF_015228065.2 Penaeus monodon
GTAAGAGAGGCGCTGGGGCCTTCACGGACAGCCTTGAGGGCAACAACTATATTGTAAAAGTAATTATATTCGAGGAAGATGATTACAGTATGTCTATTTCTGATCATGGACATATATATATATATATATATATATATATATATATATATATATATATATATATATATATATATATATATATATATATATATATATATATATATAAAACCGAGGCACTCACTCCCGCACCCAAAGGGAAACCGCGCGTCATCCTCCGCGCGAGTAAAGCCGGTCACTCCCGCCTGCGTCTCTCAAGGCAAACGCCAAGGAGTCCGAGGGAGTTCCTTTCAGATAAATCAAGTTTACGCCCGAAAATTGCGTGGGTACTTTAGCCGAAGGGAAGGGCGCCCGGAGAGATACGACTGCATTTATGACTCGGTAGAAATTTCAAGATTTTTTTTTTTTTGGAGAGAGAGAGTTACGAGTTAGGATTCAGCAGGAATTTCCGTTATTCGTACCAGAACGGAACACTGCGTCTCGGTCGTTTTAGTGTATCGTTTTTGTTTCGATGCTGATTGATAGAGATAAACATAAAGTGCATCTCTGTTTACGTTTTTCTGTTTGTAATTTGCTGTGATACCACCGCACATATACGGGTATATGCGTACGTATGTATGTGTGTGGTTAAGGAGATAGTATTAGACATGGGTCTTCTTTTTGAATATGATAGCAAAATAATAAATGAAAATTACATTTTATACATATGAAGACAGATATATAGGGAGATAGACTGATATAGATATAGATATAGTTAGATTCATAGGTGGAATATATATATATATATATATATATATATATATATATATATATATATATATATATATATATGTGTGTGTGTGTGTGTGTGTGTGTGTGTGTGTGTGTGTGTGTGTGTGTGTGTGTGTGTGTGTGTGTGTTTGTATGTGTGTGTGTGTTTGAAAATTGATCTCAAAACATAAAATATTTGCAGGCTAAAGGTCTGAAGTTAAGTTTTCCACCTAAATCGAAATTTACCCTGTTATCTTTTGAAAAAAAAATCATTCTTGAATTTTCATAAACCCTCAAATGCTAGTGCAAAAAAACAAGTAAAAATCTGTTGTCAAAAACAAGCATTCTCCCCGCTTTAGTCTTATAGAATAGAAAAGGTGGATGATAACATTACTGACTCAGACCTCCAGTTACTCAATGATTAAGCCTAATAAAAGACAACGTGGGGTTTTGATTAATAGATGTGGTTACAGTAACATGATTGAAAATATTCTGAATGATACAATACAATTTAAAGAAGTAAATGATAGTTGTGAATCTTTAATCATACAAAATGAAGATAGATTAAATTCCTTGCTCAGAAAACGTAAGAAAGATGAGATCATTGATAGTATCATTACTGCTGCTTCCTCTTTTCCTCTGGCTTTAGACCAGGTATTCTTTATGGATTACTGAAGTTTCACAAAGCAAATGTACCTATGAGACCCATTTTATCGGCCACAGGGACCATATATATATATATATATAGATATATATATATATATATATATATATATATATATATATATATATATATATATATATATATATATATATATACACGCACACACACACACACACACACACACACACACACACACACACACACACACATATATATATATATATATATATATATATATATATATATATATATATATATATATATATATATATATATATATGTAAACATATATATTTTTTCCCCTTTTTAAAGAAAGTCACTATAAATGAGGACGCAATAAAAAACACTTATACTATTTGAGGTGAACTTAGAACGTATCCGCTGTAAAAGCTTTTGTTCTTGGTAGTTTTGAATCCTCTGATTTATTCACAAGGTTTCCATTAGATGAGACCTCTGGGTGCTCTCTTTGATAATAAACATGAAATTCAGTTTTAAGAAACCACTAGGTATAGCTACTAAAGACATTTTGTTTTATTTTAATGGAAACCTGTATGAATTAATCGAAAAGATTAATGCCCTGACTCCTTTAAACATTACATTGTCACTATTTCCGTTATGTAGATGATACCCTGATGTTATGCATATCAAGTAATGATTTTGAGAAGTTCCTGGATTATTTGACGGCAAAACACCCTAATATCAAATTTACACATGGTATAGAATCCAATGGTTGCCTCCCCTTTTTGGATATTAATATTTTCGAAAACATAACTATTTTATGTCATCACTGTATAGCAAACCTACCTAAACTGGCTTCAAAACTAAATTCAACTCTTATATCCTCACAAAATGCGAAAGTAACATAGTGCCAATATTAATATACAGAGCATTCAAAATAAGAAAGAACCGTATTCATGTTGATAAATGTATAAAAGGTATGAATGAGAATGAATATCTTCACAATGCAAGAGATGTGTTTGGCCAGTTTCTGACGAAGATATAATCGAAACCGGTCAACTGCATCTCTTGCATTGTGAAGATATTCATTCT
>NC_051392.1:47112385-47114885 GCF_015228065.2 Penaeus monodon
AAAGGTATTTCGCAACATGAGGTATGTGGATTCGAAATATCCCGATAATGTATCGCCCTAAAATAAAAGGGATCTTGGCTACGAGGTGAATTTAAAAAAAGAAACTATATACCGTATACAATTTACATGTGTAACCATTACGAAAACTGTACGAATCGACGCTGAAGCTTGATTTCGGCGTTAAATAAAGTTTGTATTTGCTGTTTATATGCGGATGATGGCGCGGAAATTGTCTATATTATAATAAAAGTAATTCTTTGGCAAGATTAACCGAATTCAAATGTATGGTTACTGTCAAAGTAATCGTCACTTCAAACCCGGGAGTCTGGTTTTTCCCATCGCATTCGCATCCCATCTCAAAGGGCTTAACCTGCTGTAGACGGAAAAATTTAATTAGCGATGATATATCGGAAGCTGTCGTGGCGCGAAATGATTTTTTGGGAACGATTTGTGGGTCTAACATACCTCAGACGGCTAAATGTTCCAAGACAATGTAAAAGCAGAATGAACGTAAAAGGGTAAAAATTCGTGCCGCTCCTACCAAAAGATGCATTGATTTTATTTTCTTCGTCTTCAATGGAGTTTAAATAGTTGGATTCTGGAGCTTGACACGAAATACCATTTAATAGGGTATATAATAAAGCAAAATCCGACCCCTGTACCACCACAGCCAAGAATAGCATTATTAACCAAATTAAGAAAGAAGGGTGTGTGTTTTGTGTGTGTGTGTGTTTTGTGTGTGTGTGTGTGTGTGTGTGTGTGTGTGTGTGTGTGTGTGTTGTGTGTGTGTGTGTTTGAATTTTACACCTATCATAATACAATCTTGAAAAATACAAACACTGTAATACGCATGTGCATAAAACATAACGATATATCTCATACCTTTAGGGAAATATGAAAGCAGTAGGTATTGATTATAAATGCAAGACTTCAATAATTATAATACTGATTAAAAAAATAACAGTCTTGATAGTGATGGAAATTGATAATGATACACTACTATAACTACTACTACTATTAATAACAATTGAATAATCATTATCCAAATGGTGATGATCACGATAATAATGATAATAATAATGATGATGATGATGATTATGATGATGATGATGATGATATGATGATTATGATGTTTAGATATGATGATTGATGATGATGATGAGTGATGATATGATGTTATGATGATGATTTTTGATTATGATGATGATGATGATGATGATGATGTTTATGTGATGATGATGATTGATGATAATAAAAAAATAATAATATAATAATATAGATGATGATGATGGTGATGATGATGATGATGATGATTGATGATGATATGATAATGATAATAAAAATTATAATAATAAAAATATAATAATAAAAAATAATTATTTTATTATGATTATAATGATAATAATAATGATGATGATCATCATCATCATCATCATCATAATGATAATGAAAATGAAAATAATAATAAAAATAATGATAATAATAATGATAAAAATAATAAATAATAATAATAATAAAAACAACAACAACAACAACAAAAAACAACAATTATAATAATAATAATAATAATAATAATAATAATAAATAAAATGATAATGAAAAATGGTAATGTATCAGTAATAATAATAATGATAATAACAGTAATATTTATGATAATAATAATGATATTGATAATAACAATACTGATGATAAAATCAACAAAAAACAACAAAAACAACAATACTACAACTACTACTACTACTACTAATAATAATATAATATGATGATGAAAAAGAGAAAAAGAAGAAAAACAATAATAATAATAACAGTAACAATAATGAAAACCATAATGATAATAATGATAGTAATAATACAAGAACCATAATGATAATACTGAAATAATAATCCCAAAAACAAGAACCAATTTCATTATCGTAAATATATTTTTTTAAATGCGATTCTCCAGTTGAGCCGCCAGCGTCTTTGGACCTAAATTATCCTTTGAAATTTAAAAACCGAGAGCGACTGCCGTGCATCACTTTCTCTCAGCAGTCACGGTTCAAACTGATTAAAAAGACCGAGTTTTCTCACCCAAGCAGGAACTCCGAAGCCCTGATGACGTCACACACGACGCCGGGGAAACGGAACAGAAAGAGTTCGTAGCAAAGGGTGTATAGACTGATATATAGTCTAACACCCTAATAAAAAAGGAAAGAATAAAGATTTCGTAGAAAAGGGGATTATAGATTTGATATATAGTCTAACACCCAAATAAAAGAAGAAAGGAAAAAAAGAGTTTCGTAACCCTTGACATGTCTTCACTTGGTGTCATTGGAAAAAAATTTAAACGCCAGCAAGAGTGGTGATTACTGGTGATTACTCTCTTGATAAAAGTATGAATAATGATTTCATGTGGATGTTGACCACTGATCTCAAAAAAAGACTGGATCGAGCAACCCATTGTTCCAT
Organism: Penaeus monodon; assembly: GCF_015228065.2. Classification (NCBI taxonomy): domain Eukaryota; kingdom Metazoa; phylum Arthropoda; class Malacostraca; order Decapoda; family Penaeidae; genus Penaeus; species Penaeus monodon. The sequence goes on from NC_051392.1 coordinate 47,114,834, forward strand.
CTCCTGAAACTCTGAAGCGCCAAATTTTATTTCCGCCATCTTAGGAGGTCCA
>NC_051392.1:47119885-47130636 GCF_015228065.2 Penaeus monodon
CTTTATTAAGGGAAACTGGATAGAAGAATTCACATGAACAGTGTCATTTTTAGCTTGTTTTTCGGTGCCCTGCATTACATCGGAGTCAAGAATGTCTAGGCCTAATGGTTAAGTGATGCGTCTGGCAATTGCTTCAACCCCATCTATGGAAAATCGCGAGCCTTGGCAGGACTGAACAGGCAAAGAAGGGTATGTGGCTCTATTGTACTTACGTTTTGAATCGTTCAGCTATTCAGACGTATACGCGAAATTTTTAGAAAATTTTCTGATGGTAATTTGCTAAAATTGGAAGAATCAATAATTTCGGGGAATACAAGCTACACGTACCGTTATCAGGTGTGATGGAAATGCAAAGATGGTTGATACTGCATCTTGTTTCAAACGAAATTTTTTGCCCAGTTTTGTCAAAACACGAGTCTTCAAATGTGAGCATACTGTGGCATGACATGAGGGATTATAATTCTCTCTACGAAGATTTTGCATCCATTCCTGGGGTCTTTGTAGATCTTTCGGAAACCTGTGAGATTGAAAGCTAATTATTTTGTGATAGTTGAAAGTCAACTGCTAAGGCTTATCCTTTCGTCAAGAGAGGAAGCCACGCCAAGGCGCGAGGCCTAGTCAAATTAATATCTGTCGGCGTTCAGTGTCAGTGTTCAGACTGCTAAATCTTCATTAAATCAATATCTAGCTTTCATTACTATCAAATTTTAGCTGAGTTACAGGAACCAGTTCTTTTAATAAAATCCTGTCATACTCGATCGTTTCGAGTTGTGGCCTAGAGGGGACCAAGTCAATCTTTGGCTTGTAAAATTAAGTATAACACCAGGTAGGCACAAAGCGAGCACTTATTTGTGAAATGTTATCTTCTTTGAAGTACTTTCACCCCTTTTCTGATCCGGACGGTTAGTGCAAGCAAACGCGCTGCAACTTGGCATCTTCGATGTGACGGCAGCCCCGTACACTACATGTTTACATCAGGCTTTTGGACCTCCTGAGATGGCGGAAATCAAATTTGGCGCTTCAGAGTTTCAGGAATGGAACAATGGGTTTTCTCGATCCAGTCTTTTTTGAGATCAGTGGTCAACATCCACATGAAATCATTATTCATACTTTGATCAGAAGAGTAATCACCAGTAATCACCACTCTTGCTGGCGTAATTTTGCCCAATGACAACCCAAGTGAAGACATGTCAAGGGTTACGAACTCTTTTTTTTCCTTTCTTCTTTTATTAGGGTGTTTACTATATATCAGTCTATAATCCCTTTGCTACGAAATCTTTATTTTTTCCTTTTTTATTTGGGTGTTTAGAACATATCATTTTATACACCCTTTGCTACGAACTCTTTCTGTTCCGTTTCCCCGGCGTCGTGTGTGACGTCATCAGGGCTTCGGAGTTCCTGCTTGGGTGAGAAAACTCGGTCTTTTTAATCAGTTTGAACCGTGACCTGCTGAGAGGGAAAATGATGGCACGGCAGTCGCTCTCGGTTTCAAATTTCAAAGGATAAATTTTGGTCCAAAACGCTGGCGGGTCAACTGGAGAATCGCATTTAAAAAAATATATTGACGATAATGAATATGGTTCTTGTTATTGGGATTATTATTTCAGTAAATTTTCATTATGGTTCTTGTTATTTTTACTATCATTATTATCATTATGGTTTTCATTATTGTTACTGTTATTATTATTATTGTTTTTTCTTTTCTTCTTCTTTTTCATCATCATATTATTATTATTATTAGTAGTAGTAGTAGTAGTTGTAGTATTGTTGTTGTTGTTGTTATTGTTGATTTTATCATCAGTATTGTTTTTTATCAATATCATTATTATTATCATCTTTATTATCATTATTATTATTACTGATATCATTACCATTTTTCATTATCATTTTATTTATCATTATTATTATTATTATTATTATTATTATTATTGTTTTTTGTTGTTGTTGTTGTTGTTGTTGTTATTATTTTTATTATTATCATTATTATTATCATTATTATTATCATGATTAATATTATTATTATCATTATCATTATCATTATGATGATGATGAATGATGTCATCATCATTATTATTTTTCCCTTATAATCATAATAAAAATAATTATTATTATTATTATTAATATTATTATTATTATAATTTTTATTATCATTATCATCATCATCATCACATCATCATTATCACATCATCATCATCATAATCATAATCATCATCATCATCATCATCATCATCATCATCATCATCATCATCCCTCATAATCATCATCACATCATCATCATCATCATAATCATCATCATCTCATTATTATTATCATTATTATCGTGATCATCACCATTTGGATAATGATTATTTCATTGTTATTAATAGTATAGTAGTTATAGTAGTAGTATCATTATCAATTTCCATCACTATCAAGACTGTTATTTTTATAATCAGTTTTTATAATTATTGAAGTTTTTTGGGCTTTTTTATAATCAATCCCCTACTCCCTTTCATTTTCCCAAAAAGGGTATGAGATTATCTTATTTTTTTAAATTGCACATGCGTATTTACGTGTTTGTTTTTTTCAAGATTGTTTTATTTAGGGAAAATTCAAACACCCCACACACACACACACACACAACACACACAACACACACACACACACACACACAAAACACACACAACACACACCCCACACCCCCCACCACACACACACAAAAATTCTTTTTTAAATTTGGTTAAAAATTTGCTTTTCCCTTGGGGGGGGGGGGGCTGTGGTGGTACGGGGGTTTCGGATTTTGTTTTAGTTTTTATACCCTTTTTAAAGGGTATTTCGGGGTCAAGCTCCAAAATCCAACTATTAAAACTCCCATTTGAAGACAAAAGAAAATAAAATCAAGCATTTTTTTGGGTGGGAGCGGCACAAATTTTAAATTTCCCCTTTTTACGTTATTCTGCTTTTACATTGTTTTTAAAAATTTAGCCGTCTGAGAGTATGTTAACCCCAAATCTTTTTCCAAAAAATCATTTCGCGCCACGACATTTCCCCGATTTATCATCGCTAATTAATTTTTCCCCGGTTCCCGGGCGGGTTTAAGGGCCATTGAGATGGGATGCAAATGCGAGGGGAAAAAAACCGGGACTCCGGTTTGAAGTGCCCGATTATTTTGACAGAAACCATAACTTTTGAATTGGGTTAACCCTTCCCAAAAATTTATTTTTATTAAAAATATGAAAATTTTCCCGCGCCATCTCCCATATAAACAGAAAAATAAAAAACTTTATTTAACGCCAAAATAAAAGCTTCAGCGTCGCATTCGTCCAGTTTCCCTGTTTTGGTGGAACACATGAAAATTGTATCCCGGTAAAAATATTTTTTTTAAAAATTTCACCTTGTAGCCAAGATTCCTTATCATTTTTTTGGGCCCCGATACATTATGGGGTTTCCCTTCCTGAAATCTACATACCTCACTGTTGCGGGAAAATCCCCTTTCGGGGATTAAAAAAAATTTTTTGCCTGTTTGGGTTTGTTCATTTAGTTCCGCCTTGTTTTATAGCTTTTTAAAACTACTTTGGGGTTAGTGTCATCATCATCAATAACGGTATCTAAATTTTTGAGCACCCGGGGTGGCCCCTCTCCACCATCCTTCGCCACTAAACTCGATCTTCCGTTTTTCCTTTCCGTTTGTCCCCCATGGGACACCCGAAAATTCTTGATATTGTCGCTCATTTTTAAATCTCGGTTTCCCTTTTTCCCTCTTTTTCCCTTCACCATCCCTGTCAGAAAATTTTTTTTTTCTCAATACTTTTACTTCCTTTACTTTCCCAAAATTTTAAATTTCCTCTTGTTAAAGATGCCCAACTGGGTCTTTCCAATTTTTTTTTCTCAGCACTTCTCTTTCGTCTTCTCTCTGTCCGGGTAATACGCAGATGTCTGTAACCCCACATTTCAAACTTTTGATCTTTTTCTTGTCTATCTTTTTTCAAAAACCCAAACCCAACTCAAAACCATATAGAAATTTGGGGAAAAACTTGGGGTTTCAATAACCCGCTTTGTCCGAAAGGGTAATCCCCTTTCGGTTTTTCCGATTTTTTATTGAGGCAATTGTGGCGTTTTTGGCAATGTAATTCCTTTTATCTCCGGTGAACCCCTCATATGTATTAGTTAAAAAAAGCTCCAAGATAAGTAAAACTCTTTCACTTTTTCCACTCATTCCATTAAATTGTAACTGTTCATCATTTTTTCTTTGGGCCCCGGTTATCTTTGAATCTGGGGGATTTAGTTTTTTCTTGGCATTAAGAAAAAACCACCCTTTTTTCGCTTGCTTCTCTAATTTTATTTTAGTAGTTGTTTTTATTTCCCATTGATACTGCGGGCCCAATTTCAAAACTATATCATCGGGCGTCCCTCAGTTTTGACATTTTGAAATCCTCCAACATCCACATTTCCCTTTCAAAATTCTCTAAAAGCACCTCTCATTTGTTTCAGAATATATATTAAAGAGGTGGGGAGACAGAATGAAAACCCTGTCGCACCTTTTGTTTAAACTTCGAACCACTCTTTTTAAACCCATAAGGGGTTCTTACAGCGCTTGTTTTTGGGTCTAAAAGGGCCCTTTTATTAATTGGATGTGTTTTTTTGTAAATTTTCATATTTTAAAATGTTTTTTCCAAGGATATCGTGATCAACAGTATCAAAAAGTTTTCCCCCATAATCGATAAAACCCAAACAGGTTTTTAGGTCTTTTTGAGGGTTCTCTTTTTTTCTCTAGATAAATTTTTAAAATTTTAAAAGAATCGGGTTTCGGGTCCCTTTTTCCCAGGGCAAAAAAACCCCTGCTTGTTCGTCTGCAAATTTCCTCTCTTAATTTAAACTTCATTTTTTCCAGCAATAATTTTCAACAAAATTTTCCCCGGCTGTGACTTATTAAGGCAATTGCCCTTATTATTGTTGCATTGGAGTGCGTCCCTTTTTTTGGTTTTGGGAGTAAAGACTATTTTACCCAGTTTCGGGCCATTTTTTTTTCATTTCCATATTTTTTTGCAAGGGGTTTTGTAGAAGAAGTTTTAAAACCCTTTCGCCACATTTTTAATTCTTTTTTCTTTTAAATTTAAATCTTTTCCGGGGGCTCTTGTTATTTTTTAAATTTTTTTATGGCCTTTTTAACTTCGTCCAGCGTGGCGGGGGTTTAAATCCTCGCTGTCTTTGAGCTAATTAATATTTTTTGTTAGATTTTTTTATTCTTTTTGTATAGTTGGAACAAAAATTGATTCCATCATCTTTGACTTTTTTTCCCAAATCCCATAAAAAAAAGTCCTTTCAGGTTTTTGATGTGCCCCTTTGTGGGTTTAAAATTTTTCGTGTGATGTTTCGTACCCCTTTGGGTTTAGTTTTTCCCTTTAGTTTTTTAAATTGATAAAACATTTTTTCGGGTTCTTTTCAATGCTCATTAAATATTTTTCCTTATTTTTGTCGCATAAATCTTTGAATTTTTGTATTTTTTTTTTTGAAAATTTATTTTTTCAAATGGATTATTGGGTACCTTTTTTTTTTTAGGCATCTTCTTGTTTTTAATTTCACTTGTGTTTTTTTAGTATCCCGGGGGGAAATTTTTCTTTTTCTTTTTGGCGATAGTTTTTTTAAAACGTGCTCAGCAGGAGGTTTTTTTCCCCTTCCCACAAATCATTTGGGTTTTATCATCTTCCAAATTGATTGAGTATTTCAAATTTGTTTTTACACTGCAAATTTTGTAATTGTTATCAAGAGTTTTGTATCGAGCTTTAGAGGTGGTGTTGGGGCTCCCCTCTTTTTGAGTCTTTTTTTAAAGGGCGAAGTTTTGAGCTGGTGGTCATGCTGCAGTCGGCACCAGGTTTGTCTTGGCATTTTTTTTGCAAAATCTTCCATTTTTTGGTTTAGCAAATTTTAGTCAATTTTTGGTTTTCGTTTTTTTTTGTCTGGGGAAAACCACGTGTACAAGTGTTTGGGTGGTTTTTGGAAAATTATTGGCTATAAATAAATTATTTTTACTCCCGAATTTAAAAAATCTTTTTCCTCTTTTTATCTATATTCCAAGGGCCCAATTTTTCCCCAGGTGTAATTTTTTTTGATTATTTTTTTTTACTTTGGGCGTTGAGGTCTCCCTGATTAAAATTTTTTCACTCTTTTTGGGATTGTGGGCAAAGGGATCTTGGGGGAGAGTTATAAAAAAAAGTCCCCTTTCCCTTTACTTGCAATATTGGTTGGGGCGTAGCATTGTATAATACTAAAAAATTATGGGGGTTTTTTTCTTGTATTTTTGGGCTTTTAAAATGCGATCTTTTTTTTGGGGGTTACCCAATAGTGGCCTTTTCAGTTTTTTTTTTGAGAATCATAGCAAAAACCTTTACATAATTTCCTTCTTCTTTTCCCCGAAAAAAAAACTGTCTTGTTTTTTTTTAGTTTTGAAAAATTCCATTCTTTTCCAAATTTGGGCTCCCCTTAATTCCTAAATATTTGAATGTTTTATCTATCCATTCGGGTTTCAGAAGTTTTGTAATTTTCCCATCTCCTTTTTTTTCCAAAAAAAAGTTTTTTTTTTCGTTTTCCAAAGTTCCATTTTTAATGTGTTTTTTTAATTGGACATTTTTCTTTATCTTCTTTGTCTTCCCGAGCCCTGTTTAACATTGTCACCTGGTTTTCCCACCCGACAAAAGCGCCCCTTTTTAACCCACGGACGGGCCCATGGGGGTAGGGAAATTAAACCCTTTTTTGGTTAGTGATACTGGTCTTAATTCCGGGGTTTAAAGGGATCACTTTTGCACCATTCTTTTATAAACTCTAGTCCCCTTCGATTTTTTTAGTGATTTTGGAATATCCTTTCTTAGTGGGGGATTTGCCCTTTTTTTTTCCGTCCCCAAGGTCTTGGGGCTCTTTTCTGCCTGGGGTTTGAAAATTCCCGTTCTAATCTACCCCCTTTTTTTTAATTTGTAGATGGCTTTTTTTTCGTAAAGGTGTTTTAAAAAACGCCTTTTGGGAGATTAGATTTTTCCGGGCAATTTTTCTTTTAATTTGGTTTGTTAGTACAGTTATGACGGACATGTAAAATTTACGATGAATGTTGTTGTGTGGTGTGTGGGGTTGTGTGGTGTGGGTGGTGTGGGGTGTGTGTGTGTGTTTGTTTGGGGGTTTTTTGTTTTGTGTGTGTGGGTGTGGGGTGTGACTAAAATTCATGGTTTTTTGTATACATATTCAATTCACCCCGGGATATTCTTGTCCATAATTTTTGGGAAAAAATGCAATCTATTAAATTAACACCCAAAAGGTATGACCAATTTAAAGATAATAAGAAAAAAAGATCAAATGATAAGATTAATAAAGGGTGAAACAGGGTAAAAGAAATAAAAGAGTAATTATGATTTATAATAGGAAAAATTATAATGATAAGAGTAATGATAACGATGAAGCTTCCCATGTGGTATTAAAAAACCCCAATGGGGTGTCCCCCTATATTTTTTTTTTTTTGGTAAAAATTAGAAGGTAAAAAAAAATACACATATAAAACTTAAATTAAAACAAAAAACATATGCACTTCATATTATGGTATACCCCGAGTGTAGTTTTTCTAAAACCCTGACACCCAATTTTGGGGGAAAATTTAAAATATTGTAAGAAATATCAATATTTTTTAATTTTAAAATTATTATTGTCATTTAAAAAATGTCATTCTCATACTTCCCCATTACTTATTCCTAATAGGACAATTATTATAGCATTTTTTTCTTCCCTTATATAAAAAGAGGAGTTGTTTCCCTCAAAAAAATCTGTAAAAAAAATTTTTGAAGAAAAATAAAAATAGCATATTATTAAATTTTTAAATAAATACAAGAAAAAACAAACATAATAGATATTTAGTGGGGCACACAACCCCCACACAACACCACCACACACACACAAAACACACACACACCCCCACCACACCACCACACACACACACACACACCCCAAAACACACACACCAACGAAAATTTTTTAAACTTGAAAGGGCCCGAAAAAGCATTGGGAATAGGCTTTTTCCAGAAAAAAAAATATTTGTTAACTTTTTTTTACAAAAGGGAAAGTAAGTGAGAAATAAAAACACTGTTTTCTTGAATTTAATTTTTTAAATCATTTTATATTTTTCCCATTTTGTTTGCGTTTTTTATACATACCTTTTTATTTAGAAAAAATCCCTTTTTCCCCTAAACCTCTTATCTTTTATTTAAAAACATATAAACCATTTTAAAGGAAAACTCCAAATAGTATAGAAGTCTCGGAAAGTTACAGAGATTGTATATAATGTAAAAACTGGTTGAGAAACACAAATGGAGAATTTTGAGAATATCTAGAGGGCCCCGGTTTTTCAGGGGGTGTCCCCCAATAGGTTATTATCCCAGCTCCCCCCTATTTCAGGTACCCTTTCCGAGTCCAAAAATTTCAGGTGGCTTTCTATAGTCTCTCCTTAGCACACGATTTTCCAGGGTCTGACATTAACAGGTAAATCTCTAGGCCCTGATGAGTTGGTAATTTTCTACAGACCCTCTTTTACAGATAAATTTACAGAGCCCTTTATAACAGGTTTCTATTTATTATTTGAATCCCCTATTTTCTAGGGCCACTAATTCGCAAGATGAAAACACTTAGGGGCCCTAATTAGCAAGTTTTCCTATGATCCTTATTTAAAATAGAGAAACGAGGATCAACGATTCTCCTGGCCTCTGCTTTGCAGGTATTTCTTAGAGATTATATATTCCAAAGGAAAAAATCTAGGGCCTTAATGATATACAAACAGATTATCTAGTGCCCCGAACTAGCGAATTTTATGGGATCTTATTCACCCGCCAGTTTTCAGGGGTCCTCAGTTAGAAGGAAAAAGTCCAGGCCCTCATCAGGGAGGAAAAGGGGATGGGTTGGGAGGCAAAGCAGTCCAAAAAAAGTTCGATTCCTTGATGGGTTCGTCAGGAAACCCGGGGTTCATGGCCGCCTGAACAGACAATGAACACCACGTATGAAACTCATGCTTATATAAAAGTTCTAAAGAAGTGGCTTAGAATAGCTTAGGATAGGGAAAAGAATGACATTAGAATTCTATACTTTTTGGACTGAAGACCGTCAAGTCTATGACACATTAGTAGGATGACCACTAAACTTTTTTTTCTTAACTTTCAAAAATTCCCTTAATTCTTTTCCCCCTTTTTTCATATATTCGATTTTCCTTAATGATCGAAACACATCCGACAGACTCTTATATGATGTTCAGAATAATTTCAAATTTCCCTTTTCTTCATTTCCAGTATGTTTTCTTTCGTCGGGAAAAAATCAAAAACCAATATTGGTTGACAGTGACACATACACATAATATATATTTCCATTATATGATAAATCATTATCAAGCTAGATACCTTCTCAAAAAAAAAAAAAAAAAAAAAAAAAAAAAAAAAAATCCGTAATAAATGGCATCGACTTTTCCCCCTCGCATTTCATTTAAACAGACCCCCTTACTATCCTTCCGGTTCATGCTAAAGTTACCCAATACAATACGTTTTTGTGAAAAAAATAGTCCCTTTCAAAGAATCTGAGAGTCTATTTACAAGCAGTGATAGAGATCAAGAAACTGTTTCGAAGTATCAGACGAAATTCTTCCTCGGGTCATTTTTGTTGGGTACGACCGGCGGAGGCTGGAATGCAGAGCCACAGCTGATCCGTTACGTAGGTCCTGGATGACGTCACTGGTCAAGGAAGGAACAGCTGTCGAGTCGACAGTCAGCTGGGACGGAGAAGACAGGGTGTTAAAGAAAACGGAACTCATGTGGAATGAAAAAAAATGGGGTATAAGTGGAGGGCAAACGGAAATTTGGGGAAAAAATGGCTGAATATGAGATGTGTCAGAGTATAAACCGAATTCATGAAACAAGTTACACCACACACACACACCACACACACACACACACACACACACACAAAACACACACACAACACACACACACACACACACAACAATAATATATATATATATAATATATATATATTTTATTAAATACTATATATATATTATATATATATATATACACCATTATACATATATTTACAGTATATATATGGGATATATACTGTATAAATATATGTATATATACATTGTTTATATATATATACATTGTTTATATATAATGTGTGTGTGTATATATACTGTATGTATATATTCTTACTTTATATATATAATATATAATATAATATATATATAAATATATATATATATTATATAATATATGTACACACACACACACACACCCCACACACAACACACACACACACACACAACAAATATATATATATATATAATATATATATATAAATATATATATATATATATATATTACAGAATACATATACATATACATACTTATACACACCCCACACACACACACACACAACACACACACACACACACCCCACACACACACCCACACACACACACACACACACACACACACACACACACACACATATAAAATATATATATAATTTTTATATATAAAATATATATATTATACATTTACATATATATACATACATACCTACATACATAGATACATACATATATAGTAATATACATATGTGTACATGCGTGTTGGTGTGTGTGTGTGTGTGTGGGTGTGTTGGTGTGTGGTGTTGTGGGGTGTGTTGGTGTGTGTGTGTGTGGTGTTGGTTTTGTGTTGGGGGTGTGTGTGCTGGTGGGTGTGTGTGTGGTGTGTGTG
>NC_051392.1:47130736-47148236 GCF_015228065.2 Penaeus monodon
TTTGCACTTTCAGATTTAATATTTTGACTCTTGCTGTGTAAGACCTTCTTTCACTTTTCTGCATTAAATAGAGCTTAAGGAGACTTCCTTCCACTTGTTCTGATTCACACTAGCTAACCTCAGACTGGTCTGCTGTCAGAATCTGACTTATTTAAAAGTTGTCCCCTTTACCTACTGATTCACAGATCTGAGTTATGTTTTTGTGCTCCTCAACGGGAGGACTTTTCTGAGATTCAAGAGGTTTAATATCTTCCACCTTTAATTTCTTCTGTGGAGGCTCATGAGTACTTTCATCTCTTGTTGGGAAACAGCTAGTGGTTTTTTCAAGGATGCAGTAATAGTATTATCAGCTGTAAGGTACTGGAGGGAGTGTTTAATAGCACGTTGAAGGACTGACAATGGTACTTACACTAGATGGCTTCTGGGACTCCTGCACTGTGCCTTTGAGTCCTTCAGTCAATTTCTCACCACTCGAAGTAGTTGCTGGCTTATCTTCAAGTTTTGGTAAAGATTCACTAACCTTGATTGAGGATTGTCTGTGTTTGGTTTGGCCACTTGAGAACTTTCCTTCTCCTCTTTCGTGGCCTCGGAACTCTTGTCCTTCTCGGGTATTCCCTTTTGCACATCAGATCCAGGTTTTGCCACACTGGGCTTGTAGCCTCCAATCAGATCTTTGCTCTCAGGCACTTCCTTTTTGGCTGTTTCTACTCCTCTCTTATGGAGTTCCTTTGCTTCCTCCTTAACTTCCTTCATTTTGTTCAACTTGTCCCACACACTCTCTTTTTTCTTAACCTCAAACTTTTCACTGAACCCAAACTTTCCTCTGTCTCTCTCTTCTTCCTGCAGATTTTTCTCTTTTTCCAATTTGTCTTTCTTTGCTTTTATATCTTCACAAAGTGAGGAGACACCAACTTCAGGCTTGACAGGCACTGGCAGAGGTGCCTTTTCTTCTGTTTTCTTTCCCTGTTCTCTTTCAGTTTTCTTTTCTTGTTCTCCTCCAGTTTTTTCTTGTTCTCTTTCAGTTTTCTTTTCTTGTTCTCTTTCAGTTTTCTTCTCTTGTTCTCCTTCAGTTTTCTTTTCTTGTTCTCTTTCAGTTTTCTTTTCTTGTTCTCTTTCAGTTTTCTTTTCTTGATCTCCTTCTATTTTCTTTACGGGTTCTCCTTCTATTTTCTTTACGGGTTCTCCTTCCGTTTTCTTTACGGGTTCTCCTTCTGTTTTCTTGTCTTGCTCCCCTGACTTCACCACAGGCTTTGTTTCCACATGAACTGTTTCCTTTTGAGTGTGAGGCAGACTGTCTTTCTTTTGTGTTTCAGTCTCCTCAGGCTTTGAGAGTCTGTTATCTTCTTCCTTTTTAATGTTCTTTTCAGCCTTATCTGTCACACTTTCTTCTTTGCTTACTTGCTTTCCTGATGATTTACTTTCTTCAACAGCTACAACCTTTTCGTCTTTTGTGTCAACCTTTCCCTTTTCAGCATCAAGTTTTGCCCTTGCCAAGTCTGCTGGTTTTTCTTCAGGCAATTTTTCATATGTTTTCACAGCTTTTGGTGTCTCCTTTGGCTTTTCCCCTTGTAAAGTTTCATCTGCTTTCTCTTCTTTTGATGTTTCTATTTTCTTTTCCACTTGTAATGTTTCCTTCGTTTTTTCCTCTTGCGAAGTTTCCTTTGTCTTCTCTTCTTTTATGATTTCCTTTGCCTTTTCCTCTTGTAAGGATGCCTTTGTGTCTTCTTCCTTTACATTCTCCTTCAATATTACTTCCTTTGGCAAATCCTTCGACTTCTCAGTTACTTCCTCTATCACCTTTTCTTTAGTTTTGTCCTTCTGCAACCTCTCTTGTACTTGGTCTTCCTGTAAGGGTTCTTTTACTTTACTTTCAGATGAATCCCTTCTTTCTTTCTCCTGTGGCTTTTCTTCAGTTTTCTCTTCAATTTTTTCTTTCTGTAATTTTGCTTCCTCTCTGTCTTCTGCTTTCAAATCATGCTTCTCTTCTTCCTTAACCTTTTCTTCTACCTTCTCCTCCACAGATTCTTTCTTCTCATCACAGATGGTTTCTGTTTTGCCCTCTGCGCAATTTCTTTCTTTATCTCATTCTCCACTCTGTCAAGTGGTTCTCCACCTTCTTCACTCACTAGTTTTGTTTTCTCTCCCTCTAGTTTCTCCTTAATCTTCTCAACTTCCACAACCTTCGGTTTGACTTTCTCTTCAGATTTGTCAATCTGGTCGTTTTCCTTGTCCTGGCCTGTATCTAGGATGGGTGAAGTTCTCCCACTGGCAACTGGAGTGGCAGCCTTGCTGTCAACAGGCGTGGGTGCTTCACTCAGTCCCATGGGTGTAGCTGTTCCACTACGACTTCCATCAACTGACATTTCTCTGCTGGCTCCCGGGGGAGTCTCTGAATCCAGTTCTGCGATGAGTGCCACAAGTTCATCTCTTGAGCTAAGGGATTTAAATACAAGCTGTAATAGGGTAATTCTTTGGAGGAAAACATAAAGACATGAAAATTAATTTACAGAAAATAGTATATATATAAATATATATATACACATTATGTGTGTACACACACACACACACACACACACACACACACGTATATATATATATATATATATATATATATATATATATATATATATATTATATATATATTATATATATAATATATATTAATATATATATAATATATATTAATATTTATATATATATAATATATATATATTAAATATATATATTATATATATATATATATATAATATATATATATATATTATATATATATATATATATATATATATATAATATATTATATATATATATATTATATATATATATATATATAATATATATATATATCATATATATCTATATAATATTATATAATATATATATATAATTATATATTATATATTATATATATATATATTATATATTATATATATATATATATATATATAGATATATATAATATATATATAATAATATATATAATATATATATAATATATATTAGATATATATATAATATATATATATATTTTATATATAATATATATATATATATATATATATATATATATATATATATATAATATACATACGTGTGTGTGTGTGTGTGTGTGTGTGTGTGTGTACACACATAATGTGTATATATATATTTATATATATACTATTTTCTGTAAATTAATTTTCATGTCTTTATGTTTTCCTCCAAAGAATTACCCTATTACAGCTTGTATTTAAATCCCTTAGCTCAAGAGATGAACTTGTGGCACTCATCGCAGAACTGGATTCAGAGACTCCCCCGGGAGCCAGCAGAGAAATGTCAGTTGATGGAAGTCGTAGTGGAACAGCTACACCCATGGGACTGAGTGAAGCACCCACGCCTGTTGACAGCAAGGCTGCCACTCCAGTTGCCAGTGGGAGAACTTCACCCATCCTAGATACAGGCCAGGACAAGGAAAACGACCAGATTGACAAATCTGAAGAGAAAGTCAAACCGAAGGTTGTGGAAGTTGAGAAGATTAAGGAGAAACTAGAGGGAGAGAAAACAAAACTAGTGAGTGAAGAAGGTGGAGAACCACTTGACAGAGTGGAGAATGAGATAAAGAAAGAAATTGCGCCAGAGGGCAAAACAGAAACCATCTGTGATGAGAAGAAAGAATCTGTGGAGGAGAAGGTAGAAGAAAAGGTTAAGGAAGAAGAGAAGCATGATTTGAAAGCAGAAGACAGAGAGGAAGCAAAATTACAGAAAGAAAAAATTGAAGAGAAAACTGAAGAAAAGCCACAGGAGAAAGAAAGAAGGGATTCATCTGAAAGTAAAGTAAAAGAACCCTTACAGGAAGACCAAGTACAAGAGAGGTTGCAGAAGGACAAAACTAAAGAAAAGGTGATAGAGGAAGTAACTGAGAAGTCGAAGGATTTGCCAAAGGAAGTAATATTGAAGGAGAATGTAAAGGAAGAAGACACAAAGGCATCCTTACAAGAGGAAAAGGCAAAGGAAATCATAAAAGAAGAGAAGACAAAGGAAACTTCGCAAGAGGAAAAAACGAAGGAAACATTACAAGTGGAAAAGAAAATAGAAACATCAAAAGAAGAGAAAGCAGATGAAACTTTACAAGGGGAAAAGCCAAAGGAGACACCAAAAGCTGTGAAAACATATGAAAAATTGCCTGAAGAAAAACCAGCAGACTTGGCAAGGGCAAAACTTGATGCTGAAAAGGGAAAGGTTGACACAAAAGACGAAAAGGTTGTAGCTGTTGAAGAAAGTAAATCATCAGGAAAGCAAGTAAGCAAAGAAGAAAGTGTGACAGATAAGGCTGAAAAGAACATTAAAAAGGAAGAAGATAACAGACTCTCAAAGCCTGAGGAGACTGAAACACAAAAGAAAGACAGTCTGCCTCACACTCAAAAGGAAACAGTTCATGTGGAAACAAAGCCTGTGGTGAAGTCAGGGGAGCAAGACAAGAAAACAGAAGGAGAACCCGTAAAGAAAACGGAAGGAGAACCCGTAAAGAAAATAGAAGGAGAACCCGTAAAGAAAATAGAAAGAGAACAAGAAAAGAAAACTGAAAGAGAACAAGAAAAAACTGGAGGAGAACAAGAAAAGAAAACTGAAAGAGAACAAGAAAAGAAAACTGAAAGAGAACAAGAAAAGAAAACTGAAGGAGAACAGGGAAAGAAAACAGAAGAAAAGGCACCTCTGCCAGTGCCTGTCAAGCCTGAAGTTGGTGTCTCCTCACTTTGTGAAGATATAAAAGCAAAGAAAGACAAATTGGAAAAAGAGAAAAATCTGCAGGAAGAAGAGAGAGACAGAGGAAAGTTTGGGTTCAGTGAAAAGTTTGAGGTTAAGAAAAAAGAGAGTGTGTGGGACAAGTTGAACAAAATGAAGGAAGTTAAGGAGGAAGCAAAGGAACTCCATAAGAGAGGAGTAGAAACAGCCAAAAAGGAAGTGCCTGAGAGCAAAGATCTGATTGGAGGCTACAAGCCCAGTGTGGCAAAACCTGGATCTGATGTGCAAAAGGGAATACCCGAGAAGGACAAGAGTTCCGAGGCCACGAAAGAGGAGAAGGAAAGTTCTCAAGTGGCCAAACCAAACACAGACAAATCCTCAATCAAGGTTAGTGAATCTTTACCAAAACTTGAAGATAAGCCAGCAACTACTTCGAGTGGTGAGAAATTGACTGAAGGACTCAAAGGCACAGTGCAGGAGTCCCAGAAGCCATCTAGTGTAAGTACCATTGTCAGTCCTTCAACCGTGCTATTAAACACTCCCTCCAGTACCTTACAAGCTGATAATACTATTACTGCATCCTTGAAAAAACCACTAGCTGTTTCTCCAACAAGAGATGAAAGTACTCATGAGCCTCCACAGAAGAAATTAAAGGTGGAAGATATTAAACCTCTTGAATCTCAGAAAAGTCCTCCCGTTGAGGAGCACAAAAACATAACTCAGATCTGTGAATCAGTAGGTAAAGGGGGACAACTTTTAAATAAGTCAGATTCTGCACCAAGCAGTACACAGTCTGAGGTTAAGCTTAGTGTGAAATCAGAAACAAGTGGAAGGAAGTCTCCTTCTACAGAAGGTAAACAAATACCTTTTGATAAAGATTCTGATAAAATAAAAAATGCTACTGAGCCATTAAAAAGTGAAAATCTAGTTGTAGATACAAAGAAAGTTCATTCTGATACAGACAAAAGTCTGTGCAAGCCAGTTCAAAATATTAAATCTGAAAGTGCAAAAGTAGATCAGGAAAAGGTAGATACAAATATTCCAAGTGCAAGTAACACATCACATTTGAAAGATGAAACTAAGAAAATCAACGAAGAAGTTAGTAAGTGCATACCAGTGTTGGAAGAAAGTAAAAGTGAAAGGCAGAAAGATTTAATTGGAGAAGAAAAAATGGAAGTGGAGCCATCCAGTTCAGACAAAGAAAGAAATACCACCAATGTATCTCCTAAAACTGACACAGGTGCTTTACCAGTAAAGGATGAAAAGATGGAGGTGGAATCATCAAGTGAGCCCAAACCTTGTGAACCTCCTGACAAAACTGGAGTTAATGATGAAAAGAAATCAACACCTGAAGACTCGAAGATGGAAGTTGATGAGGCAGTCCCAGAGGAGCAGCCATCACAGAAAGACTCAGCTAGTGAGGCAAAAATGGATGTTGACAAGAAACCAAGCGATTCAACAGATACAAACAGTGCAAAACCCATAGGACCAGAACCTGAAGTAGGGGAAGCAATCACAGAACCTGTCATGTTGGTGAAGGGGGATGGTGAAGGTGCTGCTTGTGAGGCAGGAAACCCACTGCTGGACAGTGATATTGAATGTCACACAGACTCTTCAAAGCCTTGGTGGGAGTGTTTTAGTAGAAGTGATAGTTCAGGTGATAGTGTAGGGGAAGCTGTAACAGAAGAAATAATGTATTTCTGGGGAGAGGGCAATGGTGCTGATTGTGATGCCGGAAATAATGGTGATGAAACCGAAACTAATTCTGATGCAAAGCAAGCTGACAGTGGGGGGAGTAGTGCAGCTGTTACAGCAGAAAGTCAAGGAAACCCAACACCAAGTGAAATAAAGCCCCAAAAGGAGGTTGATAGTTTAAGACCTGACAATGAAGCGAAAGTAGTTGATGGAGTTCCAGACAGTGATGAAACAAAAGTTAATGGAATAAGAACTATAGACTCAACAGAAAAGACAGAGAAAAGTTTAAGTATGACTGAAAAAACAGGGGAATTGGTTGAGAAACATAGTGTTAATGGTAAGAAAACTAAGGAGAACAGTGATGAGTGCAATGATAGAAATAAGAGTGAAGTGGATGCAGTAAATGATAAAGAGGAAGTAGTGGAGGAAAAAACTAAATCAGAATCATTTGAGAATGAAGATAAGCTTTTGACAAATGACAAAGAAGAAGAGATAGAAAATGCTGAGGAGACAAATGATACAGAAAATGTCAGCATAGAAAAAAAGGAGGTAGCAAAGGAGGATGACGAATCATCTATAAAAGAGGAAGAGAAAAAGGACAGTGAAAGTGAAGAGGAAGATGAAGAAGAATCCAAACCAGTTAAAAGAGGCCGCGGCAGGCCTTTCGGTACTCACAAAAAACGTCTGAAAGGCAGAGGAAGGCCAGTGAGGAAGGCGGCTGATGAGCAAGCCCAAGGTAGTGATGGTGAAAATGAAGAAAAGGAAGGGGAAGCAGACAATGATGCAGATGAGGACGAAGACAAATCACCAAGTAAAAAGAGAAGACAACGAGGGAAAGGGAGCACTGCACGGCCATTGCCTGATGGTGAGTTACTTCTTCCTTTTTGTATTTCTTTCTTTAGAGTTAAAGCACATCAGACTCTAAGCATAACTAATAGACTGACCAAAAATCTGGAAGGGAAATGAGTTTACATCTACTTCATGATGATATTTTCATATATATATGTATGTGTATATATATATAGAGAGAGAGATTTATTTTTGTCATATTATCTATTTATTCTTAGGTTAAATAGTAATATGTTTAATTTTTTGGACAAAAGATTCAGATATAAATATAATACTAGGTAGATTTAGTATGTGCACATTGATTTGCACATATACATATGGCTACATACTCATCATATTTTCCTCAAATACATCACTGAAATATGCTCTCCAAACCTTTAGCATTTAAAAGTTTCTAGGTATCACAATATATGATTCCATATACAATGTTGATTCATGGTAATGGTAGTTGGTGTCTGTTATGAACCCTTCACAGCTCCTTTCACCATTGCCTATGTAGTATTTAAGGCAATTACTCATTTCTCATTTCTTGCTTCTGAATGACTGATAACTAGTGTATCATATTTGATTACACTGTGGACCAATGTTCTACTATTCTTATCATGTAGCATTGTTTAATACATATAGGCTTTTTGAGGAACATTCTTTTGAAGAATTGATATACACCACAGCAGCATATAAAACTTGGATGATAAATAATATAATTATCTAGTAGATAGATCAAGGAAGTTTAAAGCCTTTTTTTCTTCTCCTTCTCCTTCTCCTTCTTTATTATAAGTATTATTTTTAAAATGACATTGTGTTTTCTCCCACCATCTTTCCATTTTCCATGCATTTTGAAAGTGTTGCTTTATTTCATTACACATTCCAGTGTTTTTGCATTACATATTCCACCCCACACTTTTTTGCATATATGCAGGAAAAATGTGTTAGTGCATCTGCTTCATTTGTAGCCTCACTCTATAAGCAAAACAGAGCACCCCTCCCCCCCCTCTTCATATGCTCTGTCCTGCATTTATAGGAGTAAAATCATATTCAAGAGAAGTGTCCTTGTACATTTATTTTTGGTCCCTCTTTGGACCACTGACCCCAGGTTGTGTCCTTGAGTTGCACACTATAAAGGCTGCAAGCTAAGCAGTCACAGTAGCTCCTTCCACCAAGCTTAAATCACAGGACCAAGCAAGGGCTCATCAAGGAGGACTCCACCAGTTGCTTTTGATCCATAGTAGTGTAAAGGTCCTCCACATGGGGAAAGAACTGCATGTATGCATGACAACTTTAAGTGCTAAATTCATTTTTATTGTTGATATATTCCTTACTTCTTTGTTTGTTTGTTTGTTTCATTATTATTGTAACAAGTAATATTTAAAGTATTTATTAGAAGGAAAATCACTTCAGAGGTGAGCACAGACAATACAAAAGAAATGTTTGGGTGGTTTCTTGATATATGCAGATGGGTTAGTCAGTCTATTATCAATTATTTATATAAAGAGTATTGTATTAGAATATCCATGGATAGTAACTCGGTGATTCAGAATCAAGCATTAAAGGAGAAATAGGGTTTTTCTCACTCAAAGTATTACTTGTCACTCGTTATATGATATATTTCAGCAGATGATTGAAAGTGTGTAGCCATGGTTTAATATTCAATGTAGGGAATTTTTTAGAAGGTACCCAAAACATGCATCCAGGTAGTAATTCAATTATAAATTTCAATTCCTTGCAGTTCCTAGACAGAGGTCAGCACGTATTGCTAAGATAAGAGAGAAAGAGGAAATGGAGAGAAGAGAGCTGGAAGCTCAACGAATGAAACAGCTGGCAGAAGAAAATCGGCTGAAGGAGCTCAAGAGGAAGGCCAGAGAAGAGAGACGAGTAAGATGGAAGCTCCTTGGTTTACTGCTAAAAGCTTTTGTTTTCTGATAAGCATTTGAGTATGAAAAGTTAGACACTTGAGTTGAGTTTAAAGATTTAAATAATTCTTTCATTCCAGTCACTAAGGGAACTGAAGAAAGGAAGGCGGGAAAGGAAAGAGAAAAAGGTAAGAGTATTTGGTTAAAGAATCAAATTAATTATCTTGCATGAATAACCTTTGATTAGAAGTACTAAATTATAATGTATGCTGCACAAAGATGCAGTATATAATATATATATATATATATATTTATATAATGATTCATTGGAAAAGTTCTGTAATATCTGTTTTCTCCTTTGCTTTTTTAGAGCTGTGATAGAGTTATAAAAGCACTAACATCAACTTTAGGCTCCCAGACTTTTATAATATTCAATTAACAAGAATGTATGATTTCCCAAACAGGATAGAGAAAAAAAGAAAAAGAAAAAGAAAAAGCGGGGAAAGAAGAAAAGAGCTCATCCAAATGATCCATGGGAAAACTCCTCGACTTCATCCAGGTAGATTTGTGTATTTTAATGTTACTCATAATTTACCTGATAACTGTGGGGATTACCTTACTCATTTTCATGTTTATGTCCTGACAGCAAGGTTGTCATACTTTTTTTTATTTTTTCTCCTCCTCGTTTTCTTCCTCCTCCTCTTCCTCTTCTTCCTCCTCCCCCCCCCTTATAAGGAAAAGGGATAGGGAGAGATGTATATGTGTGTGTATATATGTATATACATGTATATGTTCTTGACTCTAATATTTCCATTTAGATACTTCTTGTTTATGGGTCATTGCACAAGTCCTTTAAAGTTGTATTTAGTGTATAACCTGCAGTTCTCTTTGGCTTTTACTTAGGGTTGTGTATGATGAGTAAGCAATAGCAACTGTCAGAATACTGTATTTTTTATGATATTATTTTCCTTTCTTTCTTTTATAAATTGACAAAATTTGACCAGATTCTTTCATAATATTATGATTATTTTCCTAATACAAGTGTCTGATTTTTTGTTTGTTTAGTTCAAGTACTGAGGAAGAGGAAGAATATGACCTAGAAGAAGAAGAAGATGAAAATCTTGTGTTCAAGAGTGACCATGAATTTTCTCCTGAATCAGATGTCGAAGAGGCTGATGCTCAGCCAATTAAAAGAGCAAGAACAGCAAAGAAAGGTATGCAGACATCTTTCATTGATATTTGGAATTCTGCTTTTGCTTGATCAGAAATGTGGGTACATCTTTTGAGCAAACTTTTTCTTTTTGTCATTTCTAATTGACTATTGGTCTTCATTCGTACCGCTCTTCTACAAATTTCAGTCACAAGTGAAAGTGAAGTTGAGGACCAACCAGAGGAGGAAGAAGAGGACGAAGAGGAAGAGGAGGAAGACCAAACCCAATGTACAAAATGTGGCCATGATGATCATCCCGAGACCATCTTACTCTGTGACAATTGTGACGCAGGCTGGCATCTTTCCTGTCTCCGCCCACCTCTACTTAGCGTTCCCGAAGGGGACTGGATTTGCCCCTCTTGTGAACATGTAATTAATTTTATCCTTGTTTTTGGGATCATGTGAGACTGGGTTTATTTTCTTTTCTTATATATTTTGATATATTAGATATATTTTTCTTAGCTATTTGTCTCTCTCTCTCTCTCTCTCTCTCTCTCTCTCTCTCTCTCTCTCTCTCTCTCTCTATTCTCTCTCTCTCTCTCTCTCTCTCTATTCTCTCTCTCTATCTCTCTATTCTCCTCTCTCTGTCTCTCTCTTCTCACTCTCTCTGTCTCTCTCTTCTCACTCTCTCTGTCTCTCTCTTCTCACTCTCTCTGTCTCTCTCTTCTCACTCTCTCTGTCTCTCTCTTCTCACTCTCTCTTTCTCTCTCTCTTTCTCTCTCTCTCTCTCTCTCTCTCTCTCTCTCTCTCTCTCTCTCTCTCTCTCTCTCTCTCTCTCTCTCTCTCTCTCTCTCTCTCTCTCTCTCTCTCTCTCTCTCTCTCTCAAGAAAGCCTGTAGTGCATGTAAATGGTGTAAAATTTCTTCGGGAGAATTAGTTCACAATACTTTCTCAGGTTCTGCTCGTCAACAAGCTGAAAAACCTCCTAAATGAATTTGATGAGTGCCAGAAAAGGGCTCATAATGAAGAATTAAGAAGACAGAGACTTGCATATGTCAGTGTTTCAATGTCTAATGTCCTGCCTGAAGATAAGAAGAAAAAGAAGAAGCGGGCAGAGGATGGGGAAGATGATGACGAGGACGATGAGTCCGGAAGCGAAACGGATTCAGATGTAAGAATATTAGTAATTGTTTTTTTGTTTGTCTTTTGTAATATTCTATTACTATTTTTATTTTTTTTATTTTTCTGATTTTTACATTAGTATAACACTGTATGTTATAATTTTTTTTTTTTTTTTTTTTTTTGTTCAGTGTTATAAGATTTGTGAGTCACTAATACTGTTGTCCTGCAGGAATCAGACAGTGAAAGTGATGATGACAGTAGTTCATCTAGTGAGAGTTCATCGGGATCCTCAGCACCTCTCTACACTCTAAGAGCCCGCAGTGCTCGAACCTTAAGGGAACAGGTTGAGGACTTTGATGAAATGATAAATGAAGCCATCAGGGTAAGTAGTGCATCTGGCTGCATCACAGCAATCACATCACCAAAAATCAGGGCATTAGACTTACTAGAGCAGCCCCCTGGCTGCCACCTGGTAGCCTACAAGCTGCCAGGTAGTAGCTTGTAGGCTAGGCATAAGTGAACACGTGTGGGCGGTGACAAGACTGTATACCTCCTATTTGCAGTTATTTATTCTTTTTATGTATAAAAATTTTTGCTTTTCCTTGCACAGACTCCACATCATCTCTCTAGGTAGTCTACAACTCAGTGCAAGAAAAACAAAACTGTGTAACACAAACAATCAAAATACGTCTATGTTAATTTTTATTAATTTGGGTGAATACCTGTCTCCATAGGATGAAATGGAAGCAGCAGCAGGAGCAGGGAATGCGGGCAGAGGGAAAGACATTGACAACATCATCCAAGCAAATGATGAAGAGATGATGGAAACAGAAGAAGCAGTCTTGGATGAAGATGTGAAAGAGGAAGCAGAATGGGAGAGTAAAGAATGTGTGGATGGCCATGGGAAGTTAAAAGAGGGGGAAGAGGATGAAGAAAATGAGAATGAGGAAAATAAGCAAGATGAAGAGGAAGAGGGAGAAGAAGATAGGTTGAAGGAAGAAGAAGAAGAAGAAGAGGACGAGGAGGATGTTGCTCCTAAGAGAAAGAAGGCCAAACCACCACCATCATCAGATCATGATGGTAGTGGCAATGATGAGGACTATCATGAGAGTGATGAGGTAAATAGCACCAAGGCTTGATATTTGTAGTTTGTATTTCCTTACTTAATGGCCATCTGGGGATAAGTTATTACTTCGACTTTTTACACTTTTCCATTTTCTATCTTATTTCTTGTTTTTGCTTGTAAATTTATATTCTTGTTTCCTCCTTTCTTTTCCAGCAAAATGAAGAGGATTCAGACTCAGATGACATGAAAAATGTTAGAAAACGAGGGAGGAAAATGTCAAACTTAGTAGTAAAGAAGAAGCGACGGTTAACAGACTTAGATGCTGTTGATGAAGATGATGCCAGTGATGAAGATTTCATAAATACAAGGTAAGAGTTTTGGGAAGTATTACATAAGCTTACAAAGCTTGTATATGTAAATGTGGTTGTGGGTTTGGGTTGTGATTTGTTTGCAAACATTCATTGTTGTATATACATCATTGATACCTATTGTTTTACAGTTTATACAGAGTTTTCAGTGAATTCCATAAAACTAGAATCCATTTTTCTTATCCCAGAAAAGATTGCCTACCCTTAAATTCTCTTTAAGCATATTTCCACAGTTTTTGTGCATGTAATTAACAGGTAATCACTCTGTATTGTAGGGCATATTTCAAATTCTGTACATTTTATAATGCTATCTTATTTTGAAACCATAACCAGTGAGGAGGAGGAAGAGGAGACCGAGGAGTCAGTGGAATCATCATCATCTTTGGCAACGGAGGTGGAGAGTGATGACTCAGATGTTGTTGGTTCAAAAAGAAGACGTAGCAGTAGATGGGAGAACTTGCCACTGCGTCGTTCTGCTCGTAATCGACGAGGTGGAGATGATTATGGTAAGGGCTCTTCTACCTCTTTTTCACCTTTTCTGTCTGTATGTTAGAACAGTATGTTCTAATTAAACTGGTTTGATAGTAGTACGTATGAAATAGAAGTAAGATATTAAGTCATGAACTTCACTTTTATGTTGCCTATACTTGGTTGTATGTTGTGAAAAGTTGAATCAGACTTTTATTTGTTTAAGATTAATGTCTCTGTTTAACATTTGCATATTTTTTCTCTCTTTTATTACCAATAAACAGATAGTGAAATGGATGAAAGAGTTTCTAAAAAACAGAAGAATAAAAAGAAGAAGAGACGAAAACAAAGTTCCAGTGAAGAAGATGAGGATGAACTTAGTTCAGACAGTGACAGAAGTTATAGAAGGAGAAAGAAAATGTAAGTTACATGAATCAAAATGTATTTAAAAATAATGAATCAATTCCAGTTCTTAACAATATAAAAGTTTTAGGCCTAATTGAATAAACTTTCTTAACATCAATGTAGACAGTTTCATGTGAATTATAGAACTGAAGTTTATAATCCAAATAGAAACAGTAATGCACTAGCCAATTTGATTGCATTTGAACACACCAGATTATACACAACCAAATGTTAACAGGAAAATATACTCACCTGTTTTAATTTTTTATCTTTACTCTTGCTGAAAAGTATTTTTTGATATTTACAAAACAGAAGGAAGAGACCGCAGGCAAAAGTCAAAGGTCGCAGAGGTTCAAATAAAGCCAGAGGTGGAAGGAAAAATGCAAAATCTAAACAAAAACAGAAAGCTAAAGCCCCAGCAGGAGATGATAAAGAAAAGAAACCAAGAGTAAGTATCATCCATCATCCCATCATCCATCATTACTGTTTAACTTATATGTGTATTTGTTTGCTTGTTAATGTATATGGTTCTATTTATTGTTTGTTTATTTTTGCAGTTTAGCATTATTTTGTATTTAATGCAATGTAATTCATAGTTAATGAAAATTGCTGTGTGTAAGATTTTTTTATTAAATTATGTGGCATAACAAAAATTTGTTGGTTGTTAAATTAGAGGCACAAAACTCTTTACAGATAAAGTACTCAAAACCACCGAAGCCAAAAGACGAAGATCAAGAAGAAGAAACTCTGGCTCAGCGAAGAGTGACAAGAGGACGACAAGTTAACTACTATGACGCTCTCCTTATGTCAGATGAAACAGAAGAGGAAGAGGTGGGTACCAAGGTAGATTTTCATGATTTTGTTCATTGAAAAATGAATGAATGGGTGAAAGAGATTGAAAGAAGGTTCTAATTGGAAATGCTTCAGATGTAACGGATTCATACCTCCACTATTACAGTTCCTTACCTTTCCCATTTTACTTGATTTCCTGAAATAAATGTTACATTAATTGATAACAAATGACGTTGATTGTTTTTCTCATTCGCAGTTGATAATTAAACTATTATTTATTATTACAGCCCCAAAAGAAATGGAGAGGGAAGGTGATGAAAGGAGAACGTGTCCCAACAGAGAGCAGTGAATATGAAGCTTCCGATGATGAAAGAATGAAACGCCGAGGAGTCAGTGGGGGCCTTGGTCGGGGCAAAGTCATGAAGGGAGAAGAAGAGGGTTAGTTACAGCTTTCTATTTCAAGGCTGTTTAGAATCTTTTTTCTTTTTCTTTTTCTTTTTCTTTTCCTTTTTTTTCTTTCTTTCTTTTTTTCTTTCTTTTTTTCTTTCTTTCTTTCTTTCTTTCTTTCTTTCTTTCTTTCTTTCTTTTCTACTGTTATCATCATCATCATTTATGTTGTTGTTTTTACAACACATCATTATCATTTTTTATTATTGTTGTGAGTCTTAGCATTATTATTATAAAAGTGAGGCTGATGTTGGGAAATAAAAAAAAATTAATTAGAGGTTATTAATGAAAAATGGAAGTTGACATTGGTTTTAAATACAACTTTACAATTAATCACATTTTGTTGTTATATTTCTAGAAGTGGAAGGCGTGTTCAATGAAAATTTGTTTTCCTGTAAGTCAGAAAATAGTTTTGCCTCTTTTTTTTTTATTCCAGTTGAAGAGAATAAGTCAAAATTAAAGCATTCCCACTTTCTTTTATTCCAGATGAGGAGAATAAGTCAAATAAAGGAAAAAAGAAAAGAGGTCGACCAAAGAAGGATGAATTAATTGGAAAGCCTTCTCCAACTAGACCATCCACGATCCAACCTACACCAGTTACTACTGTAGCATCAGCAACATTGGTACCCTCTGCTCCAGCAGTTCCATCTGCTCAAGCAGCTCCAGCTGTTCCAGCTGTCCCAGCTGTACCATCTGTACCATCTATACCATCTGTACCTGCTGCACCTGCTGCTGCCTCTCCTATTCACCACACGCCAGAACCTGTGGCATCTGGCACCCCACCTCCTACAAACCCAGCTACTTTACAAACTAACACAGCTTTGCCAACTACCATAGCAGTTTCTGCAAACATTGTTGCTGCAGCTATGGGAAGCAATGCAGCTCCAGTTAATTTAGGAAATAATAGTCCTGGTCATCAACAACCTTTAGGTAAATGGTCTCCTCATTTGTCTGGTGTCAGTGGTGCTCCGGGGACACCTCCTAGGTCAGGGATGGGTCCCTCTCCTGGTGCAGGAACACCACCAACCCTCCCTGGTTTGTCTGGGGCTCCTGTTACAGCTTCACCACCACCACCCTACAGATCCTCACCTTTGCCATTAACCCCTAGTGGACCAGGATTACCTCCTGGTAGCACAGCACCTAGTAATATGCCCCCAGTTGGACCCCCTACATCAACAGTGGTTCACTCACCAGGTTATCCACCATACAGACCTTCAGAACACTTCCCAGCTCATCCAGCCTTCTCTGGATATCCTCCACCTGGCAGACATTCTCCTAATCCACATGGGGTACCATCAAGACACCCAGCACATTTACCACCTGGACATTCTCTTCCTCGCATGTCTGCTGGTGCATACGCCCCCCCACCACACCCTAGTGGTCCAGGTCCATATCCCCCAAGAGGTGTGCCCCCTCACCCAGGCGTATTGCGAGGACCACCACATGACTTATACAGACCACCACCATCTGGTCACCCTGGTCATGGATCACCAAGTCATCCTGGCCATCCCCATCTTGTGATGAAATCTAGCTATCCTGGTTTAGAACCATTACCCTATGCTGGATCCCCTGGCCCGAGTCCAGGTCCCATTGGGCTTCACCAGGGAGCCCAGGGTTCACCAGCTCGGCAGTCACCCAGTGATGACAGCAAGGACGAAAGTCTGTCATCTAAAGGGCCTGGGGAATTCAGTAGTGGCTTAATGTCCTACTTTTCTAGCCAGCGTGATGATGATGTTGAGTAATGTGGATCATTTCAGCTTAGAATGGCAACTCTTCTCGGCAGTTTCATGGAGGACATGTATTTACTCCCTAATATTTTTGTATTCTCATTTTTGTAAGGTCTCGAGCAATGGCGCATATTTCATGTTTCATGTTGACTTATTCTCATTCATAATGGGTACTGACAGCAGTAACAAAATTTATTCTGTGCATCTTACTTTCCTGATCAGATTTATGAATTTTGTTGTTTTTGGGTTGAAGCACAAATTGGGTTCGTGCTGTTGTGGTTTTGAGACCAGACATTTTACCTGAAGTAAATTATTAGTAAAGTGCAGAGATATTTTAGATATGATTTTTTTGTGTCTTGTATGTGTTGTAGTGCTGTACATAGGAAGCTTTTTGTATTTCCTTCAAAGGATTCTGTAAAATAATGTGCAAAGTTACAAAGCTATAATAAAACTAGGAGATAACACAGAGTTTCTTTGCATTTTATCCCAACAGAAAACACTAATGGTTTATAGTTTAGCATGATTTTTGTTTATTTGCTTGTTTTGGTAGTCACTTTTTTGTGTTATAAAGGTATAACCCAAGGAGAGGAATGTAGCTATATAAGTAAAAATATAAGATCAACACAGAAATCTTATATGTTCACTAATAATACAAAAGAGCAAAAAGGATGTAAAAGAATTCTAAAGTTGGGAGGCTGTTCAGTCATAGGAAGTTCTTCAATATGATGAACACATGTTTATATATAGTGCATAAAAAGTATCAGTTCAATGTTTTTATTTGCCTGTAAGGAAATTTGCTCTACCATTTTTTTTTTGTTTTTAATGTTCAGTGGTCTGACC
>NC_051392.1:47153236-47158236 GCF_015228065.2 Penaeus monodon
TATGTTTTAGGGCTTCTAAGGCCAAAGGTTTATGATGATTTAGAGCTGAAGGTAATTATATTGGATGATTCAGAAGCTATGTTAATGTAGAGACTATTGTTCTTATCTATACCAAGGATGAGATTTGTTGTTGTAGTTTCATCTTTTATTGATATTACACCAAAGAGTTTGGATCAGGGATTTTCCTCTGCTTATATCATCTTAATTTGTGTTGTTTTATTATTTCCTCTAGCGCCATGGGTTAAAAGTGTACCCAAGAGATCCAAGTTCCTACACGCCACTGCACGAGAAGGCATGGCCGACGAGTGGAGGCAGATCTTTGATTCTGGGGCCTCATGAGGAAGAAAACTTTAGACAGATTGCACAGTTCTCAGAAAAAGATGCAAAGGTAGGATGAAAACGCTTATTTATAATATCATTACTAGAATTTAGCATTTTAAGTGGGGTTGGGAATGGCATAACAGTAATAATAATTGCTGCAATAAGATCTACTACTGTTTTTTACACATTGTGATCTTCCTTTAGATACAAGATAAGAAATTTAAGTTGGATAAATTAGCATATGCTTGATTATCATTTTACATTATAAGATATAAGTTAGTGGTTTCGCATACACTGGTGAAGAGATTTGCTGGCACATGATATCACTCACTGCATGACATAATCAGCATGACACAATTACTGACTGTTCACACTGATCTTTTCAGAAATATTGTGAAAATGTCAGTAATCATTTTTTATGGGACAGCAATTGAAAATACATATATGAATTATTTCTCAATCCATTTTGCCTATATGAGACAGCAGTTAAAAATACCTGTATATCCTCAGTCTGTGCTCAGTTTCTTGGAATTTATAATTTCATGAAACAAAACTAAGGACACTTATTTCTGCCACCCTGTTTAAGTGCAGTGTTCCCATTACTGTTCCTATATGATTTATAAATATTTCTACACTATCAGATTTTGTGATACTAAAGTTTCTCATATTTGTTTCAAATTTCTAAATTAGTTATGCATTATCATATTTTATTAATCTTTATATTTGATTTGCATGTTTTTATATATAATATTACATATACTATAGGTTTTAATTTTGCCAATAAGCTGCCTTGAATGTAGAATATTCTAATTATTTAGATTCAAGATGATGTCACTCTCACTGTAATAGTGAACCCATTTACAATCCTTGTTTGTAGGGGGATATTTAGCTCTACCCTTGATTATAATGTATGGCTTGTAATATGATGTAATAAATGAATTATTGCTTAATTGTTTACAGGCTCTTCCCCAGCTAGAGTCTTTACTGAATAAGTGTGCAGAGGCTATAGCTCCACTTCTTGATAATGTAGCACCAGATGTCAGAAGCCTCTACTCTTCTGGAATTCTGAACAGAATAAAGCATTTACCCAATTATATGCCACTCATAAAGACTGGTAAGGATTGGAAAAGTATAGATATATAGATCAATGTAAGATAGTTATGCTATATGGTTGTTTTACAGAATATTTTTGTAAATGTTTGACATTCAAAGGAGACCCAAATTTAACATGTTTCAGATTACTGAAAATATTAGCACTGTTCTCTGATTTATCAGTTTCTAGACCTTGTAACATTACACCTTATGTGATTTTTAAAAATAGGAAGAAAGTATTTAAAAATAAATGTTAAATGCAGGATAAGGAAAATTACTATTTTACTAATTAATTAAATATTGTCGAGATATTGTGATAGTAAATTCTGTAACTATGTAACTTTCAATCTGCATGTGTTATTCCTGATAGACTGAAAGTTGTTAATTATATTCAAACTATCCTTGACATTTTCTCATATTTGTTATGTAGAAAGAATTTATTCAATAATAAATAAAATCTCAAACTACTATAAGATACAAGTTTTAAGTTTATTATATATGTATAAGAAACATATGAAAGAAACAATATGAAAATTCAACAAAAAACTGAAAATAAATCCCTTATGATTAATTAATGATAATAAATTTTTTTCCTCAGAATGAAAATACAGCAGTTGATAATTTACTTTTGTTTCCAGCTTCTATTTTAGGAAAAGACATCCCTCAGTTATACGAACTGATGACTGCCCCAGCTTCTAAGATTCTTGATCGCTGGTTGGAGTCTGAACCGCTGAAAGCAACTTTAGCAACAGACAGTGTCATAGGGGCCATGATCAGTCCCAACACCCCAGGCAGTGGGTACGAAATTGTCTTGGCCATTATGCGAAACAAACTAGCGCTTTTTTTTTTTTTTTTTCACTCTTAACTTACACTTGCATGAGGATTATTTTTATGTAAAGACAAAGTGAAAGCAGATAATACATAGCTGTGTTTCTTACCGGCACAAGAACAAAAAGGCTGTCAGGATTGAAGGACTTCATCTACACCCTTTCCTTCTTTCCTTACAGATACGTTTTGCTCCATCATGTGATGGCCCAAGTGGCTGGAGTCCGAGGTGCCTGGGGTTACCCTGAAGGAGGCATGGGTGGTGTTACGCAGGCTATGGCCAGAGCGGCTGAGGAGGCTGGGGTTGATATATTTACCAATCAGGTAATAATTAATGTGCAGTTTTTAGGGGACATGTCTTAAGTGAAAAAAATATAAGGACATGCATTTTTTTTCTTTGACATCTCAATAAATTAGAAATTAGTGTTTTGGAAGACTTAATTCTAAATTATTAATTTAAAATTGTCTGTCTTCCTCATGCATAATATGATAGTACTAATGATTTATTTTATAAATACAATACTTTAATTCAACAAATAAGCCTTCCCTTTGACTACAGACATATTATGTGTCACATCAGTTTGTTGTCAATCTTTATTACCACTTTTAACATGTGAATATTTTACAGCCTGTAAAATCAGTTATCCTTGGAGACAACAAGGAAGTAGTTGGTGTAGAGACTGAAGAGGGAATGAAAATAAATGCTAAAACAGTTCTCTCTAATGCCACTGCCTATGTTACATTTCTAAAACTACTCCCAGAGGGCTCATTACCTAAAGAGTTTGAAGCAACAATAAAAGGCATTGATTATACTTCTCCAGTCTGTAAACTTAATGGTAAGACATCAGAGTTCTTGTTCTAGATTTTTTTAGCAATATATATATATGTGTGTGTGTGTGTGTGTGTGTGTGTGTGTGTGTGTGTGTGTGTGTGTGTGTGTGTGTGTGTCTTTTTTAATATTTAAGAAATTTATGATGATTCTGTATCAGTGAGGACATGTTTTCTTTCAAGAAAGCAAAAGTAATATTAAAAGAATCATTGCAGATGCCAGATTTATTGTACTTATTCTTTACCCTGTTCACAGTTGCCCTGAAATCTCTGCCAAATTTCAAGGCGAATCCCAGTACAGATAAAAATACTGTAATGCCTCATCATCGCTGCACTATTCACCTTAACTGTGAGAGAACTGAGCTGTTGGATGAAGCCTATCTGCAGGCAAAGGCAGGACTCATACCTGACAAGTAAGCACTTATAAAAAAGCAGTAAGATAGTATTTTGTTACCAGAAAATGCAAAAAGCATATTAAGGAAACCGTTGTCGTAATTAGGAAGCTGTGAGTGAAATTGTTTTGTGTGACGTTGCATTTTGGTGCACAAATCCAGTACAAATACCTTTAATTTATTCACCACTAAGCTGCTAATTTTTCTTTACTCCACATAGGGTATTAAATTTTAGCATTGCATAATGAGATGTTTAGTGGTGACTCTGAGAGTTCAGAGTGTGATAATGGTTTAATTCTGAAAATGTGTAATTATATACACACAAAAAATCAGTATCCATTCCAATCCCCTTTAAGGCATTACATCATTATACACTTCTTGATTTGCAGCCCAATGATAGAGATGACTCTGCCTAGCAGCTGTGATCCTACCTTGGCCCCTCCTGGCTGCCATGTGGCGCTGTTCTTCACACAGTATGTCCCGTACAATCGGGCTGATGGCAGACCCTGGGACAAGGAGACCAAGGAAGAGTATGCAAAAAAGGTAGGTATTTTTATTACATAGATAAAATGGAGCAAAACTAATCTTATATGCAATTTTTTTCCTACTATATTCACAGATATGGAAATATATTAAACATCTTGCTTTTGATATGATTATGATGATGCCTGTTTTAATATTAATAACTCTATCTTACCATACAGATTTTTAATGTTGTTGAAGAGTATGCACCAGGTTTCAAGGACAGTATTGTTGGCTATGAGGTATTGCCACCACCAGAGCTTGAGAGAATATTTGGTCTTACAGGAGGAGTGAGTATGACTAGAAGCTATCCAGCCAGTATTGATAGCTTCAGTGTTTGTTTTATGTAGATATATAGTTTTGTGATGTAGAATATCTACTTAGTCATATAAATTAAAGGGCATTATGATTTACTGTCATTATTATTTTTATTGTTATATTTTTCCATATAACCAAATCTACTTTCTTTTCAGAATATATTTCATGGTTCAATGTCATTAGATCAGCTGTTTATATCCCGACCCTCACCAGCGCAGCCAGGCCCATTCACCCCAATTCCAGGCCTGTTTCTGTGTGGATCAGGAGCTCATCCTGGGGGTGGGGTCATGGCTGCCCCAGGGCGTCTGGCTGCACTTTCTGCTTTACAGTGAGATTTATGATGTGAAACAATACCATTATTTGTTTATTTACTTTTTCTAAGTGTTTGATACCCCAATGCCTTATCTCATAATTGTGAGATACAAATAATGAAGTAGCAATTTATTTTCTTTTACATTACTGATAATATAGCTATTTTCACTCTAGAATACCATAAAGAAATGTTTTATATTTTTCAGACAGATTTATATATTTTACTTTACTGTGTATGATCTTCTTCTTTTAACGGTAGGTTCATGTCTGAGCCGCCGTGGTCACAGCATGATACTTATTATTATTATTTTTTTTTTCTGTGTATGATAATATATGATATATATTGCTCAACTTCCAAGTACCAATAAAAAGTCTCCAAATGTTTAGTTT
>NC_051392.1:47163236-47180736 GCF_015228065.2 Penaeus monodon
TTCTATTTTTTCAGTAGCAATAGATAGTTTTAAAATACACTACATCACCAAAAAGGGATAAAATGTAATACCCAAGAAAGTTTTTTCTTTCAATACACTTCAATTAATCATGTTTCTACCTTTTGCCATCCTCAAACTAGAAAATGTTAATTAATTAAATTATTAAACCATTGCTATAAAAGGATACGGCACTAAAATCAAATCTCCTTTCATCAAGAGTTCCAGTAGGGTCCTTGGGTCACACAAGACATCTCTTCTGATGGTTGCCTCCATCCCAGTAATTCCTTCTGCCAGGCTAACCATGGCTTCTGAACTAAACATCTCTCCATGCTTGGTAAAGCCTCTTCTCCTGGCCTCCTTCAGTAAGTCAGCAACATCTACAGTCTCAGGAAAGACTTGAGATGCCATACTAAGAGCCACTAAACCACATCTAGTAAAGAATATTACAAGTAATTAATTGTAAGTGATTTGACTTAAGTAGGTAAGTCTACCCTATGTGTCAACTCTGTGGCACACTAATTACAAATCGTGAAAAAAAATTAATATATTTTCAAACAAGCACACTTATTCCAGAATTTTGATAACAAAGATCAAAGATCTTCATACTTACTGTGGTCCCTGTTGGATATTAGGCCGTAGCTGAGTATAGACTGACAATGTTTCAGTTTCCTCTTCCAAAATTCCCCAGTCCTTAACATTTGCAAAGACTTTCCTTATCTCTTCTTCTGGTGAGGGGAGTGGTAAATCACTTCGGTTGATGACAACTTTGCCATATGGTGAGATTGAGAAGAGAGAGGAGTTGGGAAGGCCAGGTTTAGGAGAAGTTAGGCAAGTGTTAGGTGGTGGAGGTGGAGGTGTATACTGGGATTTGGCATCTGATGATGTAGATGAAGGTGCTGGTGGTGGCACAGGGGGGACTGAAGAAACTGGAGATGTCACATTAGATGTAAGCATGGATGAAGATGAAACAGCTAATGCTTCTGTTGCAGGTTGTGCTGGTGGAGGTGGAGGCATGGTAGGGGGTTCTTTGGAACTTTCTGCCGAATCTGAAGTAAAAATACTTACTTGGTTAGAGAATTTTTTAACATTATCCACATGAGAGGTGAGATATTCCCCATTTGATACAATTTTGGGGGGAGGTGGAAGTGGTGGAGTTGTAATTAAATTTCTTGGAGGTGGAGGAGGAGGAGGAGGTGGCAGAAGTGAATTAATGAGGGGAACAGAAACTAATTCATTTGGAGGGGGTGGAGGGAGAGGAGGTTCAGACTTGTTTTGGGAATCTACTGGAGGGGGAGGTGGTAGGGGTGGCTCTTCTTCAGACTCTTCTTCAGGGGGTGGTGGAAGAGCTGGTGGCTTATCATCAGTTTTCACGTCCAACTGTGAACTGGAATAGGTGGATGAGATTATAATGGCCTGAGCATTTGTTTGTTCCTCTTTATTTGATATTCTTGAATCTGCTTCACATTCACTTAAAGAGGGAGTGGTAGCTCTTGCTGTGGCATTGGTAGTTACTGGAGAACATGTCTCTGAGTTTCTAGATGATACAGAGGGTTGGGGTGTAGATGGTGATGAGGTCTCCTCTGGAACTGGAGTCAGTTTTGGTGTTGGACTAGAGGGAGTGTTTAGAGACGATACTGGAGGTGGTGGAAGTGGAGGAAAATCAATCCATTCATTCTTAGAAGCTGGAGTATGAATGGCTGATCTGGGAGGTGGAGGTGGAGGAGATTTGCGTATTGATGTAGATCGGGGTGGAGCTGGTGGGGGACTATGTCTTCTAAGTGTCGTCTGGGGTGGGTTGATTGGAATCAGCATATACTGCCTAGGAGGCGGTAATGGAGCACTCATGCCTGGCTTGGGAGTGTTGACACAGGATCGAGGGGGAGGCGGAGGGGGAGTCTTGGCGTGGGGCACTGGCGGAGGTTCAACAACATCTTCCAGGATGCTGTGAAGGGGGGAAGAAGAAGACAATAAGGTGTGGGAACCATTAGTTGGAGTGTGTGAAGCACTGACTGAACTAGTTCCTAAAACTGAACCCTGACCTTCAAGTTTATTTTCATGACTAGACTCTGGTAAAACCTGTTTGTCTGAACTAACTATAGGTATACTATCAGCATAATTACACTCTGGTTCTACCTTTTCCCCATTATTGTCCTTTCTCTCATCAATATCAAAATTATGAACTATACTTTCTCCCTGATTTGCAATGGTGGGTGTTTTAATGCCAGTGCCAGTAGTATGTTGTATGGATGATTCAGGGAGAGTGATTGAGGCAGGTGTGGCATTCTGAACACTACAGACATTCAGTGTTACATCATTAGTTTGGCAATCATCATTCTTGACAGAACCTACGGGAGATGGGAGGGTACTTGACTGTGAAACTGACTCTACATGAGCTGAAGGCTGAGTACTCTCACTCTGTGGGAGTGGCTCTACAAATGAACTCTCTGGGATTTTGACTCCATTGGTTGTAAGAGGCTGCTCTAACACTTGTGGACCACCATTTCCCACTTGTTTTTCTTGTTCTCGTTTAACATCTAATTGAGATTTTACATCCTCATTTGTATTGTTGTTGAGGACATCAGCAGTGTGAGATGAATCAGGATCTTTTCTACCATTTTGTTTTTGGTGTTTTGGTTCACTATCTTTTTCCTGAGGTTTGCCATTTTCTATTAGATTTTTCTCCTCTTCATTTAAAGTTTCTTTAGCATTCATAGCACCTGCTTCCTTTAGTGTTTTGTCTGACTCATTTGAAGGGGAGAGAGACAGCTTTTCTGAAGACTGATGTGTATCCTGTTGGATACTTGTAGAAGCTGGTAAATCTGCACATAAGGTTTCTAAGTTACCAACAGTAGCATTCAATAACTGCAGAGCAGTGTCAGATTTTCCAGAAAGTATTTTGGGTGAAGGTGATTTTCTTGAAGAGTCTTCTTGACAACTTCTGGCACTCACAGGTGATGGTGTCCTTCCTGGGGTTACTGTACCTCCAGTATTTGTTTCACTGTGTGGAGAAGTATGAGATATTTTTGACTGAGCTGATAATGAGGATACTTCAAGCTGAACTCCATGGTTAGGGGTAGGACTCCTTGAGTGGGAGAAAGACGTAAGTGGCTGTCTCCTCCTTCTAGAGTTTGGAGATTTGGGTGGAGTGCCAGAGGGTGCTCCCTCTGAACCCTGGAAAACATCTGAAACTGAACCTATTATTGTAGGTATTACTCGACATGTTTGAGTGGTATCTTTGGAAGAGTTTGCTCCTCTTTCAGAATTCATTTTGTCAGTTTGATCATTGTTACTAGTCATTTGTTTTCCACTATTATCTGCCACAGTTGTTGAGGGAACTTCACAATCAGGTTTTGCATTATCCTCTTCAGCATTAGTTTTATCGTCTGAACTGCCTTTTATCAGTTGCTGGGAAATATCTTTTTCTTCTCCTGATTTCTCGTTGTCTGTCATATTAAGTCCAGTGGCAGTACTCTCTTGGTCTGCCTTTTCCTCATTTTTCATTGTTGGTTCTTCATTTCCCGTTGAATCATTTAGATCAGCATGTTCATCAGATTTGACTTCAATATTTTCCTTATTATCTGAATTTTGAATGTTATCATCTTCCATACTTTTTGTCTTCTGAGCTTCTTCACTCTCTGATTTCTCAAAATTTTGTTTTGATGTGTTATTCTCAAGTTCTGTATTTGGCTCTTCTTTTAACTCATTACTTACCTCTTTTTTCTTTTCATCTATGTCCTCATGATCAAGTTTTACTCCATCTTCTTTGTTATTAGAATCTGACTGTGCAGAAGTATCGCTGTTTGTTGGAGTATCCTTACTTTCTATACAGTTATTATCCTCCTTTTCTTCACGTTCTGATTTCTCTCTTCCTTTTTTGTTAATCTCCTCTTCAGTTCTTGATTCAGCTTCTTTATGTACACTCGATTCCTCTTCTGTGCTTTGCTCTCGAGTCTCAAGTTCCATGGTTTCAGAAGCACCATCATTCTCACTGTTTTTCACATCAGGACAATCCTGTTTTTCATCCCCTTGTCCTCCTCCAGCTTCACATGCCTTCTCGCCACTCCCTACTGTCGATTTCCCCGGTCCCGTGACGTC
This sequence comes from Penaeus monodon, assembly GCF_015228065.2. NCBI lineage: Eukaryota > Metazoa > Arthropoda > Malacostraca > Decapoda > Penaeidae > Penaeus > Penaeus monodon. The sequence goes on from NC_051392.1 coordinate 47,167,332, forward strand.
GATGGGCTGGGAGTCTTTGTTTTCACCTCCCTTTTCATTCTCTGATACCTGTGACATCACAGAACTGCCCTGGGTTGATGTAGATTTCATGTGAGGTTCGGAGGATTGTGATGCCACTAACCTTTCTGTATTGGTGACCTTGTGATCAGGACGATGTTGTGATGACGCCATTGTTCTTGCTGAGGAGACAGCGAAGGTTGAAGAATGAGGGGACGGAGAGAAAGAAGATGGACAGACAGGATGTTGAGAACCAGATGACGCAGTGCCCTCACTGGTCACCAGAGAGCTTTCAGATAGATGGGGAGTAGATGATTTGGAGTCCAGAAAAGGAGAAAGTGAGCTAGGTCCTGAGGTAAATGCCTCTGTGGGAATGGGTGACGGAATTGGGGTTGTAGTTGGGTTGGTTGACAAAGGAGTAAGGTAGTCATTAGGGACTGGTGTTATGGTACAGGATTCTGTGAATGCTGGAGATGCTGTTGCTGAAGCCATTGTACTATCAGCAGTTGCATAAGCAGTATCTGAAACCCCTGGGGATGATGAGGAGAGCATATAAGCATCTGTAGTAACAGCAGTGGTGAAGGTCGTTACACTGCACGTGTCTGCTTCCAAAGCTAATGAATCAAAATCCCCTGTCGGTGACAAGGTGTCTGCTGCAAGGGAATCAAATTCAGCTGAAATGGTATCACTGTCGGTGGGGAGAGAGAACAAAGACGGAGGTTCAGTGGAGAATGGGGACGACATTTGCGCCATTTCTGTGGTAGAGGTGTTGGCAGTGCTGGGGAAAACGAGGGTGTCCAGATCTGACCTCTCCGTTATCACATCATTTCTAGCTGAGAGGGAATCATCGTCTTCATTTCCTTGTGATATATCTTCGCTTGTTGATTTGGGCAAAGGAGACAACGCATCATCCGAGGTAACGGTTGCAGATAATACATCCTGGCTAGTCTCTGACATGTGGGTACTTGTGTCCATGCTGTCAGGAACAAGAGATAATGTCAGGTCAACAGGTGTAGAGGATACAGATCCTACTGTCTCAGAGAGCTGTGGTGTGGCCTCAGGTGTTTCCATATCTATAGTGGAGTCTTTACTATTGTCATAAAAGTTTGATGCAAAGGTCACATCACTCGAGGGCGGCGTCATGGTGAAATCATCTGTGAACTCTAGCGACGACGAAGTGGGAACTGGCGAGACTCGGAGGGCGTGAGGGGGCAGTGGGGAGAGGCCAGATTCAGGAGTGAGGAGCATAGTGGCTGTCAGAGTAGATGATGACACCAAGCTTGAGGCTGGACGGCCGTCGGCGGAATCCTCGGTTACGTTCTTTCCCGGATACGCTGTGCTCGTCTCTCCTCTGGTCTTCGATTCTTCCCCAGACGCTTCACAGGAGGACTCTGGAGAGCCTGCGCTGGTGACGATCTCCGACGTTACAGCCTCCGCCACCGCCGCGGGGGTGTCTGTGTGTGTTGTTGCAGCCAGGTTTTCTTTCGACGCCTGTCGCACGGGCGGCGTCGGAGGAGGAGGAGGGCTAGGTCGAGGGGGAGGGCCAGTTCGAGGGGGAGGAAGAGGGACAGGAGGTGGAGCTTGTGGGAATAGCTGTTGCTTCGCGGCTGAAGCAAATTGAGGTGGGAGCTGAGGATCGTATTCTGACTTTACCTCTGGCGAGGGCGGGTCGTACGAGCATATGTACATCGGGGGCGGCGGGGGCGGTAGGTCCATCATGAGATGGGCCGGGGGTGGGGGAGGCAAGTCCTCCGATGAGAGTTCAGGGAACAGGTACGAAGGGGGAGGGGGCGGTGGAGGCGGAGAGGAGGAGAGGGAGTAGAAGTCTGGAGGAGGAGGAAGGTCAGGCGGGGGCGGAGATGCAACCGAGCATAAGTCAACGGGTGGAGGGGGAGGTGGTGGAGGAGAGGAGGAGGGGGGCGGAGGTGGAGAACTAGATACAGGTGGGGGCTGAGGCGGGCCTGGTGGCGAAGACAGCGCTGCCGGAGAGGTCTGAACGCTCGCCATGGCGGAGGAAGAAGAAGTGCTAGACTGAGCGGTGTCGGAAGACTGGGCGGTTTCTGGGTTTTGAGCAGACAAGTTCCTAGGAAGAGGGACAGGAGGAGGTGAGGCAGTTACAGCAGAAGTAGCAGCAGGAGTGTCAGCAGTGGTGCCTACAGCTACGGAGGCCATTCTACCATCTGGGACAAGAAAACATTACAAAACAGGACGAATCCAAACAAAGGTATCAAGGTTATGGACGTAATATGATCTGTCACAAGGGAAACGTTGCTAGTGATATCTAGAAATCACATTTCAGTCTCAACAAAGCGACAATCTATAGAAGCAGTGGTACTCTCACTGTATAAATTCATGTCATGTTGTGAATTAGACCAAACCTGATATCTAGACACCACGTACTAAACACGAATGTATTGTGTAAATGTACTGTATCATATGATTATACATTGTAAAATGAATTATATCTATACTATATCAATATCGTCACTTTCCTATAATAACCTATCAGCATAAACATGCAGTCAATAAAAATAAGCACAATACTGTCCATCCAATGTCGAACTTATGATACAAAGTGCTCAAGAACATAGAAATTATTTTACAATGAATTTCCTAGACATTATTTATCGATGCTTATTATCTGTTAGTGACTTGGAAGTCGTTTAGCGTATACTCCTTGGCGCTTACTTTGGCGTCATTAGTTTTGATGGATTGCCTTCCATCGTACGTGCTTCCACATGCGCTAACTCCCCCACGAGCAGCTTTTCGAAAATGGTCACGTACGTAAAGGCAAATGTCAATAATAAACCGCAAGCTTACTATAAGACCACTTCTAGAGTAGACTGTGATGCACAGACGCATTTACCAGCACATGACTTCTCTTGTACTTCGCGTCCGGAGGCACTTGCTGTCGGAGTTGCGGTGTGACCTCAGATGTTTATTTGTAGGAATTCAGACGGGAGCGTGTTTAGCCCCACCCTCTGGGAATGCGCGTTTATAACCCTCGGCCCCTCGCTCGTGTCAGTCCCGCCCAATCCTGACGTCGCTGGTACTAATAAGCACGCATAACTTCAGCGTGAAGTGCAGTTTCCCAATTCGTGCCTGCACTTTTACAGCTAATACCGAATCTGTTAATACGCAGTATATGCCAGGCTAATAAGTCGTTACTGATCTGTAGGAATTAATTAACTATTGCTCCTTATTTCGGCGTAGATACAACTAATAACAATAATCTGTGATCATTTAATGTTCATTACGTTGGATTATACATAATACCTTAAATTCACCTGTAATAACCACAGGTTCAACGGTCAAGTACGGGGGCCATGCGTAATGAACAGCATTTTAGGTGTACCGGTGCCGGGTATATAATTAAGCAGCCTCCCGAAGGCCATATGTATGAAGGCCCGGCCGAAGCCAGATCTTCGCAAATCTCAAACAACAACAACAAAGCCTGAAAGTGCGAGCTGACATCCCCAAACGACCATCAATCACAACCTCAGAGAAGAGCCGGGGTGATGTCAGCACGGCCGACACGGACGGCGGGAAACAGGACCTGCTGCCACCGCGAGACGCGAGGACGAGCCTGAACAAGGGCGAATCAACGCAGAGAGTATACACGGTTAGGGTGGTTTACCTTGAAGTCATGGAGATAATGAGGGAGAACAAGAAGAACGTGAGTGGGAGATAATGCAGAACTGGGAGAGGCGAAGTAGGGAGTGAGAATGCTCAGAAGAGAAGAGACACAACCAAGGTAAAATGTAAACTTTTGATAGTTTGCAAATATCAATGAATAATAATAATAAACTATAGAAACAATTTTGTCAGCTAAAGTCAAACAGTCATATATACAAAAAAGACAACGAATACTCACCTACATCGATAAACGGGATTTACTGATTTCAAGAAAACAAACAGAATCCTTTCGACAACACATTTCTATTCAAGAGCAAAACTATCTGTTCTTTTCTCTTGACTTTCCCTTTATCCCTCGTTCTTAGTGTCTTCTATCTCTATGAACGTCATATTCCATCGAGGGCGAAGGCTAAGCCGAGACCGGAGGGAAATTACACGAGCGAAAGCAAACCCGTTCGTCTGATTTGGTAAACCGTGGAATGTTGGCGTCTATCAGTAATGCATTGCAACCCGACACACACACACACACACACACACACACACACACACACACACACACACACACACACACACACACACACACACACACACACACACACACACACACACACACACACACATCGTGTCAACAAACCCGTATACAGAATCAGTCATGTCTACTTATACAACTAGAAGAAAAATATAAACTGCACGGCATAAATGAGAGCGAATTTAAGAGTGCGATTTGATCTTAATGGCGGTTGTAGACATACAATCACACCCTAAACATACCGATCTTAAAAGGGTTTTACGGGATTTAAAAAGTGTCGCATCGCGTTCCGAAGCACCGACACTTGCGCCTCCTCGGCCGAGACAGTGAGATGTGTCCGCCTTCTCCCCAAAATTCCTTTCGCGATGGAATTCGTCACCTTCAGAAACAACCCTACCAAAGAAGAGGAGCGTTTAGTAAAAGTAAGAAATAGCGTTCCCAATAAAAGAAAGAATTCCCGGAAATACCTGAGGCGCCATTTTGCCCTACGTCCGCTTCTCCAAAGCCAGACGGATATGGGCGTGTGTCTCGCGCGGCGGCGGCTCGCCTCCCGAGACACGTCTTTGTCCTTTGCCACGAGCCTGATTTAGTATGTGAGAGAGAGAGCATGAGTATGTCGTGTGTATATATATATATATATATATATATATATATATATATATATATATATATATATATATATATATATATATATATGTGTGTGTGTGTGTGTGTGTGTGTGTGTGTGTGTGTGTGTGTGTGTGTGTGTGTGTGTGTGGGTGATATGACACTGCCTCTGTCTGGTGTGGCCGTTGTTTTGATGCGATAATTACGAAGGGCGTTTCCGTTGGCGAAGTGATTTGCTGGTGACTTAGCAAAGCCGAGGATACTGTGTGCTCCCCATAGTGCAAATAAGACCCGCTGCAGAGCATGCGCATAGGCAATCTCAACGCCAGTCTGTCTCTCCTCCATTTAGGAGCAGATGCAACAACATAATAAGTGCCATTTCCTCTGTCCCCCTCCGGCGCCCTCCTCACCCCTCATCCCCCTCCCTCACAACCTGCGCGTCGAGGTCCGAGCCAGCAGTGACCCGCGGGGCAACAACAGCACTTGCCGAGGTCTCCGCCAAGGCCAGACAACGCACGCCAGGAAGGACCAATAACCCGGGAATTACAACCCCTTAAGGAGCCGGTGCCACGAGTGATATGTGTCACCAGGCGGGCGGGAGGGCCGTAAGTGCCGGCCTCACAACGCCTCCTGCCCCCGCCGGGCGCTGTCGTTCGCTTCTCTTCTGTTCAGCGCATTCCACTGGCCCTCCTCATCTACCTTCGTGCATTCCTCTGCTGTATAAGCTACACTACTCTGTTCTCAACTATGAACATCAACCATTCCATCTCAATGTTCTGATTTGTATATTCCAACATCATCTATGCATATACATATACATATAACATACACACACATACACACACATACACACACACACACACACACACACACACACACACACACACACACACACACACACACACACACACACACACACACACACACACACACACACACACACACACCAATATATATATATATATATATATATATATATATATATATATATATATATATATATATATATATATATACAGGCAGATAGATGTAAATGTAAATATATATGCAAATAAATATATATACAGACATTATATATGTATGTATGTACGTATGTATGCATGTGTGTATTATATATATTATATATATATATATCTGTATGTCTGTATGTATGTGTATAGATGAATAGCAAAACACTCTTCCGTGTTGATACAATGGAAGAAAAAACCCACAATACAAAAACTAGATTTATTGAAAATGAGATCCACCTGGATTCCATCTTCAGGTCTGAAGATGGAATCCAGGTGGATTTCGAAACTGTAGTCTCATTTTCAATAAATCTAGTTTTTGTATTGTGGGTTTTTTCTTCCATGTATGTATGTATGTATATATATATATGTATGTATATATGTATATATTATATATATATATATATATATATATATATATATATATATATATATATATATATATATATATATATATATGTATATATATGTATATATATGTATATATATGTATATATATGTATATATATGTGTATATATATATATATATATATATATATATGTATATATATATATATTCTTCTTTTAACGGTAGGTTCATGTCTGAGCCGCCGTGGTCACAGCATGATACTTAGTTTTTTCATGTTGTGATGCTCTTGGAGTGAGTACGTGGTAGGGTCCCCAGTTCCTTTCCACGGAGAGTGCCGGTGTTACCCTTTAGGTAATCATTCTCTCTATTTATCCTGGGCTTGGGACCAGCACTGACTTGGGCTGGCTTGCCCGCACAGTGGCTAGGTAGGCAATCGAGGTGAAGTTCCTTGCCCAAGGGAACAACGCGGCGGCCGGTGACTCGAACCCTTGAACTCAGATTGCCGTCGTGACAGTCTTGAGTCCAATACTCTAACCATTCGGCCACCGCGGCCTTGACGATCATGGGCTTTTCCATGATTTTTTCTTGGCAATTTAGAGCGGTGGTTTGCCATTGCCTTCCGCCCGGTGTTTTTTTTTTTTTTTTTTTTTTCCGAGTCACCATCTCTTTTTACCCGGCACTGACTTGGGCTGGCTTGGCCACCCAGTGGCTAGGCAGGCAATCGAGGTGAAGTTCCTTGCCCAAGGGAAACAACGCGCCGGCCGGTGACTCGAACCCTCGAACTCAGATTGCCGTCGTGACAGTCTTGAGTCCGATGCTCTAACCATTCGGCCACCGCGGCCCCATTATATATATATATATATATATATATATATATATATATATATATATATATATATATATATATATATATATATATATATATATATACATAATATACATATATATACACACACACATAAATATACATAATATAAATATTATATATATACATATATATATATATATATATATATATATATATATATATATATATATATAATATATATATATATATAACGCTGCAATGCAAGCTTTTCATACCCTGAACAACGCCAGCCTCTATCTCGCGCGGCCCGGGCGGCTCGGTCCCTGGTGTATGCAAACACTGGCGTGGCAGCATCTCCTCGCAGATTCAGAACCAGGTACGTCCCTCCTCCCTTGTTCATACATGAATAAAAATACTATGTTGCAGCAGTCTGCCTTACTCACTTAAGCACTGTCCCGTCCCAAGGCCCTTTGTATGCACTGTGACCGTGGGATGTGAATGAACACATCAAGCGCAGAGCTAGCGGTTAGTACGAATGACAGTGGAAAGAATGACAAACATCATCCCAAACTGAACGGCTGCACATCCTACAATGGTGCACTGTTTATGTTTCCACAATCCTTAGCGCAGAACAGCATCGCTTTGTCTTCACCTCATCTCAGTCAACTTCATTAAGATTTTCTATCCTTACTGTTGTTGAATTATCTCCACTGATGGCTATTATTTGACGACCAATTCCACACCAATAAGCAGCAAACAGCAGTTTTCAAATATGACTTACAGGCACAAAAGCGACCAGAGTGGCAAGCAAAAACTTACGAAGGACACTCCTTGATCAGGCTTAAATGAGACCTCTAGGAGTTCTTCCCATGAAGACTATTAGGGAAGCAACTAGTATGTCAACCAAAAAGAAAAATAGAACATGGAGATTGCGTAATTCTTTTCAAAGATGAATTTAAGTGAATTTCTAAACCACCTTGAAGGGTTGCCGCTAATAATGTCGCCACAGCCTAGGTAAGCGCGACAGTCAATGCAATTCCTGCACTTGATTAGCGCTTAAACATTATCGTTAATTCTATCCAGTAATACAACTGCAATGGATTTACGAACAAGCATTTTCATGGTAGCTGAGAGTAACTCGCTCGCCTAACACTGGCAAGGAGGGGAGGAGGAAATGCTGTAAGGAGTTTGACCTTGTATAAATGCCGACCGGCTGCATTTTCCAGTGAGTCGCTCGTACCGGTCAACACGTACTACTGGAGGCTAATATTTACGTCTAGATATATACTCCCCCGGTGACTGTTACTATATTTAACGACGTAACTGATCATCAGCTGACTGGCAGTTTAACCTATTCTGCGAGAAACATATTCACCTTGGGGATTTTTTCCCCGCCTAGCAGACAGTCATTCATAAACATCGGCCTCGCTTAATGGCGTCGAAATACATCATGGCGGCGGGGCATGGCAACAGACCCCTCGCCTTAGTGTCTTATGACTACCGTTTACAGAGTTGTGGCTTCTTTCACACCAGCTGTGAGAGAAAATTAGCTCTAGAGAAAATGGTTATGGGGTTCGCTGCTGACGTGTGCCATGTCTGAGAACATCACGGGGAACGAGCGTGCGAGGGAGCGGAAATGAGGTGAAACGTGATGGGATGAAAGGAACAAATCAAGACAAATCGTGTACAAAGCGGGATGAGGTTGAGAGACGTGGAGACGAGGCGAGGGAAGCGAGGCCTGTGGGCAAGGGCAGGAGACATGAACGGGGAAAGGTGGAAGTGCGGAGGGCGGACGGACGAATCGCGAGCCAAGGTGTGCGGGCGAAGGTCCGTAAATATTTGGACGGGAAACATGACGGGCTGTACACAGAACCCGCTCGCCACAGGTTATTTTCGCGAACAATAACTGTTCTTTATAATCATATCTGAACTTAACAGCCTCATATATCACTGCTGCAGCCCTCATTACACCAAAGTATTTTACTTTAAACATCACAAAATAAGATCTCCCCGTGTTAGATTGTTACACCTTTTGGCACTCGACACTGATCACAGGGCGAGGTCATATATTTAGTATAAATTCAAAATGATTCAATGCATGTGGAGTAGGGAAGTTAAATGATGACAAACGCCATGGCTTCATATTACAATAACTAAAATAACTGAAAAAAAGAACCGCCAGCGCCATTACGAGGAAGAACTTTCCCGCAGCAACCTGTGGGGCGAGATAAGGAAGCCACACAAGAATGTGCCACAAAGGGGAACTCAACTCGCAAAGGACCGCAGGCGACGACAGCCTCGCGGCCCGAGGGAGCTGCCACCGAGGGCTAAATGTGAGGAAGAGCTGACGTGAGCGAAAAGAGGAAGGGCGGCCGCGCTCACGACACCTCGAGCATACATATTATTGGAAAGGAGAGACCCCAATAGTGCATGGTGACGGAGCGACACGTGCATAAAAGGCTGTAAAAGGAGCCTGGCCCTGAGAGCGAAAAGCACCGAACTGTCCCGAGGCCGTCCATGAACAAAAGTCCACTTCTTTTTTCTCAGTGCCTCATGGAAATGAGATATTCAGTTACAGCGCCAGTCCCGTAATTCCGCCTCCGCAAGCCTTCGCCTACACTAAAATTTGCGCCAAGGCTTACGAAAAAAGAGAATGAAAAAGACCGGACGAAAAAAGGAAGAAAAATCTCTCCGTCTCACAACGCCAAACACCAAAATGTGGGAATGTCAGAAGTGACACCTACTCATTGTAACCATTTTTTTCCTACTAAACATGAAGATAAAAACGAGAACGAAGAAAGACAGGCAAAGAAAAAACAAGAAAAAGAAGGAAAAAACGAGGAAATATAAATTATGCATCAAGAAGTTTGCGACGGAGAAATATTATCAGTCTAGTCATGGCACGCAGCGGAGCGCGCGGCTGGGTCACTCGAGGGGCGGCGGCGACGCACGCGGCCGCAGCACGACCCGAAGGGGAGACTGTTGGCAGGAGGGCGCGGGCGGCGGCGCGGGGGAGAGGGGGGGCTAGGGTAATGTGAAGGAGAAAGGACGGCTGGCGAAATAAAGAAAGACATTGTTTCAGAGGTGTGAGAGGACGGAGGGTGGAGAACCTCGCCGCAGGTGAAGGGAAAAAAGAAAATATATGGAGTATGTAGTTATGCACATATGCGTATGTATGCATGCATGTGGAGTATACATATGTGTATATATGTATGTATATATACATGCATGTGTGTGTGTGTGTGTGTGGGTATATGTATATGTATGTATGTATGTATGTATGTATGTATGTATGTATGTATGTATGTATGCGCGCGCGCACACACAGACACACACACACACACACACACACACACACACACACACACACACACACACACACACACACACACACACACACACACACACACACACACACACACACGCACACGCACACGCACACGCACACACACACACACATGTATATATTTAAGTATATATGTATATGGGCACACATATATGTATGTGTATATGTTTCTATATGTATGTATGTATGTATCTGTATGTACATACATACATACATCCATATATGTATATATATATACATATATAAACACACACACACACACACACACACACACACACACATATATATATATATATATATGTGTGTGTGTGTGTGTGTGTGTGTGTGTGTGTGTGTGTGTGTGTGTGTGTGTGTGTGTGTGTGTGTGTGTGTGTGTGTGTGTATGTGTATGTGTATGTGTATGTGTATGTGTATGTGTATGTGTATGTGTATACATGTACATGTGTGTGTATATATAAATAAATAAATAAATATATATATATATATATATATATATATATATATATATATATATATATATATATATATGAACACAAACACAGTAACGTGTACACAAAGATGAAGAAGAAAACAGTAACATTAAGAAATGAAACAAAGTGTAACGTTTCGAAATCTTCACTAGTTCCTCTTCAGACGAATAATTAACCGAAATGGACTGATCTATTTCGGTTAATTATTCGTCTGAAGAGGAACTCGTGAAGATTTCGAATCGTTACGATTGTGTTTCATTTCTTGCTGCGGTTGTTTTCCTTTTCATATATATATATATATATATATATATATATATATATATATATATATATATATATATATATATATATATGATTCTCATTTCGCTTATCTAAAATGCATCATGCATCATGTCCGACACGCGGCATCCGACGAACACTGGCAGCCTTCTTATCTTCGAGGACAAAACAGGCTCGCCGCAGCCTGTTCACCATAACGAGTCCAGTGCATTTCGGCGCAAGGACAAAGAGGGAGGGGGAGGTCCGCGTCGACGTATTGCTGACCTTGAGATATCCTTGCTGGATCGATGCGTTATTTCGCATCACAAACGCGTCTAGCGCTGCTTCTCGTAAGCAGAGTGGGAACCATTCAGGAAGAGAGCCCCAGCCTGATATTTCCCCAAGTGTCGTGGCCACTGGTGGGACGAGGAAAAACTCGCACACATGTGAACAGGAGGAGAGGGAGAGAGAGAAAGGGAGAGAGAGAGAGAGAGAGAGAAGAGAGGAGAGAGAGAGAGAGAGAGAGAGAGAGAGAGAAGAGAGAGAGAGAGAGAAGGGAGAGAGAGAGAGAGAGAAGAGAGAGAGAGAGAGAGAGAGAGAAGAGAGAGAGAGAGAGAGAGGGGAGAGAGAGAGAGAGAGAGAGAGAGAGAGAGAGAGAGAGAGAGAGAGAGAGAGAGAGAGAGAAGAGAGAGAAGAGAGAGGAAAGAGAGAGAAGAGAAGGAGGGGAGAGAGGGAGAGAGAGAGGGAGAGAGAAAGAGAGAGAGAGAGAGAGAAAGAGAGAGAGAGAGAGAAAAGAGAGAGAGAGAGAGAAGAGAGAGAGAGAGAGAGAGAGAGAGAGAGAGAGAGAGAGAGAGAGAGAGAGAGAGAGAGAGAGAGAGAGAGAGAGAGAGAGAGAGAGAGAGAGAGAGAGAGAGAGAGAGAGAAAGCGGCGGCCTGATTACACATAGTAATATACCTCTTTTCTAATAACATCATACGCAAGCAGCACATCCACGGAGATTCGCGTACGTAGAAACTGCACATTGAGCTTACAATTTTTTCTATTAAAAAAGAGGAAATTCACAAAAACTCATCCTCATACCGTTATTATCCAAAGGGCATTATTGCATTATTACATCGAACCTTTTAAATTCTCACTTGGCAGGTTGATATGAAAGTAATTTTCAATTCGATTTATCATCATCTTCATTACCAGGGCTCTCATATACTCAAATCGCTGCCAAATACTGACCTCTGTCGTTTAAAAACACCAAATAGAAACCCATGAGACACGAAGTTACTCAGAATGTATCCACGCTCAATAGTTGATTCCGTGCACCTTCGACTACCGACTGCAGGGAAGAGGGAAAACTCCTGATGGCGTGGATTTCGTGAGTGTGACATAATGGCCTACGGACTGATGCCGATTTATTCCCCTGCTCTGGAATGCTGAAAGGCGTCGTGTAATGTCTAAAGGGATAGCAAGGCCCTGCATTCCACAGCCTTCTTTACTCTCGCGATTTTCACGTCCTCTCAGAAGGGCGTTTGATCTGAACCGTACCCAGCGAGACTGCGGGGGATGAAGCAACAGAAAGAGCGGGTCAGGTGAAGGAGCGGCGGTGAAGTGGCCACAGCAGTCACACTTTTAAACTCTTACTAATTCCTGGGCTCTCCTGGCCATCACGTCACTCTCCAGGTATGTGACGCCGCCTTCTTACCGAGTGCTCGTACGTTACTTTGCCGGTATTGTGTGTTTATGTTCAAATTCCCTCATGCACGCACACAGGCATGTGTGAGCGAGCGAGCGAGCGCACGCACGTGCACACACAAACACACACAAACACACACACACACACACACACACACACACACACACACACACACACACACATACACACACACATAAACCAAAGTAAAGAAAGGGAAAAAATCCTACTTTTAGGCAGTGTGGATGTCAGCGTAAGGAGCATTCAATCAGCTACCTTCATGAATCTCTTGAGCTTCGAAACAGAAATTGTTATCGTGCAGCTACCCGAAGCGGCGAGAGAATTCAAGTGTCAGTAAGTTTTCCTTTTTTCGTTTTTACAAGATAATAAAGAACGACTTACATTGTCGTTTGGCCATGGCAGCGTATACCCCTAAGGCTTAGACATCTGCCGAGAAAACATTATGGGGTATTTGTGCGTGTAATCGATCAGTGTCGGGACGGAGACTAATAACTTTCACGTGACAGTGTGTGTGTGTGTGTGTGTGTGTGTGTGTGTGTGTGTGTGTGTGTGTGTGTGTGTGTGTGTGTGTGTGTGTGTGTGTGTGTGTGTGTGTGTGTGTGTGTGTGTGTGTGGAGGGGGGGGGGGATGGGATTCTACTCGCTCCCGTTAGTGTCAACCAAATATCCCCAAGTTATGCTTATGAGTCATGGG
>NC_051392.1:47185976-47190976 GCF_015228065.2 Penaeus monodon
ACTGTTTCCTTCCTCCCTCCACTTCTGTTCTCTTCTTCTGCACTCTTGAACCTTTAAAGTTGTATTTCTCCCTCGTGATGCTGCCATTCTGGTTGCGGCGCGCCCCTTTCCCCTTCCCCTCTGCCCCGACCCCCTTCCCCTCTCCCTCCTCTCTTACCAGTACATAATTCGTCTTTTGGTACACAATTATCAAAATCTCTTTATGTGGTTACGGTTCCTCTTCCTTAAGTGATCAACCCCAAGCGTTTTCGTATTCCGCACGCAAATGGACCTAGTCCTCTGCGGCGTCGCCCCATTTCCCAGCTGGCACTCCCTCCTCCCCCGTGCCATTCCGCAGTGGCACCTGACAAGAAACACTGACATCCATGCCTCAGCTGGTGACTCTCTGGATGTTCTCAAAATATTAGGTCATTTACATCACTTAATCGTTTCTATATATGTACACACACACACACACTCAAGCCTCAAGTGTAAAAAAAAAAAAAACGCTTTTATAGAGAGTAATTAAAACCGCAATACTTCCGACGCCGAATATAGCAAGCATGTAACTCAAATTGAGAAAATATAAACATTTATTCGCAATGGGGAAAAAAAGAAACACGTGGCCACACATGGGTTCGGGGACTCTCCGACGAGAGGCCATCCCAAGCATCGTTGGGATCATAATCTGCTCTTTTCTCTACTTGATGGCATCACCTCGAGATGCATCCGGGGAGACTGATGTCATACGACGAGAGCAGGCCGTGCGTGCGTCACTTGGTAAGTATGTGGCCTTCATACACTGACCTTATATATAGATCCCTCAAAGGCCGGTCTTTGTGATGTGCCGAGAGAGCGGGGAGTGCAAAGGGCCTTAACCAATGCTCGGATGACAAGGGTGGAGGGAAGGAGACAATAGAAACATTGATAAGAACACATGCTGGAGAAGGTACGCGGAGGGAAAATACGCGAGGAAGAAAAACTGGCAGACGACAGCGATGATGGATGCATGATTACGCAGCGAAGACAGGATTAGAGATAATTAACTTCAGCGTCGGTAATGAAAGGTGCTTATTCAACCACGGAGGTATGTGGAATAATCGTCGTACGAAAGGTATACCGGCATAGAGACTGGGAAAAAAAGCGAGAGTAATACAGTGAAAGAGAACAAAGCAAAGCGAGCTACAAGTGACTCCTCGTGGGACCTCAAGCAAACATCTGCAGGTGGAGAAAGGTTGGAACGAGCAGTGACTGTAAAAGCACGCCGAATTGCAGCGTCGGAACGCATCTACAAACTCCCCGCCATTTCCCTATGGCTGTAAAGAGACGCGAGAGAAGAAACGGAGGAGACGGGACGGAGAAGAAGGGACGGGGGAGAAGAGAAGAAGGAGAAGGGACGGAGGAGACGAGAAGGAGGAGAAGAGACGGAGGCTGCAGCAGCTGGCGGGCGTGTGAGGAGGAATATATGCTTGACAGAGTAAGCGGGAGTTTGAGATATATTGGAGGGGTTTGCGAAGACGGTAATAAGGGGGAGATGGGAGAGAGGGAGGATGACGAGGTTGGGGGGGGGGGGGGAGATTAGAGCGGGAATTAGGGCAAGGGGAAGTACGGAGGGGAGAAGGTGAGAGAGTTATGGAAGACGTAAATAGAAGTAAGAAGTAAGTAAGACGTAAATAGAAGAGTTAAAAAGCACTATTTACTAAAAAAAAAAAATAAAAAAATAAAAAAATAAAAAAAGAAAAAAAAAGAAGAGAAGGAAAATTCATGTTCATATTGTTTAAACTTTAGAGAGAAAATGCTCTGATAACAACGCTGCCGTTATAACCGAAACAAACTTAAAAAACTGAACGACAAAAAGAGCAATAAAAACAAAGTGGCGCATCCTGGCAAGGTGGACTTTTTATCTAGGCTTGCAGCGTAAGGGCGGAGGGAGAGCGTCTCGCCCTATATACTGCAGAACGGAAATGGGAGTTTTTTTTAAGGAATTCTTTTAAGAAGTGAAAAGAGACAAGGGAAGAGCTTTTGTAATTACAGAGTCAAGATAAACCAACGCAATGCTCGTAGCAGCAAACACCTCGAAAATAAAATCTCAGCGAACGCCTGTAATTAAGCAAGTAATACCCAAAGCTCGCTCTAACCAAGCGTACACACGTGCGAGAGCCTGTGTATAAATTAGGCATAGTGCGGGAGGCTAAGGAAGGGGAGTCGAGCCCTTTGTCGCCTGCCCAGACGGGTGGCCACCTCTCCTTTCTTGGTGCCTAAAATACCCTACAGCCATCACACGCCCCCTTTAGGCCCCCTCGCTCCTTGTCCCCTCTCCCCTCTCCCGCTTTCCCCTTCCCCCTTCCCTTGTCCCCTCTCCCCTTTTCCCTTTCCCTATCCCCCGCTCCTTATCCCCTCTCCCCCTCCCCCTCTCCCCCGCTCCTTGTCCCCTCTGCTCTTCTCACCCTATCCCCCGCTCCTTATCCCCTCTCCCCCTCCCCTTCTCCCCCGCTCCTTGTCCTCTCTCCCCCTCCCCCTCTCAGCCTCCCCTCTACCCGTGGATCTCTCTGCAACATTAGCAGATTGGCCTCTTCACTCGCGACGACTGCTCTAAGTTTCGCTCTGTCAGACGCCCCGCAGCGCCTCCCAAATACTCGGATCGAAATGGCTTACACGTCGGAGAGGCAACCGAGAATCTACGACAAGATGCACGACCAGCGATAACATTCAGCGCGGTGTTACCAAGTCCGTTACGATCTGCTCTGCGAGAACGAGGCCGGCGGGGCAATCCGGTCGCATGATACGGGCGGGAGGAAGGAAAAGGAGAAAGGAAGAAACACGTGAAGACGAAACGATGAAAAATATCCAATCCTTCGCGAACTTTCTATATGAAGAAAAAACTCGAAACGACAAGAAGATGGCGAGACGATAACTGCCCAATACCGTTATAAAAGAAAGAAAAGAACAGAAAAGCAAGAGAAATGATAACGAAGACAAGGAAGGAAAGAGAGAAATCGGGGAGGAAAGGGAAACAAATGAAATGGAACTCGTCACGCCGTGCAACCCGAGGGCTGGCGTCTGTGTTTAGAATAATAGTACGGCTGCTTCGGGAACAATCCAACAACAAACCCATCAGCCCCAAACAAGCGGAAATTTCGTGTACTTTTCCCCGCTTCCGCTGTTGTTTTATCCCCCTAAAATAACGTATTTTACGAGAGAAAGAGGGAGAGGGACGCAGCAGGGAGAGTTTCCCCGTGCTTAAAGAGTTTATGAAATTCCGAGTAAGAGTAAGAGCTCGGCATAGTTGGCGCTCATCTTGAGGTAATAACGGCGGCGTGTTACCGGGGCGCTGCGCCTTCCCTACGACATTCCTCCCCGCTCCGCCGTGCGTGTTGCTGATGGACATTGGTATTGCAGTTGCTTGCTTGAGATCTGCGAAGTTCTGGCTTCGCCCGGGCCTTTCACTTATGGCTCGGCAGGTATTGCAGTTCGAGAGGCGCACAATTCTGATCGGACTCTAGACCGCAGCGTAGCCAGGGCCCGCCTTGGCACCGTCTTATCTCAGGTCCGTCCGATGCATGTCACCAGGTCCGAAGGGGGAGCATGAATGAGCATTTCTTTTACGGGGAAGTCGGTTACCAGATTCCCCTCGAAGATATAAAGATCTTCGGGTCCGTGTCTCCGGCCACCGCGAGCGAGGAACTTCACCTGTCCCTGATATCGCTGGTTTACTTTTTTTTTTTTTTTTTTTTTTTTGGGGGGGCGGGGGGCACGGCCGATACCAGTGATAATTTCCTATGCTACTTTTTTGATGGTATAATTTCCTGGCGAGTTCGAATTTGTCTCCAGGCAGTAAAGTCGAACAATCATCGTAATGAAACAATATTCCAACAAAATGGGACCAAAACAAGATAAAAAAAAAGTAAATATGCACACGACGAAAAAAATACCGTACCCTTTGCAAATTCTCAACAAGAAAAAAAAAGAAAAGAAAAAACTATCGCTGCCGCAAGAAAAAATGACCAGAAGCGAAGATCATCCAATACCCATAATTAAAAGAAGAAGAAGAAAAAAAGAAAAACAGCGAACAGGATGAGCAGCAAAACGAAAATTGGAGAGAAAACAAGCGGGATGCAAGGACCACCACCGCCACCCCTTCGTCACGGGATCGATTGCTTGTCCAACCCAGAGAGGCCTCAATCGCTGCAGTGTTTCCGCATTTTCGCTCAAACTTACACCATAAACGCACGCACATCCGCAAGTGCGCGTACAGACACAGGCACATAGAGATAAAGACCAAGACGAACGTATAAACAGCCAGAGGTAGATATAAAGACAGAGACGAAGTCACAGACACAGAGGCAGAGATAAAGATAGACGAACGCATAGACACAAACGCAGGCAGAGATAAAGACGGAGACAATGACACAGACACAGACAGAGGCAGAGATACAGACAGAGAAGAACACATAGACACAGGCAGAGGCAGGGATAAAGGCGAAGACGAACAGAGACACAGACAGAGGCAAAGACAAAGATAAAGACACAGACAGAGGCAAAGATAAAGACAGACGAAGACATAGACACAGACAAAGCAGAGATAAAGATAGACACAGACAGCAGCAGAGATAAGGAGGGATAGGGAAATGGAGAAGGAGGAAGAGAGAGAGAGAGAGAGAGAGAGAGAGAGAGAGAGAGAGAGAGAGAGAGAGAAGAGAGGAGAGAGAGAGAGGGGAGAAGAGAGAGAGAGAAAGAGAGAGAGAGAGAGAGAGAGGAGAGAGAGAGAGAGAGAGAGAGAGAGAGAGAGAGAGAGAGAGAGAGAGAGAGAGGAGAGAGAGAGAGAAAGAGAGAAAGAAAGAGAGAGAAAGAGGGAGATAGAGAGAGAAAGAGGGAGATAGAGAGAGAAAGGGGAGAGAGAGAGAGAGAGAGAGAGAGAGAGAGAGAGAGAGAGAGAGAGAGAGAGAGAGAGAGAGAGAGAGAGAGAGAGAGGAGAGAGAGAGAGAGGAGAGAGAGAGAGAGAGAGAGAGAGAGAGAGAGAG
>NC_051392.1:47198476-47210976 GCF_015228065.2 Penaeus monodon
TGAAGGCAAGATGGCAGTGAGGGTATCATGATAACCTCTTTACACCACCACCATCAATTCTTATTGTTACTATTGTTATTATTATTATTATTATTATTATTATTATTATTATTATTATTGTTATTATATTTTATTATTATTAGTCATAGTAATAGTAGTTAGTATATTTATTATCAATATTTTCCTAATTATTGTTATTGTTAACATTATCATTATTATTAATAATAAATTTATTATTATTATTATTATTATTATTATTATTATTATTATTAATATGATTATTATCATTAATAATAATAATAATAATGATATTATTATAACCATAATCATCACCATCACCATCACCATCACCATCACCATCACCATCACCATCACCATCATCATCATCATCATCATCATCATCATCATCATCATCATCATCATCATCATCATCATCATCATCATCATCATCATCATCATCATCATCATCATCATCATTATTTCATAAGATGCTGATGCTTCTCAGCAGTGTACTTTCACAACATAACTTGTTTGTGACAAATGAATATCCAAACCCAAAGAAACTAAACAATGATATTCAACAATAGGGAAAGAATATTGAAATTAGATATGACATTTTTAATTTTTTTTTTTCACAATGACATTTCTTGAGTAGATGTATAAGTTAACTGACAGGAATTATTTATTTTGTGAAATTAATTTTCAGTACAACCATTGCACAGCATTCAACTTATTTTTATAAAGTTATAAATATCTATATCACATGTGACATCATGATATATGTATATCATTGGGCATTTTACAAATATTAGGCATGAGGATTTCATAGGAATTTAACATAAAACAAAAAGATTGAAATGTAGATGGAAAACTACTCAGAGAGGATATGTTATGAAAAAATGTGGATCAAAATTATTGGGCTATCTTATAAACATGCTTTCTGTTATTCAAAGTATGTTTTGGTTGTCTTTATTCTATTTATTCTAATTGTGTGTGTGTGTGTGTGTGTGTGTGTGTGTGTGTGTGTGTGTGTGTGTGTGTGTGTGTGTGTGTGTGTGTGTGTGTGTGTGTGTGTGTGTGTGTGTGTGTGTGTGTGTGTGTGTGTGTGTGTGTGTGTGTGTGTGTGTGTGTGTGTTTCAGTGAGATTTAGTTTAACATGGACATGGATGATAATAACATTGTTAGCAACTAAAGATAGGATGTCATACCTTAAAATGCCTTTGATTTGTACTTGGAAAAATGAGATTTATTTCAATTTTTGTTTGACAAAGGCAGAAAACCCATCATATTTGTAATGAAGAAAAACCTGAATCATGTGGAAATTATTTCTTAAGAGAAGCTATTTTAAGGTGCAATCTTAAAGTCTTATAAAAGTATTACTGATATCCCTGTGAGGCTTTGATGTATTATGCTTATATGAATATTCTTAGATATATCCTCATACTATACATGCAAAAGTGTATTGAATTAATCATTTCTAACTTGTCATAAACTAAAGTGTTTTGAATCCAGTATATATAATATAAGCAATGCACAAGTATTTCATTATGTTTACAGGGAACTCCAGATATGCCTAGGTGTGGATTCAGCAATGCAGTTGTCCAAATTATGCGAATGCATGGTGTAAACTACGATGCTCACAATGTGTTGGCAGATGACAGTGTTCGACAAGGTAAGAAAATTTGGTGTTATTTACCCAGTGCTGATGGGCATAGCATGTACATACATGCTATGTCCTCTGTGAGTTTACTTTATTAATTGTTTTTACACATAGATGGCTACTAAGTCACCAATGATCCAATTACGAGTAGTACCTATCTCGCCCGTTCACCCTTTTCCTTGATTTATGAAAATATTTTGTTATCTTATTTTTCTCGTACAAATTTTTGTGACATTATAGTAATTATAATGTCTATAGTAAAAATAATATTCTTTATTCATAGCATTAGTAAAAAATACACTTTTCAAGGAAAGGTGAAATCAGGTAAGGTCACAAGGTCTACTAATTGACTCCTTTGTGGCTAAGCACTAGCAGAGCCATGTATGTGCACAGACATTTCACAAAAAAATAAAAGTGAGCACAGCATTTTCCCCGGTGGCATTGGGTTAATAAAAGAAAAATTCTTTAACCCATGAGGGACATGTTTTAAATACTTAGGCATGCTCAGGAATGGTTGCCAAGTAAGCTGTACCAATTAGAATGGAATTTCAATGTTTTTAAATCTCATTATATAGATTTTGATGTGTAGATTCCAAATATACTAATGTTTTATGTACAATGAGTTAGAATAGGTAGAAGTGGTTGTTTAATGCACGGATGTGTCACATCTGTTAGCAGGGTTATAACAGTATTTAAAGTTAAGGGTTATAACTATTTTTTACACCTTCTTGCAGTATTTATTCAGTAGGTGAAAACTGCTGCCTAATTATTTTGTGTACTAAATTATTTGATAATGACTTGGATTATCTACAAATGTATATATTTTAAATGTTACTTCAGTATTTTATTTGACAGATTAAAAAATCTATGTTAACTGCAGCATAAAAAATGTAAATAAAGGCACTTAGGTGGCAAAGGACCAGGAATATGCTAATTTTAGCAGTGAAGCATTAGGCTTGATATGAAAAATAATTTGTATACTTTGTTTTGCATTAGTTACTAGGTAAAGCATTTAGCCCTAAACCAAGCTGAGATTTGTTTATGGACAGTGCTATACCTGTGGCACAAGTTTAATAAACTCTGACAGAAAGTTTAGGACATTAAAATCTGAACCACCATATGTCTCTGTGGGAAAAGAGACATGCCTGGAATGTATGTAAATTTCCTTTTAATATTATTTTATGTGTGTAAGATGGGGGAGAGGAGGACATCTTCTGCCATAAAATTAATTTTAACTTTAAAATATAGAGGATTTACATTCAGTCTCTAATCATATCCGCTCCAACTTTCAGGAATTAAGGAATATTCAGACTGGCCAACAATTCCACAAGTGTTTATAGATGGAGACTTTGTTGGTGGGTGTGACATCCTTCTACAAATGCATCAGAGCGGAGAGTTGATTGATGAGCTACAGAAAGTTGGCATCACCTCAGCCTTATTAGAGCAAGAAATGGAAAATGATAAAGGAGAAAAGAAATGAAACATTGTGTAATTACTATACAAAAAAGAAGATAAGTCTTGTAGAACTATATTATAAAATGTTTGGGTACAAGGCTTGTCTTTACTATTCTCCTTCATAGAAAATAATGTTTGATAATTCACTCAATCACAAAAAGACTCAGTTACCTTATGTATACATGTTTGTTATTGTACAGAATTTAAATAAATTACTATTCTCTTGGAGATACTTTTAAAACCTGTCTAACTGTCCCTCAGCACATGAAAGCAGGATGTATGCTTCAAATATATACATTTCTTTAGATACTGGGTATGAGTTTTAATATTTATTGTTAACAGAATATATCTAATATACTTTAGAACAGAATCCCCTGAAATATAAGATCCGAATTTCAATAATTTAACTTTATGTTAAAAGACCATACATCATATTTTACATTTCATATATATTAAAATTTGTAATATAATCATACAGTGTTTTCAGTTGTGTTTCTTCCTGTGCTTGATAAAGTAAAACATCATCTTTCATAGAATCATTTATTCATTAAGAATGAGCTATTGATGAAAAAACCTGTAAAAGTAGCATTTCTATTATGAAATGAAATTTCAAATTATATTTCTACATATTTATACTGATAAAAAATAAGAAAAGATCAGGCCTAGTAAAGGAAAACTGCTGATTCACCTTGTCATATTATATCATGCAACAAGCATGAGTACTGTGTTTGCATTATTGAGTAGCATGTCTCCTTAACAGTATGTGTATTCTCCAATTCTTTATTTCTTTAATAATGTACAGCTATTCAACTTTGATCTCCACAGAAATATCCTCTTTGAACTTATGACATGCCAACCAACTATGGATGCTATGCTAACAGAGCAGCAAGGGGAAAACTATTATTAAACCTGACTATCTTTGCAGTGAGAAGGTAAAGCATGGAGACATATTTGTTATTCAGATCTCATAACTTCTCTAAAAACATAAAGCCACTGACTGGATAAGTTGCATTAATCACTTATATGACAACTCTACTCAGTGCTGGAAAACAAATATGTCTGCACATAACTATTTTCAACAGCAAGATGAAATGTACAGCAAACTCAGACAGAAAACTTATTTCATTAAAGTCGTTTTTATATTGTGGATTCAATCAGAATATCTAAACCCCATTGTGGTCCCATTAGGTTTTTTACCCCACACTGAAGTAAAAATATTTAATTACTGTTAAAGCATTGCATATAAAACTTTGAATTGCAGACAATAAAAAATTTAAGTAAAACAAAAATATAATTATAAACCATTTACACCTATATGAAAAAAAAAACAAGGTTGAACTTCGTATATGTCTTCAAATAATAAAAAAAAAAATTATTACTTTTGTACCTCACTTCAGAAAGAAAGAAAGAAAGGAAGAAAAAAAAAAAAAAAGGGGCGGGGATTTTTAAAAATATGTGACTATGTTATGCTCATACACTGGTAATTTGTTTAGTCATGTATTTAACTAACTACTGTCAATGCATGAAAGTTAATGACCAACTCCTACACTTCCATAATGTAATACATTTTCTTTGCTGTGATGCAATGCTTTCTGTAGATTTTCATTTAAAATAAAATTTTCAATTTACAATTTGCAAAACAAATCACTTTCTGTTTACATTATCCATTTGTAATAAGTAATAAATCAACCACATTTTATGTGTTCAAAGCAACCAATTAGTAAACCATATCCACACCATACATCCTAAAAGAATGTCTGACAAACTTAATTTAATTAAAGAATCAAAAATGCTGATAATGTTTTCACAATGTTTTCATTAAAAAAGATTAATGTTAATAATGATTATAATTATGAAAAAATTATACTAATAATAGTAGTAGTAGTAGTAATAATAATAACTATAATAATCACACCAATAATATAATGACAAGAAATATATCAAAAGTAGCAGATAATAACAGTTACTATCATAGTCATAAAAATATTTTTCACAACAGAAATACATTCATAAAATAACAGTGTTCATAATTACAATAATAACATGATTTATGATTATTATGAAACATACTGAACACTATCTGAGATTTACACAAGCTAGCTCAAAGAACAGAGAACTAAACCTTATTGGTGCACATTTGCATAATGAGATCATATACAAAACTTTTCACATAAAATTTATGCAATCTTTGTAGAAAGAAATCATTATTATTATCAATATTACTATTATCATTATTATAATTATTATCATTAGTATTATCATTATTGTATTTTTTTTTTATTATTATTATAATTATTATTATTATTATTATTATTATTATTATTATTATTATTATTATTATTATCATCATCATCATCATCATTATCATTATTTTTATTATTGTCATCATTAATTAATTTGATCATTATAATAATAACTACCATTTCATGAAATTTACTGAAAAAATGCATCATACCAAGCGTCATGTAAAATATATATTCATATGTTAGTAATGTTGATAATTGAAGAACATTTTTAGCAAATGGTATTTGTGCATATCAAAAATAACTTGTAAAATACATTGAAATCTTTCATCTTTACCCTTTAAAAAGCCTGCAAGCTTATGTAAACAAACTTCCCAGAAAACATTTCAAAATACAGAGATTAAGTTTTGTATTGAAAGCTAGTACACTAACTATTTAGGTGGTACAACAATGAATAAATGTATTTCATGATTTACATGTGCTTTGTAAAACTTCGATGTTACGCATTTTATCAGTCATTTACTTTGTTTCTTCTCCTGATAAAAAAATAACACTTAGGCATTAACAAAGATTTGAAGTCTACTTCTGCCCAAGCAATTACAATTCATCTTAAGTGCATCACCTTACACATTACATTACACATGCAACAAATTCCTTTAACATGATATTTATAATCATTCTGGAATTATTATTTTCTTTAACAAGAAAACCATTTCATAAATAGTAAAAAAGGATATTAAAATGAAATAAATAATTTGTAACATATAATAATTTTATACTGTTTTTGCTAGAAGACTATGTCACTATCAAATACAACATAAAAATAAAACACTAAGAATTACCAACGTAATAAGACAGGGCACTTAGTATGGCCTTTAATCCCCACCTCGTAATGAGAAAGAACCAGATTCCGTTTATTGCAATTATTTTTATGCTAAATTAAGGTAGGTAGAACTACACTACCTAGCAACTTTCAATAGAAGCATGCCAGAAGTATTTATAGTAAAGCTAAGAGGCCACTGTGCCATTACTAAGTGTGAGGGGTAAATATTCCTACAATGATTTCTGTAAAATTTCTATGTACTTCAGGTACTGGGCTACACTTACAATAGTAATATTCCTACTCCTAAAATCCAACAGCCTTGATTTATTTCTCACTGATACAGGAATCATTTTATTCTTAAATTAAATCTGCAGTGATCATGTGAAGACAGATGTAAAAGATATACTAAAACTCTAGACCCTTAATAATGACAGCCTCAACATGTTGGTTCTATATGCCAATACCAAACATCACATCACTCCTATCTGAGCTAAATTCTACACTAAAAGTGTGTTCCTTTCTAAGTTATCGTATCAAAAGTGGCAATGTGCATTTGTAAGGAAGTCACCTATTGGTATCTCGTATGTTAATACACAAACACCACTGTTAGACCTAGTTGAGAATCCCTTCACAGGAACCTTCAACTTTCTAGATATTTACTACAGGTAATGAGAGTATACCAAAATGTACTTTTTTTCCTACCAAGGTGAGAAGCAAGATTTATTGCATCCTTAGCCAACTAGAAGAATAAGGAGTGATTGAGTTTAGTTTTCTTCATAGTCAAAATGGATGTGCAAACATTCAAATGTATTCAAATGCATACACATACACACAGTGTATGGAAGGTGTAAGAGTTTGTGTGTGTGTGTGTGGTGATGGGTGTGCATACTTGTGCTCATGTGTGTGCTAATGTTTATGTACGTTGGTGTGCATGTGCATGTGCAAGTATATATATTTGAATGGATGTGATTTCTTTCTACTACTTTTCAGAAACATATTTTGACAGTACATGAAATATATAAAAATTCTTTCCTCTTTTCAACAAAAAAGAAAAAATGGTATTCTGGTTCCAGATAAAGTATTTACATTCCATGGCTATCACCATTAAGGGGAGAAGCAGCAGTAAGTGCATCTGTTGTGTAATGAGATGTTAAAGTATTTATGATTTTTTATATTTTTATGAAAAAGTTCTTATGAAAATTATTTCATACAACAATACTGTTTATCCTTACACACTATCTGATAGTCCATTTCTTAATATATGTTGTAGAGGAATAACACAGTCAAGTTTGTAATTCACTCTGGAATACAAGCCAACTCTTGAAGGTTGGTAAACTGCAAGCCACTACATGAATGCATACAGATTACAAGCCGCAAGTTCAGGGAATACAAGCCATCATATGAGACTAGAATGCAAGCCCCATTGGGAGTGACTGAAAAGACTACCTCACATTTTGAGAGCAAGCAATATGTTAGCCACCACATGTGAGCATGGGAAGTACAAGCCAGAACTTCAGAGCAAGCAATTTGCAACCCATCATTATGAAAGCATGCAAAGTGCTAGCTGCCTCAGTAAAGACTGCAGAGTGCAAGTCATGGTTTAGGGATATGCTGAAGTAAGTTAGATCTTTGTAAGAGCCAAAGTATGAGCCATTACATGAGAGCATACAAAATGTAAGCTACAATATGAACTCCTGCAAAATGCAAACTATCCTAAGAGTTTGCAAGATGCAAGTCACAATATGTGAGAGCTTACAAACTGTAAAGCTGCTGCATCAAAGCAAAAAGCAAACAATCCTGCAGGATATTGCAGAACTGAATGCTACAACTTTGGAGAAATGACATATAAATATGAATTATTAACAAAGAATAAAGATCTTTTTTTATATATACAAAATGCATAGAATGAAAGATCAGCAATTAATATTTAAGAAAGAACCGCATTTACAATAAGAAATGGTCATATTTAAATTTCACCCCTAAAATACCTACATTCTTGATAAATATAACTCTGTATCCAATACTAGCTCTGGCTTAAACTTGAAAGTAATCCATTAACTGTTTGGGTGGAGGGAAGCATTATCTACCATATTCATGAACAGACATCTTTGAGCATGAGATGTAACCAGTACATGTGATAAAAGACCTTTAAGGAGAACATAAAACCATTCTCTGAAATATACATAAAATATTCTTAAATCAATCTTATATACAACATGGTGACAAGAGAGTATCCTGCTCAAGACTTCTCCTCCTTCTCTTTATTGTACTTTTCGAGTTCTTTCAAAAATTGTGCTCTTGGCTTCATGACAGTCGGCTTGTCACCACGACACTTCGGACAAAACCACTTTCCTTTGGGCTTGTTAGTGAGCCCAACGCATGAAA
This sequence comes from Penaeus monodon, assembly GCF_015228065.2. Lineage (NCBI taxonomy): Eukaryota > Metazoa > Arthropoda > Malacostraca > Decapoda > Penaeidae > Penaeus > Penaeus monodon. Next base: position 47,207,043 of record NC_051392.1, read on the forward strand.
AGTGAAACCACTCAATTGGACAAAGATCGTTATCACAGCCAATCATCTCTCCATATGAAACCTATGGGGGGGAAAAAAAAAAAAAAAAATCTTCAATACATCACACAAATATCATCATATTTTATTCATGAAAAAAGTATGTAAAATTATAAAAGGCACAAGTAATTCACTTATATATATGCTCATTCTCTTTACCCATACCCATATGTAAATTAAATGAAACTTTACCTGTTCACAAAGACAGTATGTAGGCTCATCTGGGTCAATGGGTATTTCTGTTGGTGAATCTTCTCGTTCTCGTTCAACCTTTGCCTTGCGTTTCTTCTTCTTTGTTGCTTTCTTTTGTGCAGAGCTCTATAGGGTTGAACATTATAATGATTTAGCTACTTTACACAAGTATTGATATATTCAGTAAATGATTAGCAGACATCCATTTATCCCTAATAATACACCAGCTACTAGTGTCTCCACACTTATAAGCTCTCCATCAAAGGGCAACCATATGTATTTTGGCAAGATAGAGCATGTAAACATCCCTTGCAATTTGCCTTCAATTATAAAATTAATCTAAGTTCTATCTTGCCAGAAAGTGCTAACCTATGTATTAAACACTGATCTGGATAAATACTTCCACTAAAATGCTAGAAACGACTCCCACTTTGAAAGTAACTGCAGGGGTCTTCTAAATATTTACCATATTTTAGTAAATGGTTACTATTCTTATGAAAACTCATAACTTTCTCCTATTAAATAAAGTAGCTTTCAGATCCTACCTTACTCGTAGACACCTTTTCCACGTGTGGGGTGACTGGTGCATCATTTGAGTTTTCATTGTGGTTAGCCGCATTTTCGTTCCTTGTCCTCCTTGCTCGTTTACTTGCTCTCTCAGGCTGGGTTTCTTTAGAGGTCTCTTGCTTTTCTGGCTCTTGACCAAAATCTGTAAATAATATTTATAAATCTTATGATCTTATTTGTATTACAATTCTCCTACACCTTAAAGGACAAAACTTGGCAACTGTTTTTCAACATGTGTGCACTTTGGACAAAATATGGGAAGTCAACAAAAAAGGACAAATCATTCATAACACAAACATACAAATTGGAATAAGCTGAGCTGAAACAACCATGTATGAAAGTAGTAAAAAGCAAAATGAAAAAGTTTTATAAATATCATTGATTTTCAGTCATATTTAACAATATATTTGAAAAATCAATATAGTAGAAGCTAGTAATTATAACTTCAAAAAAAGGAATCTTTATTTAAAAAGTTTGAGGCGTGGAAGGAACAAGAGGCATATCGGCAAAATATTATAATTAATACAGATAGCTAATCTCTTCACATAGTAAATAGTAAAAATACATTTATACATGACTTTTCTTGCTCATGATCACACATTTTCTCACATTAACTTTCACTGATTCTGAGTGTGGATAAGTGAATGTGTGAGAGATAATATAAAACTGGGTGAAGGTATGTGCCTGTCCATGGAAAAGCACCATACCACTGACCCCTTGGGGTTGATGGGACCATTCGAACTTTATTGATATAAAATAATTTAGGGAGGTCTATCTTGATCAATAATAATTACACTAATAATGTTAATATTATTATCAACAATAATAGTTCAGCAACATTAATAACAATAATAATAGAACAATTAGAACGATAACAATAAGCAGTGGTATTTTTGATGATGAAAATATCAATAACAAAAATAATTTTAATAACAATAACAATAATTCTGACAATGACAATAATGAGATATATATATATATATATATATATATATATATATATATATATATATATATATATATATATATATATATATATATATATATACAGATAGATAGATAGATAGATAGATAAACAGATAAATAGGTAGATAGATAGATAGATAGACAAACATATAAACAGAGAAATAGATAAATAGATATTATAGATATTATTGATATAGATAGATAGATGGATACAGATAAAGATGAGATGTCGATATAGATAAATGTAAAGATATATATATATATATATATATATATATATATATATATATATATATATATATTAACAATAATATTGCAAATAACATGAAACTTTTCAATTAAATTAAGACCATGTTCTCCATACCTAAGTTTTTACTGTCGAGTTCAAGCTGTCTCTGTCTGTTCTCTATGATGTCCAAAATGTGTTGCACAATCTGGAGTTTATCATCTCCAATTTCTTGTGTCGATATCAACTTGTCCTGAATCTGGACCATTATACGTTTTAAGGATATGGAGTCTAATTCTCCTTCCAGCTGTCCCCTCAATCCCTCCATGTCTTGTAATAGAGCTGCAAGGAATAAAATTCATAATTAAAATCTAAAAGTGAAAAAAAGTATCAACTAAAATTTGCTATGAAAGAAATATACATACATAAACAAACATATAAACCTGTGTGGGGGAGAAAGAGGGTATGTATGGGTAGGTGTGTACAGAAACCTGTATGTGTATGAGAATAAGTATCTGTCTCTTTTGGTGAGTGAGTCTGTAGGTGGATGGGAGGAGGGGTGATTGGGGATGTCAGTAGACGGGCCTCTGTGTGTATGTGTGTGTGTGTGTGTGTATGTGTGTGTGTGTGTGTGTGTGTGTGTGTGTGTGTGTGTGTGTGTGTGTGTGTGTGTGTGTGTGTGTGTGTGTGTGTGTGTGTGTGTGTGTGTGAGTGAGTGAGTGAGTGAGTGAGTGAGTGAGTGAGTGAGTGAGTGAGTGAGTGAGGGAGGGAGGGAGGGAGGGAGGGAGGGAGGGAGGGAGGGAGGGAGGGAGGGAGGGAGGGAGGGAGGGAGCGTGCGTGCGTGCGTGTGTGCGTGAGGGCCTCTGTGCATATGTCTGTGCGTGTGCGTGTGTGTGTGTGTGCATGTGTGTTAAATATACATCATTCACAATAGATATAAGTAAATCAAATTTCTCATACATTTTTATAAACAGCAAGGTAATACCCACATGAAAACAAATATTTTGAATATATCATAATATACATGTATCTGGTGGAATGGAGAGAGTTCTTACCTTGATATCGCACATCCAGCTCTCTCATGCTGGATATTTCACGTTGTACTTCGTCTGGTAAGTTCTCCACGGTGTCTGTGTGGAGAGAAAAACTTTTATATCAAAACTGCATAAAAACTCTATCTATGCCTTCAGATAACTTGTAAATATTAAATAATGTAGTCATTTCAATCTTTTAAGGAAAAAAAAAAAAAAAAAAAAAAAAAAAAAAAAAAAAAAAAAAAATATATATATATATATATATATATATATATATATATAAATATATATATATATATACATATATACATATATACATATATATATATATATATATATATATATATATATATATATATATATATATATATATATATATATATATATATATATATATGTAATATGTATATGTGCCACACTATATAAATTCTTGTATATATTTGTTTTAAAATCTGTTGTTATAAAAACTATGACAATATACAGCATCTGTAATCTACTATCAACATTTATATAGTAATGCATATATGCCTAATCCAGAGATGCATATGTCATGGGCATTTAAAGAGCCTCATGGGTACACTTTGTACCACAGGCTTATATATAGACCAAAGATATGTGCGTATATATAGTTAAGAGGAATCCAAATCAATAAAATTCCCAAATACACATGTGGAACCTACTTATCTGCTCATTTACTTCAAAAATTCTGCTTAGTACTTTCAAATAAAATCTAAGAGACTTTTTATCATAACATTTCTATTGTTGAAAATAAATATTTATCAAACATATGTAAGACCTGCAAGAGCTATTTGGCCACTCAAACAAAGGTGCTGAACATCAGACTGATGCATTATTATCTTAAGTGATGTACAATAGTTTAGAAACTGAGTCATAAATTGTTTAATTTCACTTG
>NC_051392.1:47240976-47250976 GCF_015228065.2 Penaeus monodon
ACACACACACACACAAGGCGAGAGATATAAAGAGAAATAGGCGAGGAGGGAGAGAGTGAGAGAGAGTTAAAAGAGAGGCGTCAGTAACCGCAGGAGAAGCAGCGACACGCGACTTGCAGGTTTTATGCTCGGTATTGGTGGCAACGCTGGCGGCCGTCGCTAGTTCCGTCTTGTGATAAAAAGATACTTTTTCTTTCCTGTCTCAAAAAAAATGTGAGATTTTAGCTTTTTTGCCATAATCTTTTATGAATTCATTATGCAGAAAAGAAAGCAGAAGGTTCAGAATAATTTCACACATAATGCTGTATAGTAGCCGCTGTACACTTGTGTTTGTTTTTGTATGTCGACTTGCCTGCACCTGGCTGTTTCTGTTATAGAAGCATTTGAAAACGAATATGTTCTGTTCAGGTAGCACGCCATCAGAGTCCACGACATTCAACAAGAGACGCTCGCAAGCAGCACCCTGTAGTCTCGTTACATTCCAGGCAGGGAAATCCGCACCTGCTACTACAACGCGATAGTGACTCACGTAGACTTTGTAACAACAGTTTACAGCAGAAGTTCTCTCACGTTTATTACACGCAGCTGAAGGGTGTGTCAAAGGGTTTGGTGGATTCGGTAATTAATCCCGCCAGACTGTCCGGCTTTCTGGGTCTTTAATGATGGCGGATCTCGGGCCGGAATTGATGGCGAGGGATGATGGATGAGGGGCGCCTCGTTCATTATTCACGGTGTTAAAGCAATGTTGGTTTTATTCTCTGGCGCTGCGGCGGGGTGAGAGTTAGCGTAGGTTTAGATGTGCTGTCAGTTGCACGCTGTAGGCTAAGGCACGTAAGTAGATGTCAAATTAATATCAACGTGTCTTGATAAAGGAAATAGGGTATACGCATGTACAGAATGATGTGTGTGTGTGCGCGCGCGCGCACACACACACACACACACACACACACACACACACACACACACACACACACACACACACACACACACACACACACACGCGCGCGCGCATACAAACACATACTGAACTCTTTCATATTTAATTCATTACAATTAACCATAACCGCCTACACACAGCTAAACGGAAATGCCAAGACTCGCCCATGCAACAAGCACAAGCATTAAAATAAATTAAAAATCACCAGCGAAAGGAGCCTTTGCACGTCTCCACTACATCTATCAAACAGGAGAAAAAGACACATAGCGCCTACTATTGTGTACCAGAATATTGTTTACGCGACTGGAGGCTTTACCTTGAACTCTGCGAGTCTACTTTCCCGCCATTTTTGGTTTTAGTGAGAATAATCAGTCTTTTCTTCACCTGTTCTTTTTCTGTGCTCTCGATTAGATATTAGAATGCGTTGTTGAAGATCTCTCACTCTCTGAAGATCAAGCAATGTTGATGGAAGATTCGCCAGTCAGCAGACTCTGACAACCTTAAGATGTCACAGATTCTCGGGAACAGAGCTGGCGCCGGTGACATCACGTTCTCTTTATGTTTTTCACGTAGAGTCAAGTGCGAAGAAAAGGGAGAGTCTTTTAATTCTTGAAAATAAATACTTTTTGGCTTTTGTGATTTTTCGGGTTGATGGTTGCATGGTGTGGGTATTTTGATGACAGTGTAAAGGTTTTCTCTCTCTTTTTTTGTCACTGATTGTGTTATGTCAGTTTTTGTCTTCAACTTCGTCATCAACATTCGTCTTTCCTCTCACTATAAAGGCTAATCTCGTAGTATGTTCAAAGTTGTTAAATGATGGTGGGTGATTTTTAAAGCATCATCACCAACAATAACAAAGACAACAACTACACGATCAGCATTACCATCAGCATTACCGTCACCATCACCATTACAAATCACCATCATCACCATTGTAACTCCATTTTTATCACATTACGAGGAACATCTGGCCAGAATAATTATATATAAATGATAATTCATATAATTGTTTAGCTCCATTAAGATCATATGAATGATGCTATTAGGGAAAAAAATCAGTTTCGTCTTTACTGAAATTTTCGTCGATTTGAATCACGCCCGGAATCACGCTTCGGGAAACAAGTATATTGCCTCTTGTTGCACCTCTTAAGAACGGAAATTAGAATCAGATAATGCGGCGGAGCAAGACAAGAGGCAAGCGTTCGCATACGACCGGCCGGATGCGCAAGGATACAAGCCACGGGTATTGCATCGGAACGGTCTACGTCACGAAGGGCAAGGTGATAGGTACGATAACATCCCGTTGGCGCGTACGATGTTTCCGACGACGGATACGATAACATCCCGAGCGTGCCGCAGGAGGCGTCGCTGTCCCGGGCTCCGTTCAAGACGTGACACATATCACGGCTTTTAATTGCCATTTTATCATTGGTATTGTTGTTGATATTGTTGTTGTTGGTGGTGTTGTTGTTGTTGTTGTTGTCGTCGTCGTCGTCGTCGTCGTTGTCATCGTCATCGTCATCGTCATCGTTATCGTCATCGTCATCGTCATCGTCATCGTCATCGTCATCGTCATCGTCATCGTCATCGTCATCGTCATCGTCATCGTCATCGTCATCGTCATCATCATCATCATCATCATCATCATCATCATCATCATCAACATCATCAACATCATCACCACATCATCATCATTGTCATCATTATCACCTTCATTAATATTATCTTCAATGTTATCATACATAGTGATCATGGAATGTGTCATTTCTGCTAGAAATACAGCATTTTATTTTTATATATGTTAATTTATCATAAATCAATAGACATATCAATACTTCCCAGTGATTTTAAATATACACACACACTCCTATACACACACCACATATATATATATATATATATATATATATATATATATATATATATATATATATATATATATGCATGTGTATATATGTTTATATATATATCAAACTTAAACATCATCATTAATATCTTATCATCCACGTTGTAACACTTATAGATCCTTTAATACTATACGCACATGCTTAATCAATGTTGGCAACATACAGAGGCAGACACTTCGCCAGGAGACGCCGCCGGCCGAGGGAGAGAGGCGGCGGGCGGGCGCGTGGCGTCTGTCGGGGAAATGGGGCGTGAACACTAACAACAGAAACCTCCCCCTCCTTCTGGCGGCGTCAAGGTTGACACACAGCTGGAGACCAACGCTTTATCTTAATGCTGTCTCGTTGACGCGCAGATGGCTCGTGGGCGGGCCTGTAGGAGATGGAAGTGGAGGAGGAGGAGGAGGTGGGGGAAGGGAGGGGGAGGGAGTGGAGGAGGAGATGGAAGTGGAGGAGGAGGAGGAGGTGGTGGAAGGGAGGGGGAGGGAATGGAGGAGGAGAAGGAAGTGGAGGAGGAAGAGGAGGAGGAGGAATGGAGGAGGGGTGGGAAGAGGAGGAGGAGGTGGAAAGGGGAAGGAGAAGGGGGTAAGTGGGTAGAGGCAGAGATGTTGGGGGTAGAAGGGAAGGAGGAGGAGAATGGGAAAAGAAAAGGATGGAGGAGCCGGAGCAGATGGAAAAAGGAAAGAGGGAAAGAGGGGAGAAGAAGGAGATTAATAATAATAGTAATAATAATGATAATAATAATAACAATAACAGTAATATGAAGAAAATGAATAGGGTGCATGAGGCTAGGACAAGGGCGGTCTCTTGTTTAATCTTGCGCATCCGAGGTAATAAATGTAGGTTTACATACACTACTGAGGTGTTTTTATTTAAGAGGACGTGTAAACATGTCCTCGGGGACAAGACAAAATTTGCAACATTTTTTGTCGTATATATGTATCATCCTTACAAATCGGATGGACAGACATGCATTCCTGACGCCTGAAAAAAAGCCGAGGTGTAGGTGGCGCGCGTCGCTGCGAAAGAGCTGAGCGGGGCAGTCGAGTGGGCGGGCCAGGGCAATTTGCAGCGTTAGAGAGAAAGCAAAGGCGAGCAAGATGACGATTGAGAAGTAAGACAACACCGAACACATGTTGTCCGACCTCAAGTATTGTTTTTGTCCGCGCGGGTTTTTGGGGCGCCGCCGCCGCGATAGCAACCGATCCCGGAGCTGCAATCGAGCCTGGTGTTCCCGGCCTTGCCTCAGGGCGTGGAAAGTTGCGGCGGGCACTAGGACCTGCATGCGGCTATGTGTGGGTGGAGGGTCATGTACGGTGGTCATGGCTTGCGTCATGCAGAGACCCATACTTAGATGTTACAGAAAACACAACTTTCATTATAGACTTTTCTTTGTAGAATTCCTTTGTTAAGTTTGCATGAACAACGAGGTATGTGTTTTTGTGTGTGCATATGAACAGAATTCCTTTTGACAAATGCATGACAAATGTGTGAAGTTATTGATTTTCTTATATATTTTATTCTGAGTACATGTGTATGAGTGCACACTTGAATGATTCTTTGTGCTATGAAGCAAGTCAACATAAATACATACACGTGGAATTAAATCCTATTTTAAACATAAATAGGTAGACCGAGTCACCGGCGCGTGACGAACGGGAGGTCAGGCCGATCGGCGTCTATGCCTGAACCTTTCAGCAGATAATTCGAGCAATTTCATGGCGGCGATCGCTAATGCTGCAAAACTAAATCGCCTTAAATGTGACTGACGCCGTGATGCTGCAAGGCGCGGGGGAGATCAGAGGAGACAAGAGCATCCTCGCCTCTGGCTGCGGCGCGCGCGCTCTCCCGCATTCCTCGGCTTCTCTCCTTAGAGCTGCAAGGACGGCAAGGACTAATCCTCTTTCGGTCTCATTTTGAATGCCTTACGGAGAGCTCAGAAGGAAGGAAATCCCTGTTGCGGGCGTGAAGAACATCAACCAGTTTTTCTTCTTTTGTAAAAAAAAAGCATGACGTTGTATCTCAATGTGCGCTGATATTGTCATTTTTTTCTTCCGTGTCAGATATGGTATAAATGAACAGCTTGTAAAAATTACCTGGCCATTTTTTGGAAAAGGGTATCATTTACAAAGTGATATTCCTGTTTTCCACTTTAGGTGTTATTAGCCATGTTAAACTTATGCACATAAGAGAGGTTATATCGCCAATACAGTAGCAGAATAATCTAGGAAATAGCGTCGACAAAGGGAAAGAAACTTTATCTTCTGTCCAGATCTCTTATACTCATGTACTTTGTCACTTTATGAAGCGCTGTCGGGTTATCGTGTTGAAAACGCCACTGAAGTATCATGCATTGTGTGTTAAAACGCATGTTACATTACGGAGAGTAAAGGTTATAGAAAGTAAGTAGATATGATTTAGTAATAACTTTAAGTTAGTAATGATTTAACGTTTTTATGCTACTATTTCAACAAAGTTTCTCATCATCATAAGGCTTTCTCTCCAAGTGGTGGAATCGCTTCGTTATACGGCTGAATTATGACTAGTACTGTGACAGCAAAACCTTTTGGTTATTTATGATTTTTAGATAATGTAATTTTTTTCTAATGTGACTAATGTTACTGATTCGGGATCTAGTTCGTATAAACTCGCCCGTAGCTTCACAGCAGATAAAAGTACGTTACTATGTGAATGTTTGGTAATATAAATATATAGAATGCAAGTTATGATAACAGTAAAAATAACTTTCCTTTTAGTAAAGAGTGTCATTTCCATATTTATCACAATTTTTTTTTTCTCAGAGAAGGAAAACAAAAATAACTTCCAACCACACGAATGTCTCCAGCACATTTACACAAAGGGTCCCTGCCGAGGACCTTCGTGAGAAAAGAAAAGAAAAGAAAAAAAAGCGCCCTACTCACCCCCACCCCAACTTTCTTTACTACTGCCCCGTGTACTACATTTACACCGTATTACACTGCTGGTACGTCAGGGAGAGTGGCCGACGTCGGTGTGTTGCGTCGTGTCCGGAGGGGAATCCGCGGGGACCTTCGGTGCGCGTGCTCGTTCCGCTTGCTATTCGTCGGAGGACTAAAATTAGGGATGGGAAAGCTAAAGGAAAGAGGGAGTTGGAGGGGGAGGGAAGGAGAAGGAGAGGGAAGAAGGGAGGGAAGGAGAGAGGGAGAGGGAGAGGGAGGGAAAGGGAGGGAGAGGAGGGAGGGAGGGAGAGAGAGAGAAGGAGGGAGGGAGTGGGAAAGGAGGGGAGGGAGTAGGAGGGAGGGGGAGGAAGACAGAGACAGAGAGACAGATAGAGAGATAGACAAACAGACAGACAAATAAATAGAAAGACAAATAGTTAAAAGAACGAAGAAATGGGGGAGAGACGGATAGACAGACAGACAAACAAACAGACAGACAGACAGACAGACAGACAGACGGACACACACACACACACACACACACACACACACACACACACACACACACACACACACACACACACACACACACACACACACACACACACACACACACACACACACACACACACACACACACAACACACACACACACACACACACACACACACACACACAAACACACACACACATAAACACACCCACACACACGCACACACTCACGCACGCACGCACGCACGCACACACACACACGTGTGTGCGTGTGTGTGACAAATAAAGAGAGAGAGAGAGAGAAGAGAGAGAGAGAGAGGAGAGAGAGAGAGAGAGAGAGAGGAGCAGAGAGAGACAGGAGAGAGAAGAGAGAGAGGGAGCAGAAAGAGAGAGAGAGAGAGAGAGAGAGAGAGAGAGAGAGAGAGGAGAGAGAGAGAGAGAGAGAGAGAGAGAGAGAGAGAGAGAGAGAGAGAGAAGAGAGAAGAAGAGAGAGAGAGAGAGAAGACAAAGAGAGAGAGAGAGAGACCGAGAAACAAAAACAGACAGACAGACAGAGAAACGGAGAGAGAGAGAGAGAGAGACCGAGAAACAAAAACAGACAGACAGACAGAGAAACGGAGAGAGAGGTTTAAAAACGAACAAAAATAAACAGCCGTACGCAGAGGGCCTCGCGAGAACAGGTACGGAGGTGGACAGACAGACAGAGGGCAGCATGTCCGTTAGCATTTTTTTGTTGTTGCCAAACCACCCGGGTCAAGACACGGGTATTTTTATTGATCGTCTGACGTTAACGCAGCCCGGCAAAAAATCTTATTTTTTAAATTAACAAATTAAGCTATACTCGTTGCATATAAAAATACTCAATCCGGCCTCTTTGAGCCTCGTCCTGTTTGGTATCGACAGAGGGAAATGTGGATAGAAGAATAATGACACTTGACAGTTGTTAACTTTCTACCCTTCTGTGGGAAAGAGACGTAGGGGTAGGGGGGGGGGACTTTATCGACGGGCGAGACATATGCATATTGACAGTTAATTGGCAGGTGTGACGAGGTAATGAGTGGGTACGGCGCTCTCCTTCCTTCTCCGTCGCCCGGCGGAGGACAGAGATGTAGCGAAGGTCAGGCGGAGGAAGGGAAACGAGACACGGGTGACGGGCTGGGCTTCTCGTTTCTTTCTCTCTCTCTCTCGTACGCATTCTTTCCCTTTTTTTATCTTTTTCTCTCTCTCTTTCTTTTTTTCTGTTTTTCCCTTTCTTCTTTTTTTGTCTTTTTTTCCCTCATTCTTTCTTTTTATCTTTTTCCCTCTTTCTTTTTTTTTTTGTCTTTTTCACCATTTCATTTTTTTTCTTTTTTTTAAATCTTTTTCCCTTTCTCTTTGTTTTGTCTCTTTTTCCCCTCTCTCTTTGTTTTGTCTCTTTTTCCCCTCTCTCTTTCTTTTTTCTTTCTCTCTTTTTCTCTTTCTTTTGTTCTGTTTTATATTTCTTTTTCTCGTTCTCTCTTTATCTGTCGTTCTCTCTTTTTCTCTGTCTCTTATTCTAATGATAGAAAGGTATTATAGATCTCCCCTCTCCCTCCTTTCTCTCTCTCTCTCTCTCTCTCTCTCTCTCTCTCTCTCTCTCTCTCTCTCCCTTAATTTCACCATTCCTACTTCCCCCTCCAACTGACTCGCAATAAATTGACACGCATCACCCGTGCCTTTATATACACACGTTATACTTTACAAAACGCGTCACACACACTGTAAGGGAGCAACTGTAGCAGCGAAATGGTAATGAGGGTAAGTCGGACTAAAAGCTGAATCTCACAGCGCTAAGTGTTAGAATGAGACTAAAGAGGACGTTATCTGCAAGCTCGTCTTCCCTTCTTTGTAGGAAAACTCCTCGCTCGAATGTCCCTTTTTCATGCATTGAAGTTGTGGTGGAAGTATCTGTGGGACACGATTCGTTTATTCGGAGGTCGAAAACCAGTGACAGTTGGAAGTGACTGCAGTGGGAGGATTTCTCTGATAAGGCATTTTACGGGTCGTTATTCGCGGGGTAGAAGACCTGAAGTAGAAGGTCTTTAGCAGGAGGCCCGAAGTAGGAGACCCCAAGCAGAAGACCTTAACGAGAATACCCTAAGCAGCATACTTAAACTAGGAGACCTGATGCAGATGACCCTAAGCCAAAGATCTTAGTGAGGGGACTTTAAGCAGTAAACCCAAAGCAAGAGGTCCTAAGTAAAACCCTCAGCAGAGAGCCCTAATCCAGCGGGGTGCTGAGCTAGGCGAAGGTCAAATGCATGATCTGTGCTATATGAAAACAGCTTGTATTTTGGCGTCTGCGTGCCCTGCTGGCGCAAGTGATAAATAAGGTAAATTGAGGTAGCCAAGTCTGGTGTGTTCATCGCTTGAATTGTACCTTTTTTTCTTTCGTTTTTTTTCATTTAGTTCTGAGTGACACTCGCATGCAGGACTGGCAGACAAATGGTCTATGTGTTCTCGCGGCCGGGTTGTGTAAATTTATGATGGGGCACAGTCTTTTGGAGGGATGGAAAATGGCGTGCGTCCATTTCGCAGTGATCTTTAGGAGCATTATCATCTCCATCTTCATCCTCAACGAAGTCGTCAATATCACCACTACCACCACCATTACCACCACCACCACCACCTCCACCTCCACCTCCACCTCCACCAAAACCACCTCCAACTTCACCTCTACCTCCACCTCCACCTCCACCTCCACCACCACCACCCTCATCCCCATTATTCCAAACTGGGCCATGCGTCGCACATCCACGAACGTAACCAAACATCCAGCGCTTACACCGAGGGCCAATTACCAATGCATCTATTCATCAAAAATCTGCCAGCGTGTATTTCCGTACCTGTCGAGAGCGTCTGTTGTGCGGGCATCATCTCTGTGTGAAGTTCTGTATCGCCAGAGTGTTCATTACCTTAATTTGGGTAATGAATACACATCACTTGTCTTGACGGGCTGAGGTAGGGAGGGTATGGGTGATTGTTTTTTTTTTAATTTTGTTAAATAAAATTTTGTTATTAGAGATATTTAAAAAAAAAACGCGATGGGCAACAAGTTAGTGACAAAGTAGACGATGTAGGCCTGTATGACGTCAGCGTTTCACGTACTCGGGCAAACGGAAAAGTCTTGAGTTTTGTTAGTGATAGATGAGACCGAAATAGGCCGAATAAAATAGAAGCTGTTAGATGTGACGTTATTTACAAGGACATTTTTAAATCACCGAACTCTCTTAAAGCACCCAAACTATTTCTTTATCATTTTATAATGGAGAGAACTCATATAAATACTGGGTCAGGAATCGTGGACCTTGTCTCCTGAAGAAATATCTATGCCAGTCATGAACTGCATCGTAGAAAATGCTAGAGACAACATATCTAAATGTTAGCTCCACAATTAGATGAATATATATGAATGTACAGTTCATTTACCACCAGAGAATGTTGGAATATTAAGATTTATTAATTCTTATACGCGTCAAGGCGAATAGAAATACCAGTATCGATCCATGCCGTGACAAACGTACCCCAAGGCCAGGCATGCCATGATTCCTTTACCCCCCCTCTTCCCATCCTCCCCCCAGCCTTGTCCCACATCCCGAGGCGCAGCTTCGTCCCAACAAATACCTGGTAACTGCCCACCAATGAATAATTCAGTGCTTTGTCCCTGATTAAGGCTCCAAACAGCCCTCCGTTGAATAAGTGAAGTCGCGATGTCCGATGACGTCAGACGA
>NC_051392.1:47265976-47275976 GCF_015228065.2 Penaeus monodon
GCCCTGTAATAAATATAGCACCACCCACGCCCTGCCAAACAAGGACAGGACACCGGAAGATCGGAGGTAACCGTGCAAAGGATAGATAGGATTTCAGGTTCCTAGACCCGCCCATTGCTGAGTCAGGGCGACGCAGACTCCTCGAAAGGTTAAGTGAAGGCCCCTGTTAGGCTGTGAGGCGGAAGGGCCTGGCAGGGATACGGCGCTGGGGTCGCGACGTCTTTATCTCGAGGCTGCGGAATCGTATGCGAATTGTTTGAACAGAAAAAATATTAATTCTTGAGGAAAATGAGATGAATGTAAGTTTTGGCAAAAACAAACAAACAAAATGCATTTGTTAGCAAAAATGTTTGTCAGCAAGGCTCATTTCAGAGAAAAATTATGTACAAATACCTTAAAGAAACTTGGTTTCTGGGATGCTTATAGAAATGAAAAACACATTTTTCTTCAGTCATGCTTTTAGAATAGGTTTTGCAATCATGTATAGAGATATTTCTTTTGAGAATACTGGAGGAGGGTCTTGCGAGATTTTTGGGCGTCTGGGCGGTGTCTCGCCCCTGAGAGCATCACGACCCCGCCCACGCGCAGTTGTGATGGAAATTCTAATCGGAGAACGAAAGTGTGTCTTACTTTCGCGGCGAGGCCTGTGGCGCAAGTGTGGCCCTGGAATTAGCGCGGCGGAGTGCGATGAGAGCGCTTGGGGTTTGCGGCGAGTACGTATGCTGTCGGCCCTGGATTATAGCGCTGGATTGTTGCTTGAAAAATGGCGTTGGAAGATGGCAGCTGAATGCAGAGTGGGTGGAGAGTGTGTTTTTGCGGGGGGGGGGGGGTATTTCATAGGTCGGGAATTCCAATGAAAGGGAACTAACGTTTCTTAATTATCTGATTGCGTTCTCGACAAAAATCTATTTGCCGGCAGATTTATCTTATCGCCCTAAACCTGTCGAACTCAATCAGATATAAAGGATGATACCGGGGACTCGTGGGGTCGAGTCTCCTCATAAGGGCACGAGGTCCCTGTCCCGTGTACAATGCATTTTCCTCGGGAGGTAGATGTCAGGTAGGGTTTTTCAGATAACAGCAGGCGTTCGGGCGAAGAGACCTTTTCGTCGAGCAGGACAATTTTTGTTATTTATTTCTCCCAGAAATATCACAACCGTAAGCCTTTTCATTGTGCAGATCTTACGATATTTAAAAAATATATATATTTTCCATAATGATCCCTACATGAGCTCATGTTAATCCGTTACCATTCCTTTCGACGCCAAATGAATCCACCTGATGCGGCAAGTGCCTCCGGCTGCCAGCTGTGTTCACAAGGTTGGCAATAGCGGTGAGTGGGAAGTGAGGTCAGGCTGGTGTCAGGAGGGAGTCAGGCCGAGGATGCAGTCAGTCCGTCACACGCTAGATTAATTCTGCGATTGGCCTCCGCGAGCGCGCCTCGGCCGGAACGGAATAATGGAGACCCGAAGACGAGGGCAATTAGGAGGAGCTCGACCCTTCACAAAGCCCCGTAGTAAGCGGCCCGAATTCAAACCGGACGTAAAAACGGACCCTGTTGCGGGACGCCATAAGGATCATTGTCCCCCAAATCGCCGACAAATTGAGTGCGATAGTTCCGTCTCCTTCGGCGGGAGCTCGCCATATAAGCGCTATCTTTGTGTGGCCCGCGATACCTGCCGATAACGGTTTGCCATACCCGGTGTGGAAGGGGGGGGAGCTGAAATACCTTGCCTTCTTGGGCCGCTCGGTCGGGTGTGAATGGCTAAGGTGATGTATGACGCGGGTTTTACTTCTCCCAACACGTGTCGGTTTCGTAAAGTAATTATAAATGGCCAGTTTTCATTAACAGCATTGCCTCGTTTACTACTTTTTGTCGTGAGCGTATTCTCAGCGTATGTCCGCTTACGTGCCTCTCCGTGCGTGTGATTGATTACAAGCGGCGTCAGGAGCGATGGACGGCCAAGGCGGCTGAAGCGAGGCTCAGTACTGCGGGCACAAGAAAGGACTTGTGCCGGCGACCCGAGGCGGAGGCGTTGAGCTGGACAAGGTAGACTTTTATTGACCCTCAGCCATCGCGGCGTCACAGCGCTTGTCTTTCAGTGATTGGATTCTTTGGCTATTAGGTTGCCTGTTCATTAAAATAGCTATACTTGCGGGTAAATGATAGCGCTGTTGCCTACGATTTGATTTACTTGATTAATCTACGGATATGTTAATATTTTCACAGGTCCTCGCGTGCTATTCAAATGGATAGCTAAATATTGCGGAAGATTATATATAAACGAATAAGATATGGTTTCCACCTGCTCGTCAGAGTGTATGAAGCCAAAACGCGCGCGTACAAAAGGCGAGCGTCGCACACGAGAGCCAACAAAAGCTCTCACATTCCTGGTCTCGAGAACAAGCAGGCTCCTCTTTCCCGCCTTACAGATCACAGAAACCTCCTTCTTGTTCTTCAGTTCACAGTAACCTTGTTCTTCTCCCTCCATGCAAGACGCCCTTCCTTCCTCCTTGCCTTCCCTTCCTCGCCCAGCCTCCGTACCAGCGTCGCGTGTGGGAAGGGAATTTGCATAACTACGCCATCTACGGCTGCCGAGTGCGTGGGGGGAGGGGGAGAGGGAGGGTGGGTGGGGGAGCCGAGAACGCTAATCCCGTGGCTTGCGACGTGATGTTGTGGCTTGAGTGCCGGGGAGGCTTGGGGGGAGTGACAATGCTTGATGGCACTCTGGCTTCTCTCTCTCACTCTCTCTCCTCCACTCTCTCTCTCTCTCTCTCTTTGTCTCTCTCTCTCTCTCTCTCTCTCTCTCTTCTCTCTCTCTCTCCTCTCTCTCTCTCTCTCTCTCTCTCCTCTCTCTCTCTCCTCTCTGTCACCCCTGTCTCTCCCTCTCTCTTTCTCTCTCTATGGCTCCTGCACTCGGATGTCGGGCTGCCCTCGGATGCTTTTCCGCTTTCTCCGGTCGCCTGCGTTTCTCTTTCTCTCTCCTCTCTCTCTCTCTCTCTCTCTCTCTCTTCTCTCTCTCTCTCTCTCCTCTCTCTCTCTCTTCACTTGCTCCTTCATCCATTTCCCATCTTCGATTTGTCTTTGTTCCTTCTCTTGCCTTCACCAGCCATGTCGTTAGTTCTCTCATCCTCTCTTTACGTCTCCTTTTATTGGCTAGGATTTTTTCCGTCTTTCGTCCCCCGGTCACTTCTCTCCTCCTCCTTTCTCGAAGAAGGGGGGGGGGGGGGGGGGGGGGCCATCCCCGCCCCGGAGAAAGTCCTCCCGGGGGGGGGGGGGGGGGGGGGGGGGGGGGGGGGGGGGGGGGGGGGGGGGGGGGCCTCCCCGACTTTCCGATGCAGGGCCAGAAGAGAAGAGAAGGGGAAGATCGGGGTGACAAAAAGGAAGAGGAATGGAGAAAAGGAGAGGAAGAAAAGGGAGATAAGGGGATGGGGACAAAGGAGAAGGGTATAGGTGAAAGAAGTGGGAAACCGGTTCCCTCAGCTTGTCACTCCCCAAGCCTCCCGGCACTCCCAAAACACCGTCGCAGCCATCGGATTAGGGGTTTCGGCTACCACCTCCCTCTCCCTCCTCCCACATCACTCCCGCAGCCTAAGCTATTAGCAATTCCCTTAAACAAAAGCGACGCGGTACGAGCTGGGAAAGGAAGCAGAGAAGAGGCGCGCATGAGGGATGGAACAATTATGTGAACTGAAAGAAGGAAGGATTTCTGTATCTGAAAGGCGGAAAAGGAGCTGTGTCGAAACAAATTAATTTTTTTTTCTTCGACGCTCGCCTTTGTAAGCGCGGTTTTGTTTATTTACCGAGAGAAACCTAATACAATATACCCTTCCGAAAAGTTTTGCCCGAATAGCCGCTGACTGAAAATAAACTACCTAATTAATCAGTAATCAAATCGGGAACACAGCGCTATCATTTACCCCAATTTACTTATTAGAACGCACCAATCCGAATCCTCCTGAAGACAGCGCTGTACGCCGCATGGTAGGGAAATAAAAGTCTACCTGCCATAACCCTCCCTCGGTCGCCAGCAAATCCCTTGTGCCCCATTAATTACCTCGCTTACCGCCTTGGCGTCACCCCCCCCGCAAACAACACACCACGAAGCCCTATGACATCGTTTGGAATCGTTCACGAAAAAGTAAAACGGGCAATGCGAAGCGGCCATTATTTCAGAAACAACACGGGGAGAAGTAAACCGGTATAATCCCTAGCCATTCACACCGACCGCGCCCAAAACAAGGTATTTCAGCTCCCCCCCTTCCACACCGGTTGGCAAACCGTTTCGCAGGGGGCCCCAAAAAAAGCGCTTATATTGGCGAGCTCCCCCAAAGGAGACGGAATATCGCACTCAATTTTTGGGCGATTGGGGGAAAAATGATCCTTTGGCTTTTCCCCGCAACAGGGTCCGTTTTTTACGTCCGGTTTGAACGGCGGGCCGATTACTACGGGGCTTTGTAAAGGTCGAAGCTCCCCTCCCCAATTGCCTCGTCCTCGGGTCTCCATTATTCCGTTCCGGCCGAGCTCGCTCGGGAGCCAATCCAGAATTAATCTAGCGGTAAACGGACTGACTGCTCCTCGCCTGACTTCCCTCCTGACACCAGCCTGAACGCTCATTTCCATCACCGCTTTTGCCAACCTTTGCACAGCTGCACGAGGCACTTGCCAATCAGGGGGATTCATTTGGCGTCGAAAGAATGGTACGGATAACATGAGCTCATGTAGGGATCATTAGGGAAAATATATATGTTTTTTAAAATGTAAATCTGCCCAATGAAAGGTTTAAAGGTTTTTTATTTTCTGGGAGAAAAAAATAACAAAATTGTCCCTGCTCGACAAAAAGGGTCTCTTCGCCCGAAACGCCTGCTGTATCGAAAACCCTACCGGCATCTACCCTCCAGGAAAATGCATTGTACACGGGACCGGGACCTCGTGCCCTATGAGGAGCTCGACCCCGGTCCCCGGTATCATCCTTTATATCTGATTGAGTTCAAACAGGTTTAGGGCGATAAGATAAATTGGGCCGGCAAATAGATTTTTTTTTTCGAAACGCAATCAGATATTAAGAACCTTATTTCCATTTCTTGGAATTCCGACCTATGAAATACCCCCCCCCCCGCAAAAAACACACTCTCCACCCACTCTGCATCAGCTGCCATTTTCCAACGCCATTTTTTAAAGCAACATCCAGCCATAATTCCAGGGCCGACAGCATACGTACCTCGCCGCAAACCCAAGCGCTCCATCGCACTCAAACAGCCCGCGCCTAATTCCAGGGCCACACTTGCCCACAGCCTCGCCGCGAAATAAGACACACTTTCTTCTCCGATTAGAATTCCATCACAACTAGCGCGTGGCGGGTTCGTGTGCTCTCAGGGCGAGACACCGCCCAACCCCCAAAATCTCCAAGACCCTCCTCCAGTATCCAAAAAATATCCATACTGATTGCAAAACCTATCAAAAGCATGACTGAGAAAATGTGTTTCATTCATAAGAAACCCAGAACCAAGTTTCCTTAAGTATTTTACATAATTTTTCTCTGAAATGACTTGCTGACAACATTTTGCAACAAAATGCATTTGTTGTTTGTTTTTCCCAAAAACTTACATTCATCTCATTTTCCCTCAAGATTATATTTTTTCTGTTCAAACATTGCATACGATCCGCAGCTCGAGTAAAGACGTCCGGAACCCCAGCGCCGTATCCTTGCCAGGCCTTCGCCTCACAGCCTAACAGGGGCCTTCACTTAACCTTTCGAGGAGTCGCGTGGGCCCTGACTCAGCAATGGGGGTCTGGGAAACTGAATCTATCTATCCTTGCACGGTTACCTCGATCTTCCGGTCCTGTCTTGTTTGGCAGGGCGTGGTGGTGATATTTATTACAGGGCGAGGTGATTAACTTATTGTCGTCATTATGGCTGATGTTGCAAGATTAGAAGGACATGGTCCATTACAAACAAAATTGGTATTGGCTTTGGCAACTCCCCCTTTTCGAAAAGCGGACACATACGAGCGCATCACAGCACACACAACACAAAACACACACACGAACACACACAACACACACACACCAACACCACACCCACACACACACACACACACACACAACAACAAACACACCACAAAAGGTAACCCCCTTTCCAACCCCGCACTACACCAAAACTTCCAAACTAAGCATCATAATACCAGTTCGTGACGAAGGGTAGGGAACGTGAACGTACACAGCCCCCCTTTAAATCCCGAGCCCTTATGTCCCGAATCTCATCTGCGTGTGAGTGATGTAAAATGTGGTGAAACTGTCATTCGGTCGGTCTTGCCCCACCTTTTATTACGGGGGTTACGTTTGGAGTAGTAAATTGGGGATGTTGGGTGGGAGGCAGGAAGGGGGAAGGGTGGGGAGGTATAGGGGAAATTTATTGCGGAAAATGGAGTGGGAAAGATTAGGGGAAAGAGGGAGAAAGGAGGAGGAAAGAGGAGAAATAGGAGAAAAGGAAAAAGAATGGGGGTGAAAAAATTTAATAAAAAATAAAGTGAAGAAGGTGGACAGGGGGGAACAGAGGAGCAGAGAAGGAGAAAACAAAAAGAGGAAAAGAGAATAAATAAAAAAATTAAGATAAAAGGGAAAAAAAAGTGGATGGAGAGGGAACAGAGAGAGATTTCAAACGAAAAAGGGATGAAGCTAATGATGTATTAATCCGAATTCCCCAAGTGAGCGAGGTTTTCGTTTAAAAACTTTCCTTCCCGGGTAATTTAAGCGCTTATGCATCCATTCAAAAGCTAAAGGCGATTATAAACACCTAATAAGATTTTATATTATATATATATATTTTTATATATATAATTATAAATATATATATAATATATATATAATATATTTAATATATATATATATATATATATTATATATATATATATATATTATATAGATATATATAAAATAGTATATTAGATTAAACAAAAAAAAAACACCACAAAAAATAAAAAATATATATATATTATATTATTATATAATAATATATATATATATAATATATATATATATATATATATATATATATTTTATGTTAAAATTATAAAATATAATAAATAAAAAACTCACAATACAAAGTGTATTAAATAATTTTTATTTAAATTTTATTCTATTATACCTTAAAAAATTATATATTTTATATATATATATATATATATATATATATTTATATATATAATATATAATATATAAATATATTATTATATATTTTATATAAAATATCATATCATCATATAATATATTAATAATATATATATATATATATCATAATATAATTCTCTCCCTACATATATATATATATATATATATATATATATATATATATATATATATTACCCCCTCAGCATGACTAGTTAAAAAATTATATATATATATATATATATAATATATATATATTATATATCTATATAAAATAAATTTGTGGGTGGTGTTTTTGGATACTTTCATATAAAAATATATATATATTATATATATATATATATATAAAAATATATATATATATATATATAGTTTTTATGGTGTGTGTTTTAATATTTATGTATAATATATTATATAATTATATTAATAGTTATATATTATATATTAATTTGTATTAATATTATTATATATATTTTATATATATATATATTATTATAATTTATTAATATTATATATTATATATATGTGTGCGTGTGTGTGTGTGTTTGTGTGTGTGTGTGTGTGTGTGTTTTGGGGTGTGTGTGTGTGGTGTGTGTGTGTGTGTGTGTGGAATATAATATACACATGAATATAAACTTTCAATGAATGCATGTGTAATAGTTATATATGATTACATATTCATATGTATACATATGTGCCTTATGTTTAATATATGTATGTATATGTACTTAAATTTATGTAATATATGATATGCATGCGTGTGTATGTGTGTAAATGTATATGTGTGTGTGGGTTTTGTGTGTGTGTGGTGTGTGTTGTGTGTGTGTTGTGTGTGTGTGTGTTTTGTGTGTGTGGTGTGTTTGTGTTTTGTGTAATGTATTTTGGGTGTGTGTGTGTGTAATAAATATTATATATACCACTATAATGGATACCATCTCATGTGTCAAAAACCCTTTTTCCCTTTCTTCTGGTCAGTTAACATTCCAAGCAGCCCTTTCTTTTTCCAGCAAAAGAGAAATCAGCACTTCTCAATAAAACCTGGTTACCTTGATTTTACATTACCGGACGTTTTCCACCTCGCCCCTTTGTCTCCTTCATTCGGCTCCAGCAGCTCGTTCGAACCCCGTGGACGAGGTCGCTCCGCCACACAAAGCCTACGTCGTTTTTTTATTCCTCTCTTTTTTAGTCAGTAATTTAGGAACGGTTTGGTCTATGTGTACAAAAACACGCGTGAACATTTTGTCATTTATTCTTGGCAGGTTTTTTTTTCTCAACAGCGAAGCATTTTGATTAATGGTTCATTTTTTATATCGAAACGTCATTATCAAAGTACTGTTTCAACATTTCGTTAAAAGAAATATTAATTCCCGAGGTTTATTGTATATCGGGACAGCTCTTTCATCCGTTAATTCTTCCCAGCAATCTACCTAAAGCTATTGTCTACACTTAAATGACTATGACAAATAAAAAAGTGAAAATTTAAAAAAATAAATAAAATCAATGTAAAAACAGACAGAAGGTGGATTTTCTACCCCACACAAACTGAACAAGCATCTTCACTAAAAAAAGTAGTCGAGAAAAATTCCCCCCAAAAAAAGTTGAAAAGGCGCTCCTCCCCCCCCCCCCAAAAAAAAAAAAAAAAAATGGACAAGCATTCCTCCCCCGAAAAAGTTTATGAGATTTTCCCCCCCTCCCCCCCCCCAAAAAAAAAAAAAGTTTATGAGAATTCCCCGCCCCCCTAAAAAGAAAAAAAAATAAAAATTCTCCCCCAAACAAAGTGAACGAGCATTCTCCCCTCCCCTTCCCCCAAAAGTGGAAGTTCTCCCCTAAACAAAACGGAACGAGCATTCTCTCCCTCCAATGAAGTTGCAGCGGATTCTCCCCCAAAACAAAAGCTGATGAACCTCTCCCCAAACCAAAAGCAACGAGTATCCCCCCTCTGATTTGAACGAGCACTCTCCCTCAAACAAAGGTGGAAGAGCATCCTTTTTAATACATTTCGAGCCACTAAGATTTTCTTCCCTTCAGAGTGCAACCTTAAATACAAACAGAAACCTCCCTTGACGCCACGGTTCCGTTAATGTCTTCTTTTTTAATTGGTTTAAAATGAGCTTGAAACTAATTAAATTTAAATTTAATTTTTAAATTATTGGAGACTTGTTTTAAATTTTTTATGAGAAAATTATTTCCCTTAGGGGTTAAATGTATATATATTTTTTTAATATTTATATATTTTTTTTTCGTTTTTATTTTATATATAATATATATATAATATATAAAATATATATATATATATATATATATAATATATATAAAATTATATATAATATATATAT
Source organism: Penaeus monodon (assembly GCF_015228065.2). Classification (NCBI taxonomy): domain Eukaryota; kingdom Metazoa; phylum Arthropoda; class Malacostraca; order Decapoda; family Penaeidae; genus Penaeus; species Penaeus monodon. Next base: position 47,275,481 of record NC_051392.1, read on the forward strand.
AATATATATATATATATATTTAATACATATATATAAAACAACAATACATATACATATATATATAATATATTTTATATATATATATATATCTATAATATATATATATATTATATATATATATATAAACACTAACACGCCAACGCGAAAGGAGGACACAATACGTCATAATATTCAACAACAAGATAGCTCGCACCCATTTGACCACCCTAATGAAATAATTGTGGCTCATAAAAAGTCCATACACAGTCTCCACTAGTACAGATTATTACTTTAATTAGTTCCAAGGCTCACTTAAACCCAGACGTCGCGTAAAAAAGAAGGGGCATTAATCTGGAATTCCGGTGGTCGTCGTGTGAGGTTTGTCTGTTGACCATCTGCTAAGGTGCACTCGGAAAAGAAATCTTAGTTTGGCTCGAAATGTATTAAGAAAGGATGCTCTTCCACCCTTTGTGTTGAGGGAGAGTGCTCGTTCAAATCAGAGGGGGAATACTCGTCT